>NW_016811519.1:2210965-2251475 GCF_001698545.2 Rhinopithecus bieti | reverse complement strand
CTTTTTTTCTTTCTTTCTTTCTTTCTTTCTTTCTTTCTTTCTTTCTTTCCTTTCTTTTTAAGATACCAAATTTGAAAATTTGGCAAAAAGTGCTTAGATGATTGAGGTCTCTCTGAGTGGCTCTATCACAAATCCTGGGAAACCAGGATGGAACTTTAACATACTGATAAAACTTATCCACAACCTCAAAGATGCTGTCATAATTAAGAAGTTTTTGTTTCTCCTAATGGAGTTTGATGGTCTTAGTTTATCAGCAACCTTTGAATTGAATTAACAACACGAAACTAATTAATCCTGGTATACCCCAGCAATCCACTTAGAAGCGGCATGCAAAATTCAATGAAATCCTCTTGCCTTTTATGAAGCATGCACACTCAAGTAGCTTGGGTTTACAGCTGAGAATTAGGTAACAAAAAGAAAGAGCTTGTCATGTTTTTCAAACCCAACTTTTGAAATTAGACAATGGGTTTTAGAATTCTCCCCTGATTGGGAAAGTTGGAATCTAAAAGGACAGAACAAAACCTTCCCTGAGCTAATCAACTCTTTCCTCTTTCACCCTTCTTAGATCAGAAGAGAAAGATGGTGGTATGCACCTCTGTCTCACTGGCCCTGGTTGGTCACCCGAACCTTATAGTGCAGGCTTGATTTTTGAATGCTTGTTTTTGCAAACTCTGCTTTTCCTGGCTTCTGGCATGCTCTGTGCTGTCAGTCTTATTGATTAAAACCCTTGGTGGATTTCAAGACCTTCTTGCCCTGTATTGTCACAGATCTACTTAAAATGGATTTTCTGTCTTTGCCAGACCTGCATTCTCAGTCAGTCGAGCAGATGCAAAGCAGGTGGTACTGAGATTTCAAATAGAAGCTGTTTCTAGTTATTGGGGGATAAATGGTGGCATTATAACTTCTTTTTTTTTTTTTTTTTTTTTGTCTTTTTACAATTCTTTTATCTAAAAAATATCTTTGTACCTCTGAATATATACAGTTAATTCAAACAAGTAGCATTTATTGACATTACTAAAAGAGTATTTGGCAGGGGTAACAATCTGAGGCTTGAGATATCTGAAACACAATGTGAAAAAAATGTGATAATGCACTACAAAGAAGAAAGCGTGTTGTTGTGTGTACTGCTAGCTGCTTGTCCCACAATTATTTCCCTCTTTCCCCTTCCCAACAGCCCTTGACATTGGAAAAAATTCATGGAACTTGGTAAATTTGGCTTCAACTTTTCTCTCTTCACATTGGGAACCCATGACTTAGGATGTATCAAAGCATTTCTTCCCCTGGCTACAATGTTTGGTTCATAAGCACTCAAGGATCTAAGAAGGAATGAATCTCAGGACTCTTGCTTGGAGTGCTGAGATAAATGCCCTCCCTCTTTTTCAAGATGAAATACATAAAGGGAAGTATGCAGATAGCAGGACCAGAACTTCTGCAGCCATTTTGGCACCAAGAGGGTGGCTTTGTCCCAAGACAAAGCTGACACATGAAAGAGTTCAAAGGCTAGAGGCATGCTGAGAAATTTGTAGTGATATTCAGAGGAAATGTTGAACCTTGAACCTCTGGGTACAGCTGTAGCTACAGCTGAAACTATGGCTGGCCTTTTCACTTTGGTAAAGCAATACATTTTAAAAAATGGTTATGACCATTAGGGTTGTGTTTTATATTACTTAAAATGGAAAATATTATGACTCTATGAGCTAGCTTTTGTAGCATAATAAAGCAATCCCAAACTCAATGGTTTATTAAAAAATAAATAAAATACTTCATTCACATAGTGCGACTGCCTTTGGGTTGGTTGGGATCAGCTGATCTAGGCTCAGCTTTGTGGGTTACTCTGCTGATCTTGTCCAGGCTTGTTTATGGGCCCACTGGGGGGTCAGCTGGCTTGTTCGGCTGGCTGAGGATAAACTGGGGCTGTGCTTGAGTCTGAGCTGGGTCAAGGGAGCTTACCTGGGGCAGCTCAGTTGCACATGTCTCTCATTCCCTGAGGACCAGCAGGTGAACATAGGCATTTCTGTTTTCATGACAGGGTAGAGGCACAAGAGGGTTAGCACCGACATGCATGGCCTCTGGGGGCCTATGCTTGTTCCTGGCACAACATCATTTCTCCCTCATTCTATTGGCCAAAGCAAAGCACATGGCCAAACCCAACATCAGGAGGTCAGGAAATATACGTAACCTCTTTTGGGAGGAAGTGAAAAGTCACACGGTAAAGAGCAGGGAAAGAGGGACGGATGAAAACTTGGGACGGGTAATATAATCTGCCCCAATAACTGATAATGTAATCAAATTCAAGCACCGACACTTATTGTTATATACACAGCTCAATATCATTAGAACACTGGGTTGTGAAACTATATAGAAAGTTGTTTATGCCAGATGTGGCAACCATTTGAAACCTAGTTTTGGTGAGCTAATGTATATACACATTTATGTTTTTTCTTTTTAAGTAAAGAAGCAAAATTTAACTTTGAATTATGCTTTGGTTCCTTTAAAGCTGATCTCTGTTTAGACATGAATTAATCAGACTCCATATTTAAAATATTTCTCTTCCCTGCATTTAGTATTGAGTTGATAATTCTAAAAAACAACCATTTCTTTGTAAAAATGACACTTGTGTGTATGCATGGCACTAACAGTGCCCCTTTATGTATGAACATATTTTACTTATTTTGCTGAGAAAAGGTACAGGTATCAAAAGCCTGAAACTTTTCACTTTCTTCATTTCATTTAGGCTTAGATATTCTCTTGAGATTATGAGTAATAATGATAATGGTTAATGCATATGTAGTGCTTAGTATGGGCCAGGTACTGTTCTAAAGTACTCTACATAAATGACTTCATTTAGTCCCACAACAACCTTACTACACATTGTTATCATCCTCATTATGCAGACAGGGAAACTGAGGTACAGAGTCAGATACCTGGTAAATTTCAGATCTGGGATTCAGACACAGTCTGGTTTCAGATGTCATGATCTTATATGTTAATATATGTGAAAACTCAGCCATTGTACTATACCACCCTATGATATTTTTTATTCACATTATTGTTCTCCCAGACTGTGAATTCCTAGAGGCTATTTAGACATGGTTTTATAAATGTTTGTATCCCTATTGCCTAGCACAGTGTCTGGTACAAGGTAAGTAATCAGTGAAGGTTATTGATACACATTGGGTCTAGAAATACATTTTACACTATGAAAATAAGTAATTATTCCAATCTCCATTTCGTTTATGTTCTTGTTTGCCATGCTACCCTGATATGTGCTTAATCTTGTCTCATATGTTCTGTGCTATTTTTGTGGGTAAATGCGTTCTTTTCCTTCCTTAAAATTACAGTCCTAAATACTTCAATGGTGTTAGTCTGCTATTGACACTGACAGTCAACAAAGCTTCAGGATGCAGATTAGAATGAGAAGTTGGTTAAGTGTGCAGTTTCTTTTCTGTTTTATGTAAGGAAATATAGACATCTATCTAGAAATGAGAATTATTTCATCTAATTAATGAATCATTTTTTGAAAAGTAATTAAACATCAAATCTCTAACTGTGATTATTAAACATCAAATCTCTAACTGTGATTACCTCTTCTAAAATATGTGGTATTAACAACAGGATGTTCTTTCCTCCAAGAAGACATTCTGGATTCTGGCAATTAAGTATGGTCTCTCCCTTGAACCTCTATAATATTTTATTTCTTGACTTTAATTTTGATTATTTATGCTTTTACAGCGTCTCCATTATTGTTTTGGACAAGAACCTAAGTTGTAGCCCATACATATTCAGTACCATGCTATACCAGCAGTCTTAAACATTCAAAGAGCTGGGAGGGAACCTAGAAATGGCTCATAGTAAACAGGTCATATGTTTTGGTCTCCTTTAACATTAAGTTCAGTAATTAACACAAATATAACACAGTAGAGTTGGCTTCACTTCGTTGATACTATATTTGCATGAATGTTGATGGATTAGAGCTTGAACCACACCCCACTATTAGATTGTACGTTTCTTGAAGGTAAAGTTTATCTCTTATTTATTGACATACCACCAGAGCCCAATATGGTGGCTGGTACATAATAGTGAGCAGTAAAGAGATGGATGATGGATTGATGGATGGATGGTTTAATGGATGGATGGAAAATTATCAAGGAAGTAAGAGTATAATTTGTATAAGGTATATATTAGTAGCCTCTGATCTCAAGGAGATATTTTTTACTTTATATGCTTATGATAGCTGAAACTCTACTGTTCTTATCCAAATTAGTAACAACAGTCATAACACTGGTTATTGAAAATACAAAGCAAAGCAAAAAAATTGTTTTCAACCATCCAAACCACAAATTATACTTCCAATTGAATTCTGCCTTTCCAACATGAGAAGGCAGGTTCCTTATTTAATCCTGCTGCCTGTGGTCACAATATTTTTGCAATTTTCTTGAAGGAGATATCACTCTTTTAGCCATATATTCCAGTGTGCATGTTAAAAGTCATTCCCAGTATAGTTACATGCTCACATTTCATTAACATAAAAATATGACATCTAGATAAACAAGAGGTTACAGAGGTAAAAACAACAACAACTAAGTTTATTTAACTAATGAGATAATATAGTGATCAGCTGGGCAATTTGATGGCAAAACAAGTGTTTCAAAGTATAATTAGAGTCCTTTGACACTGAATAATGATGAAATATGTCAATTACAAGACCAGGTCTCCTCTGCATTTAGCTGTCAAAGACTGCATTTTAAAGGGACTCATTTCTAGCTGTTGCTTCCCTTGATTGATGTTCTACAGCATTTGAGTAGGTGTTAGATGAAAGAGTTGGAAGTGTGCCTCGAACACCTGACTATCATTTTACAGCCTCTTGCATGAACTGTTTTTAAAAACAAGTATCATTATCCTGTGTACCTTCCTGACAAGGACATTTTGACATTTTCCTGATAAATTATTGATAAGTTCATTGAGAGATGGAAAGAGCTATGCAACTGCTATTACCTAACTTTAAGCATCCTGTAGATCATTTTTTATACCAACTATTATCGTATTTCTTTAGATCACTTAAACTGTGAAAATTCTGTCTTTATTAGAATTTATATCTAAGGGGATCTTTGATTTTTGTAGCCTTCTGTGGAAAATATTGATTATCAAGGAGGAATCCAGGGTTTTAAATTTATGTGAAATTTTATTTTCCTTCTCATAACTATTTTAGAGAACCCCTGTTCCTCATCCTAGGATAGCAGTATCAGAGACCTAAAAATGTAATTTCTCTTTTTGATTGCTTAAATCCTGAGATCATTGTTATTCTGTTATTTATATCACAGTTACACATATCATAGTTATTGTTATAACTGTGACTCTTGCTAGCAACTTCTCTTCTAGGGCCTTCTTTTTTCTCTTCAGCACATTTCAGAATATTTTGGCAGAACAATCCCCATCTCCTTGTAGGAAACCGTGTTCTATTCTACATTTTAAATGCACTCCATGCAACCTCTATTTTGCTGTGGTAAACTATAACTTTCCAGATTCTTAAGACTGAAGTCACAGATTTGTGTATTTCCTTGTTTATTCTAATTTCCTTATTTTACTTCCAGGAAACCATTGCCTAAACGTGTCCAATATTGTGTTTCTAGATCTTCTTTTATTACTGATCTGCCTTTTCTTACTTATAAAGATATTCCTTTCTTTTTCTACCAAGATCTTAAGAATTCTAAGAAGATGTGGGAAAAACACAAAACCTTCTGGGGATTCAGTGTAGACAGGAATTTGATCTAACAAATAAATGCAGCTTTAAACATGATGAATAATGTGGGAAAATAAAAAAAGATTATTTTCTATGATAAAATTTTGTCCCCTCCCCTGCCAAATATATGAAAGTGTTGTAATAAAACAGAGAAAATAATAATTTTTTTTCTAAATACTGTCATCTTGTTATTGCCATTTTAAGTTGTGGGCTTGTCTGTAACACTGGCAAATAGTCATAAAATATGTTGGGTTAGAAAAAGAGTGACAAGAGCCAGTGAAAAGATCTCGGACGCATCAAGGAGAGAAGCTTCTAAAAGCTCTGCTGTTTGCAAAAATAGGCTTTTGTTAAAATGGAAATCTCCAGTCATCTCTAAAATAATTGATTGGCAAATACAATGAGCGACCTAGCTGAACCAGAAAGAATTTATACAGTACCAACAACAAAATCCTAGCCTTTTAGCCAAATATGTTTTCTTTTCATTGAAATATGATTGACTCATAATAATGCTAATTATGCCTAATTATCATCTCAATTATTTTACCCTAGCAAGAACATTTCATCATCGTGATGTTTATTCGTTGTCTAATAATAATTTATATTGTTTCCACTTTTTTCAAAAGAAAAGTTTCACTCATTTAAACATACTACTATGGTTTGGTGGGATAGATAATTATTATTATACTGTATTGGCTTTTATTTGATTGTTGACCTTTGATGAATTGAATAAACTTCTCTAATCTCTTCTGTAATAAGTTCTACCAGGAGACTAAGTGGCATAATTATAACTGGACCTCTGTGGGAAGGTCACCTGTGGCTTTACTGATTAATTGGGGGAATTGAATTACATTATCTTTTTGTGGGACAAATGTGGCCAAGGACCTAATACAGAAGCAATAAGAAAAAGTTTAGCCTACTACTATGCCTCAGAGTTGTTTAAAACAAAACAAAACAAAACACTGAAATTTACAGACCTTAAATGGGAGAATTCCCTTTTTACATTGCAATCATGTCTTCGGCTTGTCAGCCTTTGAACATACCCAGATTTGATGAAGTCAGTTCACCAAACAGCCAGCCTCTTCCATCTGTGGACAGTCCTTCTCCACTTTGAACAGAAATGCTGTAGCTCTTAGTTTTCCTCTACCTCTTGTGGCCACACAGAATGCATCTGAAACCTCTTCTGCATGACAGGCCTTCAATTTTAATAACGATGCCTTGCATTTGTAGAGAATTTGCTAGTACATTATCACTTTTAATCCTGTCAACTGCCCTGTGAGATAGGCATCGTTATCCTCCATTTCACAGAACATTTTCCTCACAGCATCGTCTCACCTGTACCTTTCTCCAAACCTGTCTTGCTCAACCTTCCCATCTTTAAATACCCTCCTGTTCTGGCTGCTGTCCTCTGAATTCTATCTCTTTTTTCTGTTTTTCTTTGTTCTAAAAATGTAGCTCTGGGAACTGGATGTCCTACTTCAGGCCTGGTGGTCACCAACTATGGTTTAACCTATTGTAAAGACATTCTTGTCAGGAGATAAGAGATTGCATTCCTGTTTTTGGCAATGCCATCCTCTGGTGAATTAGCCTGCACTTGTCCTCAACTTTAATGAGTTTTAATCATGCAGATGCTAAATCATCTTCCTAAGTCACTTTTTCCCATCTTGTACTTGTGAAGGTTTTAAAATGTATATATCATGTGTTTGTAGTGTGTTTCCTATTATTAATTGTTTCTCAAGGGTAAGTGCTTTGTCTGTTTTCTTCACCAATGAATCTTCAGAGTGAAGAGCTTGACACATGGGAGAGGGCAGGAAACACGTGTTGGATGAATGAGTGGGTGATCAATCTAGGCTGGCTTAGATTTGATTGATGGTGCATTTCCTGACTTTTGCTCAGAAATGGGTAGAATGGCTTGGTCTCCAGAGGCCCTGGTTTACACAGGTGGTGAGGCTGCGTTCTGCTGAAGGTACCAGGTTTGGAGCACTGGCTTCCAAAGTGGATGATCACCCGGGGTCTGCATGAGATCATTTGATAGTCTCCTGGACCATCCTCTTGACCCATGAGGGACTCAGATGTCCTTGGCCAGCCGGATCATAGGAATGCAGGCTGTTCCCCTTGCCCTGCATCATAGAAGAGTCCAGCCAGTCTTCTACCTTGTGAAGGTTTTACTTTTAGAACAGCACCAATTTACTCATGCAGGATCTGGAGACAATGGTACTGACTACTAGGCAAGGGTGCATGTAACCTGAGTTCAAATTCCTGCTGTACCACGAATTCATTGTCTTTGCATCTCAGTAAGTGGCAACCCCATCCTTCCAGTGGTTTAGCCCAGAACCTTGAAGTTAATGCTGACTCCTCTCTTTAAATCCCTGCCAGTTTCACCTTCAGACCCTCTAAAAGTTGATCATTTCTTCCCACCTCCATCATCACTTCTCAGGTTCAAGCACCATCAAACTCTTGCCTGGACTGTTGCCACGGCCCCCTCCTGGGTCTCTTCACTTCTGCCTGTGCCCCACTATGGCCCATTCTCAATATGCCAGCCAGAGAGATCCTTTAAAATCATGTTAGACCATGTTTTTCCTCTGCTTAAAATTTTCCAGCATCTTCTCGTTTAACTCAATACAAAAGGTAAAATATTTAGCAATGCCTATGGGGTCCACACAATCCCTTTTTCCCCTCCCCCTTCCATGGTTCTCCCCTTGTCTCCCACTATTTTCCCCTGGTTCATTCCATTCTGGCCACCCTGGACTCCTTGTGCTCCTCAGACTAAGTCACCTCCCTCTTTAGGTCCTACCCACTAACTGCCTCCACATGAAACCCTCTTCTACCAGATTTCTGTCTGCCCCATTTCCTCAGTGTTTTCAGGTTTCTGGCCAAATGTTCCCTCATCAGAAGTCCCTTGCCTTACCTCGTTATGGAAAATAGCATGCCCAGTTCTCCTTAGCCTACTGCCTTTCCTCTGTAGCACTTGCCACCACCTGTCATGTCACTTATTCATTTGGTTTCATTACTTATTGTGTCTCCCTTTATTAGAACAGAAGCTCCTTAGGGTCAAGTCTGATTTGTTTACTACAGAATCCCAGCATCTAGAATAATGCCTGGTACATGGTAGGCACACAACAAATAAAATAATTTTTGGAAAACTGCCACATTTCTGGCTTTGGTTCCTTGTTTGTGAAAAAAAAAGTGTTTGTATTAGTTTCTAGGAATTAGTCTCCCAGTAAAGTAACAAGGTGCCACAAGCTTGGTAACTTAAAACAGCAGAAATGTATTCTCTGAGAGTGAGTACAAAGTCAAGGTGTTGGCAAGGTTGACCCCTTCAGAGGTGCCCAGGGAGAATATGGTCCACATCTTTCCTTGCTTCTCAGGCTTCCGCCAACACCTCATGTTCCTTGGCTTGTCAATAGATCACTCCAGTCTCTGTCTCATAGGCACTTCGCCTTCTCTGTGTCTTACCTCCTTCAGTTCTCTTACAGAAACTCCTTTTTTATTTTTTTTCAGACAGAGTCTCACTCTGTTGCCCAGGCTGGAGTACAGTGGTGTGATCTTGGCTCACTGCAACCTCCACCTCCCAGGTTCAAGCAATTCTCCTGCCTCAGCCTCCCCAGTAGGTGGGATTACAGGTGTGTGCCACCATGCCTGGCTAATTTTTGTATTTTTGGTAGAGACGGGGTTTTACCATGTTGGCCAGGCTGGTCTCGAACTCCTGACCTAAAGTGATCCGCCCACCTCGGCCTCCCAAAGTGCTGGGATTACATATGTGAGCTACCATGTGTGGCCTTGTAGAAACTCTTGTCATTGGATTTAGGGCCCACTTCATCCAGGATGATCTCATTTTGAGATCCAAAACTTAATTACATCTGCAAAGACCTTTTTTTCTAAATAAAGTCACATTCACAAGTTCTGGGTGAACATATCTTTTGGGGGGCACCATTCAACCCACTGTAGTGCTATTGTGAGGACTACACAAAATAAGGTTTATGGAAACTCTTCATATAATTTAATGTATTATTTGGATATGAGCCATTATGCTAAAACACTTCGTCCTTGCCAATCTGGTCTACTGTTTCAACCTATTGAAATATGTTTAGATACAAATTCTAATTTACAGTGTATTCATTGGCCTTCCTAACTCCAGGTCATTAGTAAAATTGCTGAATTTGTCTTCTACGTCTTCATCCCAGACATATTGACATATTGAGTAGAGCAGAGCCATGGAGAAATCAGTGAGCCTGAAGCCAGTTTCTTGTGTAATTGGCATGGATCAGTTAATCACAACCCTTTGGGTACAGGGCTTCCTCCAGTTATGAATCTCCCTCAGGCGACTTCCAGCTTTCTATTTTGCTATATTATCTACAGGGATATTATAATATTCTGTTGAATGTCTTATAGGAATATAGATCCAGCTGGCCTATTCTATTTCATGTATTTATTTGTTGACTTAATTATTCAATCAGGCATCTATGTGTACCTACTATGTGACAGGCACTGAGGAGTTGGCAGTGAACAAACAAGATGCTGTCTCTACCTAATGGAGCTCATTGTCACTTATATTCTGGTCTAGAAACTTGATTTAGAATTTTTTTTTTTTTTGGACAGAGTCTCGCACTGTCGCCTGGGCTGGATTGCAGTGGTGCGACCTTGGCTCACTGCAACCTCCGCCTCCTGGGTTGAAGCAATTCTTCTGCCTCAGCCTCCTGAGTCACTGGGATTACAGGAGTCTGCCATCACACCCAGCTAATTTTTTTGTAATTTTAGTAGAGATGGGGTTTCACCATGTTGGCCAGGCTGGTCTCGAACTCCTGACCTCGTGATTCACCCACCTCAGCCTCCCAAAGTCCTGGGATTACAGGCGTGAGCTACCATGCCCGGCCAATTTAGAATTTTAAAAATGTGTGTACATTGGGGAAGGGGGCTAGAAATGAAGTCAGACAGTAATGACTTTTTGGTCTGACCATCACCATTCCTTTTCTAGGAACCATCCAGTTAGCTGCTGTGTTCATGAACTCCACTTTTCTCCTATTCTTGCTCGATAATTAGAAGCGCATTTGCTGGCCTTCTGTTTTAGGATGTGTGTTTAGGTTTCTATAATTCTTTAGATTCTGTCCATAGAGCTTGAGCAATCCCTTTGGAAACTTCTCTTGGCTCTGTGGGGTAAAATTCATGGAAGACATCAGACCTGGACCCCTTCAGAGAACCCAGATCCCCTTATTATAACACTATCATAAATATTAGTCCTTTTAATGACAACAACCACTACTATAATTTATTCAGCAACTCCATTTACTAGTTTTTTAAATCCTCACAATTTCTCTCATGATGAAAGCATTTTACCTTCATTTACAGAGGCTGTGGCAGTGAGCGTTTATGTGACTTGCCCAAAGCCACACAGCTCTTTCAAACCCAAGTCTCATATTCTTTTACCACTAGGCTATGCTGCACCCATTCTTTGCCTTTGATCTCAGAGCTGATGAACTCCCTTAGCCTAGTGTTCTTTCTTGCTGATCTGTACTCCATCTCCCGTTTGGTCTGGAAATCCCCGACTTTCTATAGCCATGTTCTTCTTTCTCCCAATTATCCATTGAATTAGACCACCAGTTGAAGGCACAAACCTGCTTATTCTTGTCAACTTCATGTTCTGAACAAAACTGTAAGAGCCTCTTCCGTTATTGCCCATCAATTTTTTTTTTTCTCCTCAAGCCTCAGTTCCCTTGTGGCTTTGCCTTACTAACACAGTTCTTATATGCCCAAGCCTCTTTCATCTGCTTAAGAGTCCTTCTTACCATCTTTAGAATATTTCCACTTTAAAACTTAAGCTTCTCAAAGAATTGCCTTCTTTAGGTGCTGCTTTTCTTCATGAAGGGATTTATTTGCAATTGTATGTAAGAATTACTTTTTTTTGACAACCTCCCATTTTTAAAAAGTAATCTCTTTTTTAGTATGTTATAGTCTCAGCATCACCAACCAAAAAGTTTTGCATACATACCATGTGTCAATCACTGTGTTCAGTGCAGAAGTCTAAGAAAGTAGTTCCTCAATTTTGAGGGAGATCTTATGGTACAATATGCATGGCAGCATGCATGTGAAGTGTCAGATATATAGTTACTCTTTAAACGGTATAGAATGGGTTGGGGGAATAGCTGTGGGCCAGAGCAATAGAAGGCTTCACCAGAATAGAAGGTATTTGAAGGATAATGATAGGATGTATACAATATTATAAACCTACTTAATTGTTTCTACCAACCCAACGAGTTAAGCTCTTAGAACATTCTCATGTTTAAGATAAGGTAATTGAGGCACAGAGAGGCTAAGCAAGTTGTCAAAGGACAACTTTGTTTGGCAAAACTAGGATTTGAACTTTGTGAATATGACTGTAGGTTCCAATTCTTAAACTGCTCAGTTCGCCTGGGAAGCTTCTAAGTAAAGAGAGAGAAGGAAAGACGGCAGATCAGTTGAGGAAATTTCAGGACTTGTTGGCGGCAAAATTGAGAAGAATTTTGCTGAATAATCTTTTTTTTAATTGCTTTAAATTTTAAAATTATATATATATATTTTAATATAGAGTCAAGGTCTTGCTATGTTGACCAGGCTGGTCTTGAACTCCTGGTCTCAAGTGTTCCTCCCACCTTGGCCTCACTAAAGTGCCGGGATTACAGGCATGAGCCACTGTACCCAGCTGGATCTTGACTTTTATTTAGAAGAAAAGGATGAGGGTTATGACAGCACAATACCTTAATAATAGAACTGAAAGCCAACTGAACCACAGTGTACTCAGAGGAAACATTACCAGCTTTCACTGTAGCCTAGTTCCAATAGCATGACCAGTGTAAAAAGAGGAGAGAATCATTCTGTGAATTAAAAAAAAAAAAATTGGAGTGGCAAATGATAGCAAGCAGTATCAATAGATGCTCTTTACAACTAATCAAATACATTCAATGTGAAAAATCTTTAGAGTACATTTTGACATCCTGGACCATTCTCACACTCAGAGATGGTGTATTGTTAACAATATTGTCATTGAAAAGGAAGAGAAATGATACACATAACAGGTAAAAATAAAACCATGTGAAAGGTGTGGAACTTCTCAGAAAAACAAAATGAACTTAGAGAAAATTAAAAGAAATACACATCTGCCCTTCCAGCATTCAATTTTTAAATACATTGAATGCGAAAACAGATGAGTTTGAATACCAGCAGGCCATATTGCCAGCTGCTGGGACCTACCCCTAGTGGGTTGCTCTATGGAGATACTTCTCCTCTTGTGATCTGCCACAGATTTTTTTATGGAGCGTTAAGTCTCTTTCTAAAGATTTCTAAATACCAGAATGCTGAGTGGTGTGATTATTAACAACCAAATCTTTCTGTTCACAAGTGTAAGGGTTGCAGTCCTGGGAATCTGGCTAACTTCCAATTGGGTAGTTACATACGGAAAACCTTGTTGAATCCCCCTTGGAGTTCTAGTTATGAAAGCAATTTATAGGGTGATTTGTAATTGCGCCTGTGGCTGGAAAAATAGTGCAATGCACCAAAAATAAAATAAGCAATAGTCTTCCCTGGAAGGATAGAAAGCAAACCACCATGCCTGCCATAGAAAGCTAATGGCTACCTTCTAATCTATAGACTTAAAACAAGGAAAAAAAAAGTGAAAATGATTACCAACATGACCAAAATATAATGTAGATGAATCCTTTTGTTCTCTTAGTTGTGCAGAATATAGTTAACTACCAAGTTACAGCAATAGCATAACAGAATGCTTTGGGGATGACAAAGTGTTTGCTTTTGCCTCATCTTTCCTGAAGATACTGTTTCTTAGGAGACAAATGAGCTCGAAGCCCTCTTAATTATTTTTTAATAAAATAAAGCAAAAGGCTTTTCTTTTTAAAAATTATATGATCATAAGCTTTGTATCTAGCAGATAAGAATGCAAATAACTTTTTTCTTATTAAAAGACGTGATAATCTGCGTTTGCATGTTGTGAATCACCTGGGAAACTTAAAAGCAAAAATAATAAATTCAGGTTCTCAGGCAGAATATATAACCTACTTGATCAATGGTTGGAGGTAGGATTTGGCACTCTGTGTTTTTCAAATCCCCTGCTGGTAGCTGTGATGTGCAGTTAGGTTTGAGAACATCTGATAAACTCCATTCGGCTTTTATAGAACTGCTTTCCTAATTAACTAGATGTTTTTAATTTTTAAAGCAATCCTTAGTGGTGACCAGGATAACTTCCTACTCTAAGGAGAACCAGGAGCTCTGGGGATTAGTAGATGCTGGGGGCAAGGACATCTGAAACCATAATCTCTTTTGACGTGGCCTCAAAGTTGGCGATGAAGGTAGATATTTTTTAAAATTTTTGACTAATGTCTCATTATTATTAGACAAAGATCACCAACCACTGAGGAATTCTTGTTTAAATGCATTTCACAGTAGCTCCTTGAAAATGTGCCAGTCATCTTCAAAATAATTTCTTTTAAGAAGAGTCAGTAGGGAATTACAACATTTTCTGTTAAAGTCTCAAAGGGAAACCAAATAAAAGTTCATCTATTTTTCTTTCAGAGTGCAGTTTTGCTCTGATATTGATAGGGTATTCATAGAACTGACAAAAGCCACCTAACTTAAATTGACTTTGTTTATGAAAAAAGTTTATTTTTTGTGATGTGGAGAAACTCCAGTGTCTTAGGTTGAACCATGGCCGTCTCAATTCATCAGACCACCTATAACTCAAAAGAGTTGTATTTCTCACATTTCACCAGTTTATTGGCAATGGAAAAGAAAAGTTTATTCATCTTGTTGGATTAGATGATCTCTAAGGTCCTTTCCATCTCTGAAATTCTATTATTGTTTTCCATCCCAACAATAGACAAAGTATAGAAATTCATCACATCTCTCTGGTGTGATAGAAACTAGTGGAATCCACAAATATTTTAACCCTAAAGTGTTGTTCTTCTCTTGTATTTCACTGGTGAAGCACCTCATACATTTTTTTTTAATCATTCAAAAGTAGAAATTCATCAGTATTAGTGGTTACAATCAATATAAAGGTGCTGACTGGTTGCCTTAGTCCCTGTTCTCCTGCTTATACCAAATTACCTGACACTGGGTAATTTATAAAGAAAAGGAAATTATTTCTTATAGTTGTGGAAGGTGAGAAGTTCAAGGTCAAGTGGCCATATCTGGGGATAGACTTCTTGATGGTGGGGACTCTGTGGAGGCAGCACAAAGCATCATGTGGTGAGAGGCCTGAGTGTCCTAAGGTCTCTCTTCCTCTTCTTTTAAAGCCACCAGTTCTACTCCCAAGATTACCCACTAATCCGTTAAACCATGATTGGATTAATCCATTTATGAGGGCAGAGCCCTCAGGACTCAATTACCTCCCAAAGGCCCTACATCTCCATACTGCCACAGTGGAAACTAAATTTCAACATGAGTTTTGAATGGGACAAATATTCAGACCACAGCAATGGTGAGTGTAAATAGTATACTCATTACTATTCTCTTGGATCTTACTCCTAGCTGACGATGAATCTTTAAGATATATAAGATTCTCTAGGATATTAAATTATATAAAACCTATGGAATATTCAGTAGTTATGACTCTGTCTTTGGTGCTCCTATAGTTTTTATACATCTGTTAACATTTATCTCACTATTTTGTAATGCTTTCATTACATGTCTATCTCACCTCTTCTTTGAGGGCAAGAACAATTTACATTCCTAGGACCTAATACAGTGCCTAGCATATTTTTAGTTGATATTTGATTGGATATCTCTAGAATATTAAATGAGTTCAACTACTTTCAAATAACTGCTTAATTTTTTGAAATAAAGCTCCAAAAATGAAAAAAATCTTCTGCAAAGTCTATGATGGCTCTTAGAGGACAAGCCAGAAGAAACTCAGGTACCTAGAAAATGATAGATCAAGAGAAGAAGGCTGGCATGTTTACTTATCAGATTAGCTTTTTCTCACTTCTGTTTCCAGTGGCAATTGGTATATCAATTCAACAATTATTATATTTTCCTTCAGTTTGGAGTCTTTTAGTGTTCATGTCAAGTGACACTATATGTACCATCTATTTCATGGGGGAAATTCCCCTTAAGTCAGCATAACTATTTAGATATATAGTGGGTAGCCTTGGAAAAATTAACCAGTCTGAACCTCAATACATTGTTTTGAAGTGAAAAGGTTGAAATACATCAATAATTTATAATATTATTAATAGAGGAAGACTTTTTTTCTTTAAACACCTACTTACGTTAACCCTTTATGTAAAAATGATACCGTGCTGTTTAGCTTGAAAGGGTAATGTATGAGTTAAGATATTAACACTAATACTGTAACAAAAAACCTTGAATCATAGCAGTATAGAAAAACAGTGAGGTTCTTACTTATATAGCCAGTCTATTGCCAAGAGTTGGGGTTGGAGTTAGACCTCCCTCCAGATAATCATTCAGAGATCCTAGGAGACAGAGTCTCTGCCACCTTCAACATGGGACCTCCAAGACAGCTCTAAGTTTTGACCCCAACTAGAAAATGGTGTGAGAGAGAGAGCACTACCTAAGTTAGGGTTTTATGACTTAGGTCCGGAAGTGAGTACATCAGTGCCATCATCCCTAACTGCAAGGGAGACTGAGAAGTGGACTTTATACCCAGCACAAACAAAACATTGGGTTTAGTAGGAAGATAGCTGGGCCTTGCCACAAGGAATGGGGTCTGATGGGGTTTGGCACCCAGGAAGGCTTACCTAGGACTCTGAGGAGCACAGTTTGCAACCCCCGAAGAAGGTGATTCCCCCAAAGCCCCTTCATCTTAAATGTTCAGTAATTGTACCATCTACCGTGCTTGACATACAACAAGAGTTCATTAACTGCTTCAACTCCTTCATGTCACTGAAAGAAAGGCTTTAATTCCTACTGGATCATTTAACTTAGAGCAGCGTTACATGAGCCATGTTTTGGTACCTCCCTTCTACTGCTGTGATCCTGCAACATGGTAACACTCCATGTAATTTCAATTGGCCTTCGAATTTGGGTGCATGCACAGAGCATATGCCTGTAGAACTCTCTTAATTCTGACGTGAACTTGTGCAATGGGCCTAGCTAGCTTACATTCAAATTAAGAAGGCCTCCTAAGATGTAAATGTGGAATTTGACTCACCTATATCAGATAAGGATTGAAATTTATGTGATTCCTGAGATACCAGTTGTTCTTTCCATGTTTAATCACCATTACAAAGTATTGGCAACATCTTCTCCCCCTCCCTATGGCTGGCTGTTGTCCCCTAATGGATCAATTATTGCATCACTCCTCCCACCATCCCATCTCTTCGCTGTATGTATCACCATCTGTGCTTTCCTTAAGCAGGTTAACCACAACAGGGTTTTGATTATTCTTTAATAAACTGTTTACTCAATCCAGACTGCCTATTTCTACAGATCTGTATTTCCCCATTTGGTCTCAGTGTCATCTCAACTTCAAAATGTCCATGACCAAAATCATATCCTTTCCCTTTCTCATAACTTCCTCTGGAATCTCACTCAGTCTTGGAGGATGGCACCATCATGGGCCAGTTCATCCCATTCAGAGGCCAGGGAGCCAAGCAAGATCTGTTCTTGCTCTTTTTTGTACTCATTTGAATCCAAATATTCACAAAGTTAGCATAATCTGTCTCTGAAAATTTTTTTGAAATTGTCCCCCTTCCCCTTTATTTAAATCACCGTGGGAACCAAACTCCCATCTTCTCTTACCTGGAGTATTTCCCTTGCCTCTTAACTGGCCTCTCAGCCTCCAGTCTCTCGCCTCTCCACTCTGTCCTCTGTGGTGCATCCAATTACCTAACACCTGCTCCCTATGTAAACCCTTTTCATAGCCTGTGAGGCCCTTCATCACCTGGCTCCTGCTAACTGGCTTTAGTTACAGTCCCTCTTCCACATGAACAGTTTACCGCAAACTGGGTAGCAGTAGCTTGCTATCACTCATTCTCTTCACTGTGCTTCTGGTGCCTCTATGCCAGGGGTTTGAAACAACAGTACACGACGAGTAAACAAGTGGATATGGCTGTATTCCAATGAAACTTCATTTACGAAAATAGTTAAGGGCTGGGTTTGAGTCAGGAGCTGTAATTTGTTGACCCCTGCTCTGTGTCTTTGTATCTATTGTTCTGTCTGCCTGGAATACCCTTCCCTCCTCATTGCTCATCTCATTGTCTGCATCCCCACTCCCATTTTGAACTTATAATTTTTCAAATGTTTGCTTAAGCATATTTTCCTTTTTGAACTGCTTTATTAAAATAATCTAATAATCTAATAATATTCCCAGATCACATTATACATACAGTCTTATATCTCTCTCTCTCTTTTTTTTTTTTTTTTTTGTGTGTGGTAATCATTGTCTAGAGAGGCACAGGGACCACTACAGGGTTCCTAGGAGAAACATGCTGTTAGGTGCCTGCAAGCCTATGCTCACACACTTTTGCCAGCTGATCAATATATAACCCTATTTTGTGTGTATTTCTGACTACAGACACCTTATTTACTATATATTATTTACTCGTTAGCATTAAACTCGCAACCAACAGCACTGTAACTCATGCCTGAAGGAAGCTTATCAAACTCACATATTTTTTTCATAAGGTACATCACAGCCCTTCTGTGCTTAAGAACATCAGACAGCATTTCAGCACTACACTTGGGGCCCATTTTAAACATCAAAATCAACAACAAAACACAAAATGCAAAACAACAACAACAACAACAACAACACAAAAGACACTAAATAATCTGCAAAAGGATGCTTGTTTATAGGATGAGAACTGAGACAAGAAGGCAAAGTTCACCTTAGCTGGGAATGTGAGCATCAGGCAACTTTTCAAATTTTCCATTGCTCTGCACATGTCTATGATTGCATTGTGAGTATTAGTTTTGGGTTTACATATAAAGTTTAGTAAATAGGGGAATTTACAAACACAGAATTGGTGAATAATGAGGATCGACTATATTGCATAACAACGAAGTCAACACATTGGACAGCTAGATCCTTGTGAACTGGTTAATTTGTCTTCTTTTTTATCTCCATGACCTTTGAGCTTAAATGAAGGTTTTGAATATTCGTATGCATGAATGAATTGAATGAAGTATATACAGCTTAAGATTTTTCAGTGTAGGTTGTATATATTGCAGAAAAAAAGTGTTTAATATACTTTCTTCAGCATTTGCTAAGTGATTAGTAATCCAGCTGCAGTACATGGGGAAGGATGTTGCTTTCTTCTTATTTAACATCTTCATTAATAATCTGCAATAGGCAGTAAACAACAAATTAATGAAATCTGCAGATGATACTAGATTAAGAGGCGTTGAAAACACCAATGAGAGTACTATTATAGCAGAGAAGCACTTAGAAAAGTTAAAAATATGAAGGAAATCAGGAATGATGGAACTAGAAAATACAAGCTAAAATCCAGCTATGAAAATTTTAAATGCCTGGGAAACCTGGGCACTAACACTTGTTGTGTTTAAGTTGCCTGTCTATTTGTTCATTTAGCAGGTATTTATTGAGTGCCTACTATGTGCCTGGTTTGATACTCTGTCCTGGGGATGTCAAGGTGAACAGGACAGTCAAGGTCCCTGACTGATTGAGTCTATGTTCCAGTGGACGAGATAGAAAAGAGGATGAATAATCAAGAATCTCTAAGGTAACTTGGGAGATGACATTGGAATTGAAACATGAAGGATGGGTGGAAGAAAGAGCAAGGGGTAAGACTGCTCAAGAGGGAGCAATCTCAAAGGCAAAGGTCTGGAGAAAAATATAGTTGTGTTAGGCACAAGGAGTAGAATAGGAGAATGGCTGGAGCTTAAGGCAGGGTGGCCCAGGGGATGGGGATGCCTTGTGACAGGTGAAAGAGAAGGCTGGGGACAGATAATGTGGTGCTCTGAAGGCATTGCAAAGTAATTTGGATTTTATTCTGGGTCCGTGGGAAACCACTGAAGAGTCTGGAGAAGAATAAGAAATGTGATTTGGCTTTCATTATTGAATTGAAGTGGGGTGAATGTATATGTTGCAAGGAGATCAATTAGGAGTTTATTGCAGTACTTCTGGCAGGAGAAGATGGTGGCTTGGACCAAGATCTGGAGAAGGAAAGTTATAGAAGGATCAGGACATAGTTTGGAGGTAAAACCAGCAGGACTTGCTAATGGATTGGCTGAGAAAGGTGAAAGGGTGAAAGAATAGTGAGGAATCATGGGTGACTCTTAAGTATTAGGCATATTCATATAAAGACAGGTCAGTTAATAGAACAGAAGCAGAATGTCACATCAATGAACCTCAATGCAACTGGCATCTTGTAAGTGCAAAAAAATGGCAGATTATCCTGGTACATGTGATGTGAAAACAAAAATACTGTATTCATGTGTGAAATAAACATTTATGAGATGTCTACCAAATGCCATATATATCATGCATATGACAACACTGAGATTACAACTATTAAATAAGATAAATCTTTGCCTTAGGTGTGGAGATGGGGGATGTCCAAATCTGATAGACAATGGAGGCCAGCTTGCTAAGGGAAGTGAGCCCTGATTTTAGACTTTGAAGATGAGTAAGAGTGTCCCAAGTAGACAAAGGACACCAGAGCATTTTAAGCCTAATCACCAATACCAGTATTTTAGTAGCATCTAGTAAGTGGTAAAATATTTTATTCCTAATGTACTGACAATTTTTAACATGAATACGTGCCAAATTTTATTCAATGTTTTCTTTTTTTAGGACAGAAACTCAGGAGCATTTTAAAATTGAGTTGTAATTTACAGACAGTAAAATACTCAGATCTTATGACTACAGTTAGATAACTTTTGACAAACTCATACACCTCTGTAATGCACACCCATATCACAATAAACATTTCCACCACTCCAGAAAGATTCCTTAGATCCCTTTCCAGTCAATGCCCCTCCCCACCCAAAGGCAACTATTGTTCTGATTTACTTCACCGATAGATTAGGCTTCCCTGGTCTAAAAAATCATATGAATGAAATTATACAACCTATACCCTTTGTGTCTGTCTGCTTTTTTTCACTCAGAATACTATGTTTCTGAAGTTCATCAATTTTGTGGTACCTGTATTGGTGTTTTTTAATTATTTAAATAAAAATAGAGATTGGGGCCGGGCACGGTGGCTCAAGCCTGTAATCCCAGCACTTTGGGAGGCCGAGACGGGTGGCTCACGAGGTCAGGAGATTGAGACCATCCTGGCTAACATGGTGAAACCCCATCTCTACTAAAAAATACAAAAAACTAGCCGGGCGAGGTGGTGGGCACCTGTAGTCCCAGCTGCTTGGGAGGCTGAGGCAGGAGAATGGTGTGAACCCGGGAGGTGGAGCTTGCTGTGAGCTGAGATCTGGCCACTGCACTCCAGCCTGGGTGACAGAGTGAGACTCCGTCTCAAAAAAAAAAAAAAAAAAAAATAGAGATTGGGGTCTCCCTGTGTTGCCCAGATTGGTCTCGAACTCCTGGGCTCAAGCCATCCTCCTGCCTTGGACTCCCAAAGTGCTCGGGTTACAGACGTGTGCCACAGTGCCCAAACTGTATTGGTCTTTTGTTCCTTTTTATTCTGGAGTAGTAGTCTGTGATTTGAATATAAACTCACTTGCTTATCCATTCTTATGTTGTTGGATTTTGGGTTATTTCAGTTTGAGGCTATTTTGAATAATGTGGCCATGGGCATTTTTATACAGTCCTTTGTGTGTACATATATTTTTATTTTTCTTGAGTAAAGACCTAGGAGTGGAATTGCTGGGTGATAAGGTAGGTAGATATTAAACTCTGTAAGAAACTGCCAGGACAGTTTCCAAAGTGGTTGTGCCATTTTACACTTCCACCAGCAATGCATGAGAGCTTCGCCTGTTCCACAGACTCTAATATTTGGGGTGTTCAATAATTTCAATGTAGTTATTTTAGTGAATGTGTACTGGTATTTCACTGTGATTTTAGTTTGTATTTTCCTGATGGCTAATGATGTTGAGTACTTTTTCATGGGCTCATTGCTCATTCATATATTTTCTTTTACAAGGTTACTGTTTAAGACTTTTGCCCATTTTATTAGGTTATTTATTTTGCTAGTATTTATTAATGATTTTTGCTTCTGTGGTCATGAGAAGTTGGTCTGCAGTTTCTTTTTACTTGTCTTTGTCTAGTTTTGGTGTCATGGTAATGCTGGCTTGTGATTTGCTTGTTAGTTTTCATAATGTACCCTTAATGAGTAGAGGTCATTAATTTTGATAATGTCCATTATATATTTTTTAATTTTTTAAGTTTATGATTAGAAATTTTTGTTTCTGTTTTAGAAATCTTTGCCTATTTCAATGTCACAAAGATATTCACCTATCTCTTTGGGAAACTTTACATCTTTAGCTTTGACATTCATTCAAATGTATACTTGTAGATGGTTTAAGGTATGAGTCAGGATTTTTTTTTCCCCATATTGACAGCCAGTTTTTCCAGCACTATTTGTTGAAAAGACTGTTTTTTCCATTAAATTGTTTTATTGCCTTGATTGAAAATCAGTTGAACATGCAATGTTGGTATACTTCTGGATTCTATATTCTATTCTATTGATCTATTCAACCATCTGTACCCTCAAATCCCATTGTCTAGATTATCATAGCTTTAGAGTTAGTCTTAAAATCAGGGAGTGTAAGTCTTTCAACTTTGTTCTTCTAAAAGACTGTTTTGACTATGCTAGATCCTTTGTATTTCCACATAAATTTTAGAATCAGCTGTCAATATCTGCAGAAAAGCCTGCTGGGATTTTAATTGGAGTTGTGTTGAATTTAAACATGTGTCATTTAATAATATTGAGTCTTCTAATCATGAATATTGTAAATCTCTCTTTTATCTTGGTCTTCTTTAATGTTTCTCAGCAATATTTTGTAGTGTCTTGCACTGATTTTGTTAAATTTTTTCTTAATGGTTTCACGTTGTGTTGATGCTATTGTAATTGGTACTTAAACATTTATTTTTAATTGCTAGTTACTAATATATATATTATATGGCCTTATATCCTGAAACCTTGCTAAATTCACTTATTAATTCTAACAGTTTTTTTTTTTTTTTTTTTTTTTTTTTTTTAAGATTCCCTGGAATTTACTACATAGTCATGCTAACTGTAAACTGCAAATATATATATTTACTTTTCGGTCTAGATGACTTTTTTGGAAGGGGAGGTTATATTGACAGTACAATATTGAATAGAAGTGCTGAGCTTTACTTTGCTCTTGATAATAGGTTAAAATCATTCAGTGTCTCATTGTTCAATATGATCTTCTTAGTTGTAGATTTTCTGTATATCATCTTTATTGGGTTGACAGAGTTTCATTTTATTCCTAATGTACTGACAATTTTTAACATGAATACGTGCCAAATTTTATTCAATGTTTTTCTTTTTTTAGGCGATTGCATGTTTTTTTTATTCTTTTAATATGGTGAATTATATGGATTCATTTTCTAATCGAAACCAATCTTTTCTAGTGAAAATTTGTCTTTGATCCTTGTGTGTTAAGCCTTTAATTACTTCATTGTAATTAATTTTTTCTTTAAAATTTAATTTATTACTGTATTAAAATTGCTAATATTTTATTTATGATTTTTCTGTCTGTATTCAAGAGGGAAGTTTGTTTGTAGTGCTCTTTTCTTAAAATGTGTTTGATTTGGGGATCAGGAAATGTTGGCCTCAAATTGAGTTAGGATGGGATCCCTTAATTGGCATTGCTTCTTCCTTAAACATTTCATAGAATTCACCCAGCAAATTCATCTAGGTTTAGATTTTACTTTGAGAAAATATTTTTAATTACAAATTCGGTTTCTTTAATTGATGTAGGGCTGTATTACTCTATTCTTGCACTGCTATAAAGAAATACTTGAGACTGGGTAATGTATAAAGAAAAAAGCTTTAATTGGTTCACAGTTCTGCAGGCTGTATAGGAAGCATGATGCTGGCATCTGCTCAGCTTCTGGGGAGGCCTCAGGAAACTTACAATTATGGTGAAGGAGAAGCGAGCACCTCACGTGACTGGAGTAGGAGGAAGAGAGAGAGGGGGAGGTGCCACAAATTTTTAAACAACCAGATCTTTTAAGAACTCACGATCACAAGAACAGCACCCATGGGGAAATCCACCCCAGGATCCAGTCGCCCCCCCACCAGGCCCTACCTCCAACACTGGGGATTACAATTCAATATGAGATTTGAGCAGAGATACAGATCCAAACCATATCGGGGCTACAGGGCCCTTGCTCTTTCCCTAGTAGGCACTCTTTGCCCAGCTCCCTGGAGTCTTCCTGTGCAGATGCACAGCTTTGCATTCAGCCAAGACTCACGGGGCTCTCGATGCAAACTCGTAGAGCTTCTTTACAGCACTGGTCTAAGTCTCTCCACTACGCTGCCTGTTAAATACAGGTGCCTCAGCAGCTCTGGACTAAGAGATCTGTTTCGTTAGCTGAGCAACACCACTGTACTTTTGTTTGAGCTCCCTCACTCTGCATTACAGAATGGGAAGTGCCCCAAGGTAGGTATGCTGCTGCTGGTGGGACTCCTCTTTGTTTTCTTTTGCTCCAGAATTACACACCTGATGTTCAATGCCTGAAAACTGTTTCTCTCTCTCTGTCTCCCTCCACACGCACACAACCCCCCCCACAATACTACTAGAATATAAATGTAATATACATATTCTAGTATATACATGTTTATATATGTATGTGTGTGTATATATATACATATATATTCATATTCTAGTATTAAAATTGTTTATGGTAAGAGGGCTAGTTGGTACCAGCTACTCTATCACTAATGAAAGTGAACATCTTGGGAGCATTTTAGCTGAACGGACTGCAGTAAGGAGTCGAAAATCCCACAGAGACTAGGAAAAGTGCTCATATCAGAGTCTAAAGCCCATTTTCATGAACAAATTGTGCCACCCCAATACCTCCTATTTTCATCCTTATATTTGCTTTAGTATCCTTTAATAAAAATGGCAAATGGAATCTGATTGCAGTCTGCTTTTTAATGGTCCTTTAAATTGTAAATGAGTCATATGTTAATTTTCTTAAAGTATTGCTGAGAATATATGCAATTTTTTAGACATATTATTGTTTTTCAGCAAACCTATGTGTTCAAAAATATTTATCAAATAAATAGTAAAAAATTGAGGCAATCAAGGAACATTGAATGGATATTTATTGCTATCAGAGACTTGTTTTTTTTTTAGGTGAGATAATGTTATTTTTTAAAACTAGTTCTTCTATTTTAGTATTACATTCTGAAATATTTACAGAAGCCATAAAATGCTTTGTGGGATTTGTTTAAAAATTTTCCGGGGACAGGGGAGAAAGTGGTTAAGTATTTAGATAAAACAAGATGGCCGTGAATAATTATAACTGTTTAAGCTATTGCAATTATTAATAACTTTCAAGTTGTTGTTATTGGGTATATACACACATATACCATAAACTTATAGTGCTAGGAAGTATATTCATTGGTAAACAGAGGCTGATATATTCCCTGACCACTGAGCTTATTTTGCCTAGTTGGAAAAGTTAAAATATATAAAATAAACTTATTGATAACTAATTTATTATAATTTGATAACTTGAGAAGTGTGAGGTGCTGCAAGAGTTGAGTAGACAGTGATCAGGGAAAAGCATAATGACTCATTTTATGAGTGGGAAGGCAGTATAGGGTAATTGGTAGGGTTGCCAGATTTAGCAAATGAAAATAGAGGAGTTCATGTTAAATTTGAATTTCAAAAACAAAGAATAACTTTTTCAGTATAAGTATGCCCCATGCAATATTTAGTATCTACTTATATTAAAAAATGCATGATTTATCTGAAATTCAAATTTAACTGGGCACTTGCATTTTATTTGGTAACCCTAGGTAGTAGTTACGAACATTGTCTTTGAGACCAGAAACCTGGGTTCCATTTCTGTGTCTTCCACCTCTTACCAATAAATTAGTTCATGAGCCTATTAGACAATGACAGGGGAGTCTGGGGAAAAAGGCTGACTAGTATCCACAGAATGGGTCATCCCATCTAGTTAATTATCAAATTATTATTAAAGCCCTCCTCTGCTGAGGCCGCCCTTGGTTGACCATTTGCATGGGACACAGATACCTTCACAAATATCTTCACCACATTCAGAGAGATATATTCACATACATCTTCCCTAAATGTTCTTGTCATTAATTTTCCAATCTGCATCCTTTTAAGTCCCTGACCATTCCCCAAAACCACTGGCCATGGCACATGAATAGGTATATAATTGAACATCTGGCCATTTCTCCTTTCAAGCAAAATAAGCAGCCAGGTGCACTGCTTGAAGTTCTGCTCACTGGGAAATTTTCCTTTCATCACTGTTCTTCAGGGATGTCCCAGAAGGAGGCTTTGGCGCTGTAGCTGTTCACTTCCAGGTGGTGCCTGAACATCACACGACCATCAGTAAGCCGGACCTAAGTTTTCTCTTCTGTCAACTGATTGTAGGAAACTCCCCATGAGGCTGTAGTGCAGGCGGGAGAGAGAAGGCAGTATAAATTAAGCAGAGACCATGGGCTTTTGGGCCCCTCTTTATGTAATTTACTTGGGCTGTAGGGCCTATTTAAGTCCAATCTGGCATATACCACTTCCATTTGATGATGGAGTGCTGCTATGCACACACAACCTCATGGCTTGGTGGGTCAGGTATCACCCAGCTCATGACGGGTTTACTTTCCCTGTGGCTCATTTCTACAGTATAGAATGGAGAAAATGGCACCTACATTTTAGGGGGTTTTGTTTAATACTAGCATCTCGTACGTTCTGTGGCGCAAAGGACTTATGGGAAGACAATAATGATGATAAACTAAAATAATTTTAAGTATTATAAAATGATTATATGACTGAGCAACGTACAAATGTAAGATGAATAATTGCCTAATGATTTATCTACTTGGTTGTTGCTGCTTAATCAGTATTGACTAGAGATGTACATATAGGCTGTGAAACTCTAAAGACAAGACAGAAAAGTGACTACCTTTAATGGGGCAGGAGGGGCCTGTAATAGTTAAGATGCGCAGAAGGTGCTTCTAGGGCAATGGCACTATTCTCTTTCAGGATATAGGTGATGTAACACTGGTGTTTGCTTTATAATTATTTATAATTACTTGTTAAACTCTACATTTATGTTTTAAATGTGTGTGTGTATGTATGTGTATGTGTGCATGCGCACATTCATGTCACAAAATACATTAAAGTATGCTCACCAAGTTCCTGCTATTGTGTCAGGCACTGAGCTTGGCCCTGGCAATAAAGCCGTTAATAAGACAGAGGCAGTCTGTGACCTCAAGGATCTTATGTGTTGTTGGAGGTATACTGGCATTGAAAAATAATTGCACAATTAATTTCTTACCGTTGCATACACCCTACAAAGGACAATATATAGGGGTATGAGACTCAGAATGACATGGTTGAGATTAAAGTCAGACTTTATGCTCTAATTAAATATCTAAATCTGGAACTGACAAAAAAAAAATATAGCTTAAATGTTCATCTCGCTCCATGACTTTACTTGATGTACACTTACATATAATTTTTTGACATATCACTATTTCTCTTTATGAAAAAAATACATTATGGAGCCATTTAAATGTTTAGAAATAGACCACAGTGGATAAGCCAATAACAATAACTTTTCTTAGAAACAAATAATATGATCCTGTTTAATACTCTATTTTATCATGGTAACAGACACTTTATATTTTCCCTAGGGCTGGATTATAGATATTAGAGATGGAAAAAACCAGAGTTAGCCACAAAATGTCAATTCTCTCTACTTAAGGAAATGTCTCAATCTCCAGGAGCCTTCCTGACCTCCTCATTTTGGTCCAGCATTTTAGAATGATTGCATCAGATCTCTAATTGTGTTGGGCAGAGATAAGCACTCCTAAATGTACATGACAGTAGGTAGCAGTGGTGGCAGAGGCTCTTTTCCAAAGCTGCGTGATTGTCTGGAGTACTTTGGCCTACCCAGCCACGACTGCTCTGATTACTTCCTTCTCCACATTTTTTTATCTTGAGTTCTTTTAGCTAAAAGTTAGCTTTATTTTTTTAAAGTCTCTGAACTCTTGATTACTTAAATGAATGTAAGCGGCTTCAATATCTACAAACTCATTATATGCCGTACCAAATCTATTAATAAATTAACCATAATTCAGCTTGCTTCTGTATAATGGAGTTTTTGCTGGAGGTGCTGTAATTGGAAGAACACCACCAATTGCTTGTTATTTAATCTAGTGATTTATACAGATTTTTTAAATGCATATAATAGGAAACCAATTAGCATTAGTTGGGAGATTTATTTCTCAACTTATTTTTGGACTCAAATAATTAAACACAGCTACCTGAAATAACTGGTAATGAGCTGAAACTAGATGAAGCTGTAAGTTATTGATTGACTCGTCAATTCATATGACACAAACTATTCAGTTGATATTTTTAGGGATTAAACAAATTTCTTTGGGGGACGAGGATAGACAGTGGTCCTAACCATAGGCAAAACACTTTAATTTTCTCTTTCAATATAAATTTTGTGAATAGTTTTAAGCTCAAAATATCTAAAATTCAAAAGTAGACTTCGATAAGGGTAGCAAATGCTGGAAGCCTGTGCTGTAACAATGCAGGGAGATTTTGTCAAGCCATGCGATTTTATCACAAAAGCCCATGTCTTGCAAAGGAGGGCAGGTTTCCATGTTTGTCTTTTGGTCAGCTCTTTGCATTGTTGATTGATTCCCTGTAATGCTGTTGTCAGTATTTTATCAAAAGTCAGATAGATCCCATGACTGGCATTTTGCCTTTTTAAAACCATCCCCTTTGCCATTACAGAGAATTCAAACCTCGAAGCCAGCTGGGAATGGCTGGGAGCCTTTTAATTATTATTTATGAATTCATCAGAAAGAAATATTGACTTCTAATTAAAGCCAGAAAATTACTCCTGGAATAAATTGATAAAGGTCAGTTTCTTTGCGAAGAACTTCTCTATGTGTCTTTATGTGTCTTGTGTTATCACTATTATAAATAAGGCAGCATTCAATCTGTCTGTAAGAATAGGTGAAGATAACTAATTGCTGTATTAGTTCTTGCTTTTGGTATTGAATTTCAATTAAACTTTTCTATTGTTTTGCTCTTGGATTTTTGTCTTTTCTGAGGCTNAAGGTCAGTTTCTTTGCGAAGAACTTCTCTATGTGTCTTTATGTGTCTTGTGTTATCACTATTATAAATAAGGCAGCATTCAATCTGTCTGTAAGAATAGGTGAAGATAACTAATTGCTGTATTAGTTCTTGCTTTTGGTATTGAATTTCAATTAAACTTTTCTATTGTTTTTGCTCTTGGATTTTTTTCTTTTCTGAGGCTGAGAAAAACTGCTCTGTTTTAAAAACAATTAGAATTGTACCTTTTTTTTCCTTGAGAAAAATAATTTCTGTGGTTTTGGTCTAAGAGAATTAAAATGGTAAAAATACTTTAGAATCCTACTTCCTAACAAAAGAGAAAGTCTTTCACCAATTATAGAAAGTTCTAGGAAAAGCACTGGTATATTTTGGATTAGGAAACTCAAAGTAAATCAAAATACTGCAATAATCAAAAGAAATAATCAAAGAAATAGCCTCATTTGAGATTTTGGCACAGTGAATAGATATTTAAATATTTAACAACTCTTTTTATCTCTACCTGTTCACAAGCCATACACAGGGAGTTGGAATGAAATAAAAAAGCTGCCTGTTGACTTTGAAATTAAAGTAGGTTTTATGCCCAGGTTTTGAATAATTTCCCTTCTGTCTGTCAGTAGGCTCTGCTCTCAGTTTTCCTGGGGTTAAATTAATTGTTTGCCTAAGGCAGTGTTTATTATGTTGTATTGATGCTATATATACTCATTCATATTTTTAAATTATTGATCAAGTTTTGAAATCTATCAACCTTGAAAAAATATCTTGGGGATGATTTCTGGGAGCATGTTTATCAAATTTAATGAGAAATTTAAAAATCAAAATCTTTCTAAATGAAGCATTTAGAGTAGAGGTTTGCAAATGGGGGTGATTTTAGCAATGGCTGAAGATGTTTTGGTTGTCACAAATGTGGAGGTGGGTGCTACTGACATCTCATAGGCACAGGATACTACTAAACATCTTAAAACCTACAAGTGCACCCTCAACAAGAATGAGTAATCTACCCTCAAATACTAATAATACAGGAGTCAGGAAACCCTAATTTAGAGAAATATGATAAAGTGTTGTTCAATGATAATGGTGACTCAACACTAAAACTTCACACTGGGAAAAAGAAGTTTAAATAACAATGAGATGCCTTTTCTCTCAGAGTAGCAAAATGAAAGGAAGTGATAGCATCTAGTACTGGCTAAGATGGGAGGAAACAAACATCCTCACTGGTGGAAGTAATCTGGCAATCTTTATTAACCGTGTAACTTTCCTTTGACCCATTTGAAAACATCAATATAAAAAGATAGAGCTTTTTTTGTTGCGTTTTAAAAAATACTGAATGGCTGGGCAGTAGCTCATGCCTATAATCTCAGTCCATTTGGGAGACCCAGGCAGGAGGATTCCTCAAGCCCAGGAGTTCAAGACCAGCCTGGGCAGCATAGCAAGGCCCATCTCTACAAAAATTTTAAAAAATTAGCCTAGTGTGGTAGCACGTGCCTGTAGTCCCAACTACCTGGGAGGCTGAGGTGGGAGAATTGCCTGAGTCCAGGAGGTTGAGGCTGTACTGAGCCGTGATTGTGCCATTGTACTCCGGCATAGGTGATGGAGAAAGACCCAGTCTCTATAATATATATATGTATATTCCAACACACACACACACACACACACACACACACACACACACACCTATACATATATATAGGGAACAAACCTCAATTTTAATAAATAGGGGAATAGTTTGTGGGGCTTGTATAATACAGATTATTATGCAATTATTAAAGTGAGTTTGATCTATATCTAATGACTGTGAAGGGTATCTATGATGTTTTACTGGGTGAGAAGAATTAGTTTCACAGTAACATGGATATTTTAAGCTCACTTTTATAAAACAAACAGCAAACATTTCTGTATGTATGTGTATATACTATTGCTATTTTTAATGAGCATGCAGAAGATAACTTGGCTGGTGTTTAATTTGGTTATCCTATTGGAAGACAGAAGAATGAAGATCACAGGGAGTTAATCATTAACTTTTCTCTTTTTTGATTTCCTTTTCCATTTTCAATTTTACTTTTCTATATTACCTTTGTATGTACAAACAATGTAACAAAGAAAAGCTTAAGAAAAGTTCTTATCGTCCTTCTGCAACAATTTTATGTTTAATCTTATTGTCTTATGAACCTCATGGAAATTTATACCATGCTTAGTGTAATTACAAGAAGGGTAGTTAGGTTTATTTTGGGGTTTGTTTTTCTCTTTGTTGATGGGTAAAGCTGAAACTTAAGGTATTGAAAACGTGTATCTATATGTACTTTTTAATACACATGGCACCTACTTTGGATATAATATACAAAATAGACTTCATATGATAAAAATAGCTACAATGATGGTGTATAACAAAGAGGTGCAATCAGACCTGCAGAGCCACTTCCTGGCATGTACTCATGACCATCCACTGAGAACTGCCCAGGGACCTGTTGAAGAAAGGGCATTGTTGTTTTCCTTGATGTCAACCTGAAAGGTTAGGAACCTTTCCTGAATCTTTTATTATGTCTATGCTTTGGATAGTTTTGATACCTCAATAATGTAGAAATTGTTGAAATTTTGAGAATAGTGATGAAATTATTTTTTTATCTTGCAAATTATATGTAAATGCTTTGGTGCATAAATTATAGTTAAAATATGCCATAGGCTATTGTCAGCAGAGGAAAAGAACAGTGAGAAAACTTAAGGGTCAGCAGTCTTTTCAGACCTTAATTAGGCTGGATACAGAAACCACAACAGGAAAGTGTTAACTGATCCTGTTATCCTGGCCCCAACCTACCCCACCAAATTAGCCAGCATTGCTGAGTCCGTATTATGTCTCTGATTTTATTCTGCTCAAATCATGCATCTTGATTATTTTAATCTTAATGACAATGAGAATGTGCTATCTTCATCCTTATTTTATATAAGAGAAAACAGACACAGAGAGGTTAGGCAACTTGCCCAAAGTCACATAATTATCATAGGACAACCAGAGCCAGAGCTCCAGCCAAGGAAGCTTGACTCCAGAAATGGTATAAGTAGAGGGGACATGTAAGACTGTGGAAATTGAAGTATCTTATTATTTTCTTCCATGCATGGTTTTTAAAAACAAACAAAAAATCAGTGCATTCTAATTCAACAAATTCTTAGCCTTAGTAATAGGTGAATTTGGTTAAGAGGACCCTTATGGATTAATTTAAGAATTGATATCACCTACTATATTATTAACATTTGATATTTACCTAGAAACTGCTCAAAATTTTAAATAATGTTGTTTATTTGGGCCCAGTAAATAAATAATATAATTTTTTTCAGCTTCTCCTCTTCTTTCAAATGAGTATGTGCATATGCATATGTTTGTGTAATTGATTTGGAGATTATAGGCAATACAATCTCCTATAAATAAAAATATTGAAAGTTTAAACCATTTGGGTCATAGACCAGCTTTACTGACCTGGTGAGAGTAATGAATGCAGTTCTATTACCATTTAATATTTCCTTCAACTGAATTGTGACACCAATACATCACAGAATGTAGGTTATTAGATGAATAAAAATAAATAGTTTGAGAGTGCTTTCTCACATTTGAGATTTAATTCTCTCTCTGCTGGGAGTGTTATATTGAGAAGGACATATTTTGCAGATCTTTCAGCCTTTGCAATTTCAGTCCTTTATAATTTCCACGTTCCTATGCAATTCTTCAGTTGTAAAGCCTATCACTAGATTACTGGCTTTGGGGGGTTGATTTTATGTCTAAGTTTTCTTGTCACTAGCAAGTATTTTTTCCCTTCTCCTTTTATTGCATAGATTTTTCACATAGCACATAAAGCACATGTCCTAAAGTGAAAACACTGGGTATAGTCCATTTTTAAGAGTCTGACCCTCCCCTGCCCCCTGCTTTTTTGCCCCAAGGAAGAGAAAACTCAAGACATGAAAAAATTATAACAACTTATCCACTGGTTTTGATGAACAAACATTTGTCCTGACAAGGTGAAAAAATATATAAGTGTGAAGATCTTTGACAAGAAGATTTCTGACAGTTGAGGTTATCTGAGCTGGGAATGAACAAAGAGGTGGGTGAGAGGGTGGGGAGAAAGAGAAGTGGTGGTGTCTCACATTCCTAGAGAGGACAGTGACATGGCTGACTGCTCTAAGGTCAGGCTCTCTAAGGGATAATTCTTCATGATGGCACCTAGCATGATGGAGGATGGGTGGGGTGATATCTGCTATTCCTTCTTCATGCTTTCCTAGAAATAAAATCAAATAATGTAACTACCCTGAGGAAGAATCAACACAAATATTAATTAACATATCATGGGGTTCAGTTCTCTTTAAATGAGGGTGATAATTTTGGGAATAATATATCCTATTGAACTAGTGTACTTCCCTTTTGTTCATCATAACCATCTCTTAGCCACTAGATATGATCTTTTGTAGAGAGTGAACAAAGTGAAATAAGACATGGTCCCTGACCCCTAGGGGTACATGATCAATCTATTATGTAGACAAGCATTCCCAGAACTTATCTAGAACAAGTCAGATTGAAGTAAGAGCTATTATAAAGTACATGAGTTATGTAAGATTGAAAGACAGAGAATGAGAGGTTAATTATAATCAGGGATGAGAAATCTAGGAAGACTTCCTGGAGGAGGTAGCATGTGAGCAGGGCTCTACAGAAAGATTAGGACTTTGGCAGAAACAAACTGAGAGATATGTGGGAGGAACAAAGTCAGAAGAATGCAAATTATGCCACGTGACTACTTCAAGATGGTTGAAGCAGAGGCTATCACAGAGGCAGTAGTGAGATAAATTGGGGATCCGGTTAAAGGGCTCTTAACACTACTTTATAGATAACATGGAGCTGCTGAAGATTCTTCAGGAAGGAAATGGCATGATTGTATTGTGTTTTAGAATATAATTTTGTTTGCTCTCTAGAATAGGGCATCAGAATCCAGATATAGTCTGTTCACTTTGAAATACAGCAACTATCATTTCTCTTAATTAGCCCCTTGGTCAGTAGCCATTTCTTCATAGCCTCCTTCATGAACTTCCTTTGCTCTGTTGGTGTCTTAAATGTTTGTTTCTGAGGCTCTGTCCTCAGCCCTCTTCTTTTCACTCTTTTCTCTGGGTCAGTAAATGTATGATAATATGCAATGGCTTCAGCTACTGCAACATGGCTTCAGCTACCACAATATGCTAATGATTTCCCAAAACACATTTGCATGTCTCTTGCCTTTGAAATGCCTCAAACCAGTATTTCCAGTTAACTCTATATGACCTGGTATTTTCAGCCATGTCCCCAAATGTAACTTTTTATCTTTTTCCCAATAGTTGTTCTTCATTTCTGCATCTATACAAGTGGCATCATTGACACTACCCAACTGTCCAGTGAAAATGTTGAAATGTCCTCAATTTTGTTCCCATTTATAGCTGACAATTGCATCCAATTAATCACCAGTCATCAAGTCTACCTGCTAAACATCTCTATATCTCTTCTTTCTTCATACACCCAAAACCATATCTGTAGTCTAGACCAGTGCTTCTCTGCCTTTAGCATGCATAGTGATCACCTGGAAAGTTTGTTACAATGCACATCATGATTTTGTAAGTCTAGGGTGGGGCCTGAGAGCAAGTGTGCATGCCTCCCTCCCTGTTTTCCTCCCTCCCTTCCTTCCTTCCTTCCTTCCTTCCTTCCTTCCTTCCTTCCTTCATTTTTTTTTGTCCCCCCTACCCTAAGAATATACCTTTCTAACAAGCTCCCAGGTAGTGTTGTTACTTGTATTAGTCCATTCTCACACTGCTATAAAGGACTGCCTGAGACTGGATAATTTATAAAGAAAAGAGGTTTAATTGACTCACAGTTCCACATGGCTGGAGAGGCCTCAGGAAACTTATAATCATGGCAGAAGGGGAAACAAGCATGTCTTACATGGCAGCAGGTGAGACAGAGCAAGTGAATGGGGAAGAGCCCCTTATAAAACCATCAGACCTCATGAGAACTCACTATCATGAGGGCGGCATGGGGGAAACTGCCTCTATGACCCAATCACCTCCAACCAGGTCCCGTCCTTGACATGTGGAAATTATGGGAATGACAATTTGAGATGAGATTTGGATAGGGACACAGAGCCAAACCTCATCTGTACTACTGTTCCCAGGATCGTTCTTTGAGTTGCAGGGGTTTAGATAACATACATCTTTTGTCTGGGCTACTGAAGTAGTTTCTAGTCTTTTTGGCTTCTAGGTCATTTCTCCACATTGACAGATTCCCTCATTTTAATGGTTTTTTGTTGTTGTTGTTTTCTAGAGCAGGTGTTGACAGACTTTTTCTGTGAGGGGTCAGATAATAAATACTTTAAACTTTGTAGGCTATATGGTCTTTGTAGCAACTGTGCAGCACTGCTATTGCAGGAACTAAGGAGACATAAATGAATGAATTGGATTTTGCCCATTTGTCATAGTTTGCCTATCTTTTGCCCAGATGAGGTTTAAATTTCCTAATGTGACTTACAAGGTCCCTTAATTGGCCCTAACCTAGAATTCAGCCTAATTGTCTCTCTTCCCCATGCAACTGTTGTTCTTTGCACAAAAAACACCCTATGATGGGTCACACTTCCATGCCTTTGCAGATGCTGTCTCATCTGCCTGGGATGCAACCTCAGAGTTTAAGCTGTAGCTTGACCATCACCTCCAACCTGACAGCTTCCTTAATTAATGGAGTCTCTTTCTCCTTCGTGATCTTGAAGTATTTTGTGCATATCATTATTTTGACACTTGGTGCATTTCAATCACTTGCTTTCATTCTTACTTGAGTCTGAGGCCTCCTTAAGGGAAGAAACATCTTTGCATAATGCATTGCCCAGCACTCAAGAGATGGCCAATATATGTTTTTGAATAAACGATCAGTTCTCAGTAACGTAAAGAGCTAATTTAAATCTGGTGTGTGCTTAAGTTTCTTTTGGCAATAGTAACTTTCATCCATTGTCGATGTGAATTTCCATCATGAATCCAGTTCTAGGCAGTATGGGTTCTGATTTTAAATCTTATGCAAAATGAAACATTGCTTTGTGACACAGCATTATGCACATAGTTGTAAATACAGAATGAGTGGCACTTGATTGCAATGGGATTAACGCAGTCTTTCCATTTGTTTGGCCAGTTTGAAGGAGACAAAACACTTCTGCATCCAGCAGCACTACCCCCAAACACTATAACTCTTGGCATTAAAAAAACTGATTATAGAAGCCTTGGCTACTCCATCTTTTTCATCTTTTCCGTCTTGGACATTGGATTGAAGGGGAGGCAGCCTCTGAATAAGGTGAAACAAATCATGTCAGAGTGATTGATGGAGACTGCTTGGCACACCCCAGGTGATTGTGTTGGGTAGAAGAGTCATCAATTTGCTCCCCCAAAAGGATATATGGCGGAGTCATAAATATTTCACAAAATGTGGGGTGACATCTGCTTTCTTGTTTACTGAGAACAATGCCTGCTAGAATGTTCCTCCTCCAGACAGTTGTTCCCAGTTCTGATCTATCAAAGACTTATTTACCTGCTGATGGGAAGTGTTGCTATTTCTTACATTTTCCTTTGAGTTTTCATTTTGATTTTTGATAACTGTATGTTCTCCAGAGGCTGAACTATTTTTTTTTATTATACATTTTGCAGGAGGCAAAAGAAAATATACATTCTTGGTTACAGGTTTGAAATAGCAGCAGTTTCTAAAGGGCAGGGTCATTTTTCACATATTGGTATTTTGTGATTTGAGAAAAAGAAGCTGAGTTCTTGTAACATCACAATTGAGAGAGAGATCAGGATGCACTTTGGAATTTTGGTTGGACTTCTGTTACCGCTTGTACGTATTCATAACAGTTTATATTTTTCAAGGTACTTTCATATACACAACTTCTTGTGATCATCACGAAAGCCCTGGAATCAGGGAAGAAAGAAAAAAATAAAAGGAAAAAATTTCAGAGAGGAACAAACCAAACCTCAGATAGGTTAAGACACTCACCTGAGTCTGTACAGCTAGTTAGTGGCAGACCTAGGATTGGAATAATGACTCCTTCAATAAAATTATTATGTATACATAAAAGGGAGTCTTTAAAATGGTGTGTCTTTTTAGTCTATGAATTATGGTATATATGGACCATTCAAGAGTCAGTAAAGGTTTAAAATCATAGTTGAAAATAGATTTTATATATGTTATTTTGCCCTCTTTGCTGTTGGGAGAAATTGGGCCAAGAGCAGGTGGATGTGAGTGATTTGTTGTGGTCATGAAGCAGGTCACTACAGTCACTATGGGGAAGTGACAAGACTCCATGATTTTGTAAGTTCAGCTCAGTCTGGCCATGTTGCCATTGAAGTCTCTTCCTCTTCATCCAGATAATGAAACTGCAGAGGTGACAGTGCATGTGTGATCACGCGGCGGGTATATATGTGAACTGTGGTGTCCTTTCCCCCTGCTGTCATTGTTATGTCCTGAAAATGCATCGCCCCTGCTTAGTGAAGGATTCCAGCCTTTGTTAAAAGCATTATAACCCTGAGCTACTGAGAGGCTAGGCTGCACTCAGTATTGTTTCCAGTAGAGGTGAGTTCCTATCGGGTTCCCGATTGTAAGCAGTAGCAATTTGGTTTTTGTTTTAAAAAGTTCAGAATAAACACTGGAAATGGTTTTGAAATGTAACTTAATGAGATTTCTGTGGTAGCTAAGTATCAAAATGGGCACAAATCTGAGGTTGGTTTGATTGTAATATTGCCCCTACTCTTGGGACGATATTAAAAGTACTTTCATATATATAAACAAAATGCAGCTTATGGGTTTTTTAAAAAATAAAAAATTGAGAGGGGCATAATGCTGAGAGGAGATAGATAATGTAAAACATCATTAATGAAGTATAGATTTTAATTTTCTCTGCCTTTGTGGTTATAGGCATGTATCTATCACCATTTAAACTTTGAGAAAGTATTGAATCATGTCAGTGTTTATTTCTGGTTGGATTGTTTTTGTCTATGGTATTAATGGGAATGTATTCCAAGTCATAAATGGGACTTGGAGGATGAAGAAACAGTGCCAACCAGAGAGGCTTCTTCTTGAGGACTGCAAGGAAAAGTAAGCCTAGATTAGGTTTGGATGACTTATCCATCCCTGCCCTCACCATTCACCATTATAAAAGTAAACCAGTGCACAGGCCAAGGTGTTGATGCCCTGAGGGACACTGCAGAGCTGAACAAAGAAACAAAGGCAAGTGGGTCCCAGTGCCAATTTTTCCATTAAGTCACACCTGAAGACAGAATTATCCCTTGTTTCTAGTCCAAAGAAGGAATAAGCTGTTGGCATAACTTTCCACTTTTTAAAATCGATTGGGGATATATTTTATTATTTTGTGCTTGCTGATACATTGATGACCAGAGTTCTTCCTGTATCTGTCTGTAATTGTGAAACTTATTAGGTGGTAAGATTTCCCTGTCTATAATTGCAAAACTCATTAGGTGGTAAGAAAAAAAGGACATCTTTTTCTTTTTCCAGCTCTGTATTTCTGGTGCAATAGAGAGCACACGGAGGTTGATGACTTGGTTGTTGACAGCTCTTGATGAATACTCTCCCCAAGATATGATTCATTTCTCTGGGTTAATTTTACAGTTTGCATTTGAGTTAGTCAAGAAAAATAGTATTCTCCCAACTGCTACCCACTTATCTCCTCCTTTTCTCTTAAAAGGAAGCAATTTTCCTCAAGAGGACTAGGTTTTATGCTTCAGGATGTTGTAAACTCTTCTGAAAATACTTACCACCACCCCTCACCCCAACACACTTTCGTCTTCCTCTCTAACAACCCATTCTCTGACCTTTGTCAAAAACTACCTCTTACAATAAGTTTGCTTGGCCCTACTTTCTGTAATTACTCTTTTCTTCTAACTATTTTATATAGCACTGGTATGATAATAACATGTGCCTGTACATTGTTTTATAAATTGGCTTAATTTTTTGAACTTAGTGAAATATCCTTGTATTTACTTTGTATTCTCCTTTCCTTCCATGCCTGGTAAAATCTTGACCTCAATTCAATAACAGCATTGATCACTTGAAAATGTAAATAAAAGTGTATTTGTATAGTGGTTATGAGTGCAGACTCTGGAACACTCCAGATAGCCTGAGTTCAAATTCTGGCTACTTATTGGCTCTGTGACCCAAGACATATTATTTTACCTCTCTGGGCCTCAGTGTTCTCACCTATATAATGGGAATAATTTTAATATCTATATCAGAAGGTCATAATGGGGTGAAAGAAGTAAAAAGAGCAAAAGTGTAAGAGTTCTACCTTATACCAACATATAAGGTAAAACAATGCCTTATACATAATAGTTGCTGAAGAAACATAGGCTACTGTTAATGTTCTGTGACTGATTGACTTTCAACGAACTTTAAAGATTGTCAGAGGGCCTTTTAAATTTCTACTTCTTCAGTATTGCTAACCCTTGAAAAACAGAAATATTCCAAATAAATGTTGAATTCTTCCTGTTTCAAGGACACCTCTTATCTCATATTCTTTACACATTTATGTATCTATGTGCAATGCATCTCCATACACAAATTCTCTTTGTAGATCAAAGCTAAAAGACAACCATCATATAGACTTTGTTCAATAAATTAATGGCCATATACCATTCTCATACAAAGAAATGAGTTTGGAATGCATAATGTTGAAAGCCAGGGAATGAGAATTACCTATAGTTTTGATATTTCATTATGTTTAAAATTATACTTTATACTTTCATCACTTATTAAGCATATGATTTTATTCTCCCCAACAAAATATGTGAATAGAAAGTACTATATTTACTGTTTTGTTTTGTTTTTTTTTTAACCAGTGAAGAAACTGATGGATGAAAAACTGACATTGGGAGGAACTTGCCTAAGGTCCAATGAAAACAGTAGGCCTGGACAACTCCTATTCACTCTCCTTGTTCACAATCACTTTGTGATTCTTACTTAGTTGGGCATTCTTGTTCACAATGCTTTCGTAGTATGGTTGGCCAAGTTTTCTAACAGCTCCATAAAATCTAAACCAATTGGGACAATTCCAGGATTGGGACTGATTAAAATTTTGAGGGGAAGAGAGGGCTCATCATATAGGAAATGCCTATGAACCAGGCACTGTGTGGGACACACATTGTTTCTAATGTGCACAGCACCCATGTGAAGTAGGACTCATTCTCCCTGTTTTATGAAGAAATGAAGAAACTGCAGTGCAATATTATAAAATAATCTATTCAAGGTTGAACAGCAGAGCTGGGATTTGAACCCAGTATTTTGTCAATATCAAGCCCACCCCCTTTCTCTTGCACAATTCTGCTTCCAATGCTTATTAAAAGGCTCATTTAATACCTATTCTGAGCATTCCCGTACACTTCTAAGGGATTAGGAGAGATTACGTGGAGAGATTATATAAAGAGATTTGGCAGTTGGTAAAATCTGACCCTACCCCATAGAGGAAAAAAAAAAAAAAAAAAAAA
>NW_016811519.1:2207858-2209638 GCF_001698545.2 Rhinopithecus bieti | reverse complement strand
AAAAAAAAAAAAAAAAAAAAAAAACCACCACAGAAACTATTTCTACTGCTTTTTAACCTGTATGCTATTTTAAAAATATGGTGGGCAAAAAAAGAGAGAAACTTTTCTAATATTGCTTTGAAATCTACATATTCAGCAAATTCTCTTTTAAGTAGAATATGATTAATTTAGCTTCTCATTCTGAGGCATTAAAAAGTGTCATTTCTCTTGCTTATTCAATACTTGTGAATAACCAATAGCCAGTATGTTAAAGGTGGAAAAAAGTGTGACTGTGATCAGCCAGGTTCCTATTAAGGAGCAAGGAGCTTCCTTGGATGATGGCATTTGCTCTGATGACTTATTTGGGCATATGCCCCAGTTTTTAAAATTTCTTCGTTATAGTCACTATTGCAGTTTATTGACTTAGGAAGCAAACGTGACTCTAAAATTTGTTGTGTGACTGTGAACAAGTCATTTCTAGCCTCTCAGGCCTTGTTTCTGCCTCTGAAATTACACATAATTATGCTCACAAAGGGCTTGGGGGAAGATTCATTAAGGAAATTACCACTTATTTAGAAAATTGCTGCTCAAGTTCATAGAATGTTTCCCTGGTGGGCTTAATGAGCACATGGCCCTCCTCAAGGTGAATGAATCACTTCTGTTTCTCTGGGGAGGGGCTTTTCTTTTCTTCTAACTCCACTTCTTGACTCAGGGTGTCCAGGGCTAACAGTCTGGTTTTCTTAGAAAGAACACTGACCTATTTATCCAATCTTTAAAAAGAGCTTTGTTTCTTTAGAGCCATCTGGTTTGTTCTGAATATTTTCTTCCAGTTAATTCTAGAGTTATGAACATGGGGATTTAGAAAATGGCCCCCACAAAGCAGCATTAAGACAAGCCCCCTTGATGTTTCCATAATCAGGAGTGATTATTCACTCTTGTAATTTTCAGATATGATTAGTCAGGATAAACACTATTTTGTGCCTAATGGATTTATAAAGGCATGTAAGAGTGGCACACGAGACAGTTCAACAATCTTACCCACTGTTAAGAATTTTATAACCTCCTGTTCTCCAGTCATCAGTGATGACTCGGAACAAAATGCCAAAGACAGCCTGACTTATTCAGTAATCAGGCGGGTAGTTGAAGATGCCTGGTCAAAATCCTCCATGAATATTTGACTGTATGAGCAAAATGATGATGTAGACATTGCTATTATATTGGAGCTGATGGACGGAAAGACCAGAACATTTGCAACTTGTCTTTTTTTTTTTTTTTTCCCTGTTCACTGATAACTTTGGGCTTCAACCATACTCCATTCCACATCCTCTCCTTGAAAGAGAAAACATGTAAATTATTCTGATTGACTGGGAACATTGGCTGATAGAATATTGTTCTTCTCGTCTATTTCTAGCCCTGCTTGTCCATCACATAATGATCACTGAAATCAAGGGCTGGGCTGGCAAACACTGTAAGAACAGGCTCCTCTGGTGAAGCCTCTGCTTGAAAAAAAAATTTTTTGCTTCATCTTTTCATTGATTTGGGAGCCCTCCTGTAGTTGGCTGGAGGCTCTCAGTAGGGACTACAAAACCGAACCCCAGGTGGCTTTGCATACTTGCAGAGTCAGCTTCTTAGGTATATTTTTCCTAATTTTAGCATTCTTTATGTTATATAAAATTTATAGGAGGCCATTGGTTTGGACAGACTAAACCAAAATCTAGCTACACATGCTAAGGTTCTATATCACGAAGCTGAAACTAAGTTATTTATCTGATCTTCCAAGAAATCAAGGGTAGGAGGAGTG
>NW_016811519.1:2081158-2207514 GCF_001698545.2 Rhinopithecus bieti | reverse complement strand
GAGAGAGAGAGAGAGAGAGAGAATGAGAATAGCCAAATCCCCAATTTGGTCAGCTTGACAAGGAAGTCCTCTCTACTTTAACCTTTACAAGGAAAGCCACTTTGAAACAACCAATCCACTTACTGTTTTTTGTTCCTGCTTTCCTCAGTCCTTCTCTGTTTCTCAAACCAAACTCCTCTGCTCAGTTCATTATGTTCATTTGTTGTGTTTTATAGGTGAGGTTTTGTCCAATTCTGGAACACAAAAGCCAATTAAGATCTTTAAATTTCTTGTAATTTGTCTTTTGACACTTGGTATTTCCCTTATATTCCAAACTCAAGTATGAGGAAATATGAGTCCATTTATTCATGCATCAAATGAGGATTTCATTGAGAGTTTCTATATGATGATATCTGTATGACCCTGTCTATATGATAAATATCTGTATTGATCTAGGGGAAAGAAAAAGATGTGGTTTATGAGACTCAGTTCTTTTACTTCACTAAGAAGCAGAGTTACAGAGAGGCGGGTGTGTGTGTGAGTGTTGGGAATAGGGGAGGAGGGACAGAGACCAAAGCCTTATAGAGACTTGGCTAGTTTGTCTTTTCATTGAATAAACATTTGTTTTAAGTATTGAAGAAATGATGGTGACAGGGTCTCTGCTGTCATTCTGATTTCATTGAGCTGATAGTGTGAAAGGATAATAAATCTTGGGACCCCAAAATCACTAAGCTAAGGGGAAAAGTCAAGCTGGGACTGCTTAGGGCAAACTTCCATTCTATTCAGTCATCCCTCTGCTCATTGAGATAAATGCATATCTGATTGCTTCCTTTGGAAAGGCCAATCAGAAACTCAGAAGAATGCCATTGTTTGTCTTTTATCTACCTATGACCTGGAAGACCCCTCCCCACTTCGAGTTGTCTCCCCCTTTCCAGACGGAACCATTGTACAAATTACATACATTGATTGATGTCTCACATCTCCCTAAAATGTATAAAACCAAGCTATGCCCCTACCACTTTAGGCACATGTTATCAGGACCTCCTGAGTCTATGTCACGGGCACATCCTTAACTTTGGCAAAATAAATTTCCTAAATTGACTGAGACCTGTCTCATATGTTTTGAGTTCACAATAGATAGTAGAATAGAAATTCTACTTTAGAAAATTGATTTTGGTTCTTTCAGTGATACTCCCCTACTTGATAAGTAATGGAGGTTCTTGCAGGTCTTGGATGTCTCGGGGACCGGGGAAGAGGGGAGAAAGAAGTAAAGGCTAATTTATCCTATGCCTCCTGTATGCCAGGACCCTGCCAGGTGCCTTCACTGCTGTCATCTGAGGGATTCCACAACCATGCAGGTTAGGCTGGATTCTTCATGTTTTAGTGACAAGACATCCTCAGAGAAGCAGTTTAGCTTCTATAAATGAGGAATAAAAAGAAAGAGGAACTACCCACATCCCAAAAGGTATGTTGTAATTAACAAGTGCTTCTGGATCTTGGCTGCACATTAGAATCACATGGGGAAACTTTAAAAATCCTTGATGTCCAGCTGCACCCAGATCAATTAATTCAGACGCAGGGTGGAGCCCACCGTGTAGTTTCTAAAGCTTCCCAGATTATTGCAATTGCAGCTAATGTTAAGAATGACGGAATTAGTAATATTTAAGGTATATTACAGTGTATATGCTTGCTTCAAGATTCAGAATCAAGGAATGCTAGGGCAGGAAAGAACCCTAAAGTCACCTAATCTAATTGCTTAATTATACGAAGGAAGATGCCATAGGTGAGATAAATAAGGTGACTGACAAAATTCATATAGGCTAATCAGGACCAGAGCTGGGTGTCCTCCTTTAAATTTGACTTGTTTGACTCCTCAAGAAAGGCTTGAGTATAAGAACATCCATGGAGTTAATGCAAGTGGTTGTTCTTGGAGCTTTATTACAAATTGCTCCTGAATTTTCTTTCTTACTTGTGGGAACTATTCCTAAACACACCCTTATGTACTAATACCGTATTTTAGTATTTTAGTATCTGTTTTGATAGGATTTTGGGGGGTCGTTATTTTTATTGTGATCTTTTCTATGCAAACAAAGAATATCCAGAAGGCTGTGGCTAGAAAAGTAATTTAAATTTTATCAAGTTTTTGCATAAACTTGTGTATCTTTGCTGTCTCAGAAAAGGTCTAGGGAATCAGAGGTCAACCTGAAGCTCCTCATTTATATGATAATTACCAGTAAGCGGTGGCCACTGATTCATGATACAAATCATTTGTACCTCTGGGACTTGTATGTTTACTGGGCAGGAAGTATGTGATTATGTCGTACTAATTAGTTTCTAGGTGACAGAGAGAATGTAGCACAATTGAGACTAAGTTTGGTAATTGTGTGCTGTTTAGTTTCTTTATTTACTTGTTATGGCAGGGTTTTTAATTTAATTTTTAATCCACAGGAAGTCTCACGGTGAATACACACCTGAATGACTGGATACTAACCTTCGTATTATCACTTTTATAGTTTATAACATGCTTTAATATGCTAATCTTATGTAATCTTAGCACCAGTCCTCTGAGGCACGTATGATTATTGTTATAAAACTCCCTTTACATGCTAACAAACTGAAGGCAGAGGTTTGCAATAATACTTGAAGATCCTACAGCTAGAAATGTAGCACCTAACTTGAAATTCACATCTCCTATGATTAATAATGATAACACATGGTAATGAACCACCAGAAATGATCAAGGTTTAGCTTGATTTTCCTGATTTTCTCAACAACTAAGAAAAAGGCTGTGAAGATGGAAGATAGTGGGAAGTGTTTTAGGGGTGGGAAATAAAAATAATATAGATCTTGGTGGGAGGAAAATAAATTCAGAGAGGTTATGTTTTCACAACAAAGAAAAGCCTTGGTGGAGAAAAGCTGAATGAAAACAATGGAATGTTATTTGTAGTCTGGCAGAAAAGAGGTCTGAGGAAAAGAAGGAGGAGGTGGTTAGAGCAGGCTTCAGAACAAAGCCCCACAAAGAACAATCACAGGGAATAGACAAGGAAGGACAGAAGAAAGTGAAAAACATCAAACAAATGTGGTGAAAAAGAAGTCTGTTGTTAAACCAAGGCAAGATGGGAAATTAGAATTAGATGAATCGTAAGTTTGATTTTTAGTGATTTTTTAAATGTTCCAGCAGTCCAGAAACATTCATTTAAAGAGTAGACAGAAAGTTGTTATGATCTGAAATGAAACAAGGAGAATGGATAGGAAGCACTTCTACCTACAGCATACTGTTCACTGCATTTGTCTTCCAGGCAAATGCTTCCTGAATATGTATGACAGAGCCTTTCTGACAATAATACAGAGAGTTATATTACCTGAAATATGGCAGAAACACTAGGTAGCATGGAATCGAAAGGCCCTCAGATATGGGTGATGTCGAAAGAGTATTATCTCTGAGACAGCATATTTCACTATGCTTATAAAAAGCCTTGGGCAAAATGTAGAAATTACAAGAACCCAATACTATCGTTCCATAGGTGAAGCGTTCCATGATCTGATAGGCAGAATGTTGCTGCCGTAGAAGAATAAAATTCACAAACTCTAAGAGCATCAAGTTTGATATAATGCCTTTTTAAATCTCCAAATACTTTTCTGAAGAACATTTTCATAAATTTGCAGTCAAAAAAGAATTTGGGCTGGTATGCTATGTATTGCTACCTGCTAGGTCTCTATTAAATAACCTTCCATCATCTTAGGCCCTCAGGTGGCCCATCATGAGAAAATCAGAAATAACTAGTGCATTAGTCAGGGCTTTCCAGAGAAGCAGAACCAATGGCAAGTGCGTGTGTGTATATATAATAGACATACATATATATATATATATATATATATATATATACACACACACACACACACACACACACACACAGAGAAAGGGAGAGAGAGAGAGATTTATTTTAAGGAATTGGCTCATGCAATTATGGAGGCGGGAAGCTCCCACATCTGCAGGGTGGGCTAGCAGGCTGGAGACTCAGGAAGAGCTAGTGTTGCAATGAAATATGAGGGCTGTCCAATGGCAGAATTCCCTCTTTCTCAGAAGAGGCCAGTCTTTTGTACTATTCAGGTCTCTACCTGATTAAATGAGGCCCACTCACATTGTGGCTCATCCAATCCCCTTTATTGAAAGTTTACCAGTTGTCATGTAAATCTCATCTAAAACACCCTCAAAGAAATATTCAGAATAATATTTGATCAAATATCTGGGCACTGTGGCCCAGTCAAGCTGACACAAAAAATTAACCATCACAACTACACTAGTGAGATTTTATATTCACTGACTCTTCCACTACCTGAATTCTCTTAGATTAGCTCTAAAAAGTGTGTGTGTGTGTGTGTGTGTGTGTGATCACTTTATTCCCAACAGAAAGAGAGACATTGACAAGATAAATCAAAACTAGAGTTTGACTTTTCACTGGTGAGTCTGGGAGCCCTAAAATGAATATGTAGGGTAGGACACAACTTTTGACAACAGATTCCAGTAGCTTTGGATGATGTTATCTATAGAAATTACTATATAAATATGTAGAATAAAGATGTACATTTCCATTTCAATAGAACAATCTTTAGGTATGCATAATTATGGAGAGTTATAAAACTCAAAAGATGTCCCAAAGAATGGGACTTGAGTCAAAAGAAAGGTACATTATCACCATTGGTTTATGAAGTAATAATAATAATGATAATGGCTAAGTGCTTTACATGCATGCTTTTTATCTAATCCTCAAACAGCCATTCTTACAGAAGAGGAAACTGAGACACAGAAAAGCTAACTAATTTGCCCAAGGTCGAACATCAGCAAGTATTGGGAAAGTATTTGGGTAAGGAGGAACTTTATCAGCGGTGGGTTGCTCTTGAACCCAGTGGCCAAGTCCTCTTAACACACCTGGTATATGGCCAACCTGCTTTTGCCCAACATCTACAGAGACTAGTTACTGTTTATATCATTTTTGTAAATCAAGAAAGAATCGCACTGAGATGCTTGTTTGTGAGTGATTACCTACATTTCTAAGTCCTCCAGCTACAGTTAGGCTCACCATGCTGCTTGACCACCATGTTTCTCCTCTCTGGCTGATGGTTTTCCCCATTCCCTCAATGGCTATTTTGAACCTTCACTGTGCTCCTCAAGGCACCTTAGCATCCCTGGTCAATGAAGGATAATGATTACACTGACTGCCTCACTGATAATCTAGGGGCCAGTGAACATGCCCTCTCAAAACTTACCTCCTCTTCATCCCAAAACCATCCCCAATTTTACCCATCATCCTTCTTTTCATCCCTTAGTCACCTAGGACCTTTACTCCAAGCTGATTAGTTCAGGGCAATCCAGGATGCAGTTTAGGTATTTCATATGGAGATGAGAGGAGAAATTCTCAGTGAATACTTCCTGTTAAGCTAATTCTTTATTTTTATTTTTTTATTTTATTTTTTATTTTGTTGATAATACAAAGGCCTTGGCCTCCCAAAGCGTTGAGATTACAGGTGTGAGCCATAGTGCCCTGCCAAAGTCTTGAACTTTCCAATATAATCTTTTCAAACTTTACCCACCCTATTTTTGAATTTCTTGATTTAAGACTATTTATCCTATTTTATACTTATCCTTCAGATTTGATGCACAGGTTTTCATTTTATCATAATTTTGGCTTCTTCCCCAATCATAGTGATGACTTGCCTTCCAGAAATTCTTGTTAGAATATCTAGAATAGAATGTTGGCTACATAATAATAATAGTTAACACTTACTAAATGTTTACCATATGGCAGATACTATTTTAAGTGCTTTACAGGATCCTCCTCATATAAACATACTTAAGCTATTTTCTGTCACTAACTCCTTTGAGAATCTGGATCTTTCCCCCCAACCCCCCAAAAAATTTGTACTCAGAAGCACCTACATACCCTCCATTTTGTTATCGCTTACTGTGAAAAACCATCAGATCCAAACGCAAAACAACAACAGTGTTTTGTTTTGCTTTTTCTTAATTTTCATGATTTTGTGGGTTGACAGGTGATTCTTCTGCTTCATCTGGTTTCAGCGGGGACACTGGAGCAGCTGGAAATTCCAAAATGCCCTCACTTGCATGGCTGGCAGTTGGTGCTGGCTGCTGGCTCTTGGCCAAGGGCTTCAGCTGTCTTCCTTGTGGGCCTCTCCATGTGGCTGCTTGGACTTCCTAACAGTCTAGTGGTCTCAGAGTAGTTGGAATTTTTACATGGCAGCTGGCTTCCCTCAGTGTAGAAAATCTTAAGACTTGAGCCAGAACTGGCACAGAATCACTTTCTCTGAATTCAGATTCACAGGGAGGAATCTACACAAGGGCATGACTATTGGGAGGCATGGTTCATTGCAGGCCACCAAAGTTACAGCCTACCAAATACACAAGCAATTTTGTATAACTTCAAGAGGTACACATACCCCATCAATCCATCTGAGGATTTTAAGAAGGATATAAACTTTAGGTTAAAAACTCATGACTGAGGATGAAGCTGGGGGAACCCTTTAGCTCAACAGACCTACTGTAGAGAAGAACGGGGACCACTCTCGCTGTAAAGGGAATTGCACACACATAAGTACATCGATGGGACTGTGCATGGCATGTTCCAGGGACAAAGAGAGATCAGTTATCTACAAGACTAGGAATGAGGACTGGAATCGGATTATGTAATATTTTAAAAGGCAGCCTGTGGAGCTTGAACTTCATTCAGTAGGCACTGGGGAGCAATTGCAAGTTTTCTTTTAAAACAGGAGTAACAAATACAAATGCTGAAATAATTCAGGAGAATTACAGGAATTAAGAAATAAGGAGAATGGTGTAGAGGGAATTACGTTAGGGAGCTTTATGAGGTTGTGAAGTTTTAGCTCAGACATCAGTTTTAAAGTCAGGACTAACAAAACCACCTTAATAAAGAATGAAAGCATAAAAAATTACTGTAGAAAAGGGTGTTGTAGTGCATCATGCAACAAATATATAACAATATAGGAAGCATTATATGTGAGTATCATTTTGTTTGATTGGAGTAACAAAGAGCTCAGTCAGCCTTTATGGCTTTAGTGGATATGAAAAAATAATCAAGCAGGGAATTTTTGGAATTACTTTCTAACCAGAGTTAATAGAATTCTTGAATATGGCTATAAAAGATAATGAGTCTAGAACTAAGACATTCTCATTTGGGTCTCTAAGACTAAACAAGAAGCCTATAGGGTAAGAGCCATTCCTGGATGTTAGCAGGTTACTTCGCATTGAGAGAGAGTGTAAAAACTCCAGCAGAAATCCTGGAGGGTAGAAAACCATAGTAGTTGTCCAATTTCTGTTTGTTGTCCCACTTGCCCTAAAATGATAGCTGCAGTGGTATTTAGAGGATATATATCAGGGCTTGGGTAGGGGGCACATAAAAGCTCATGTTTATTTCAGGGGTGAATCTGCCTCTTGCTTTCTGAAGCCAACTCTGTTGGTTTTCTTTTGCATTAGGCTTTTGACTCCCTTGGAACTTGGAATGGCTCTGCCAAGTAAAGGGATAAATCATTGCTGATCTGTGCACCTTGACATTGGAGCTTCATTAGGTCTAGTGGCCAATATTTGAGGGATTGAACAGGATGGAGCTGGGAGTGCCATCTAGGGGTATGGAACTAATCAAAGTCAATGAGGCCACAGGGATTTCTCAATACTAGTGGTTTCTCGAACTTGAGAAGAAAAAAAAAAGTACGTGCAATCTTACCCCCAGAAATGTTCATTTAATTTACCTGGGATGCAGCCTTGGAATGAAAAATTTTAAAAACCTGACCAGGTGATTCTAATGGGCAGCTGCTACGAAGAACCACTGCTTGATACCCTTTGCTTGTTAGTATTAGGTTCTTACCTATGGTACTAACCAGCCATGGTTTTTGATTTTATAAGTATTAAAATCACTTGGGATAAACTGTTCTCAAGCACCTATTAGGAACTGAAGGATGGCAATAATAAGTACTGTATCTGTGACATTCAAAGTTATGGGCATGGGAAATGCATATAATACTGGAATATTGTCTTTGAGGATTTTTAGCTTTCTGCTTTCCTAACAGGTTTCTGTGGTGAATGCTGCACAAAAACCAACCTGGGAAATTCAGTGACAATAACACTTGATCCAAGAATGAAAGAAAACAAGAAAAAAAAAAAAAACCCACAGTTGTCTGATTTTATACTTAATGTGCCCTAGTGTTGGTGGAGTTTACGTCTTGTCCTCTTGTGCATGCATGATTCAGGGAGTTCCAGCTTCTCTTCTCAGTGGTACATTATCACCTCTGGATTTTCATCCTCTCCTTCGCCGTTTATAATTATCACTTCCTTATTGCAATGCATAGTTTCTGACCCTCAATCTGCTAATTGTGCTTTTAAGCTCTGATTCCATTTTGGCTGTTCTGCACTGAATCTGACCTTTCACCTCTCAAAATCTGTGTTTTCAACATCCCTCAGCTAGCATTGTAATCAACCAATTTATTTCTCTCTCAATCCCCACCCCTTGATAATCCCATTTCATCTCTTCTTCCAGCAACCTAGATACAGCCTCTCAGGCAAAAGTCACATTCAATAACTTTATGTTTCTGTTTCCTATATTAGGGAACATATTTTGTTTCTCATCTCAACAGCAATAGTCTCTATGCTGACATAGCAAGAAGTTTGTTCTCAGTATAGGAAGAGCTACAGATAAATGTGTATGTCTGTATACATAGACATACTGGGAGAGGGAAAGAGAGAAAGGATGTATCAGCTGAAATATGGACAAAGAGAACAGTCTATGCTGGACTTGAAAACTAGGTGGACAATCTGTCTTGACTTTGGTTGAAAACTTTTTGTGTTGAATTGCCCTCTTGGGGTTTGAATCTATTCAAATTGATCTTTTCTATGAGTAGGCACATCATTTTAGAAATGTTTCTGTGAAGATGTGCTGTTTTCATGCTTAGGGAAGCACACTGCGTGCTGAGTGAGACCGAAGGAAATGCCAAATTAATTCGTTCTTTCTGTGGCAATGTTCTTTTCCCAGGAAAGGACTGCTTTAATAAAGCAGGTGGCTGTGTGTGCCATGGCGTGCCTGCCTCTGTAGGAAGCTTGGTAATCCTCTCCCCGGAAAACACAGTCCTGGTGTTTGTTGTGTGAGGCTCTTGAATATAATATTAGTTTACAGTCCCACTCCTGGCCATATTATATAAACAGTGGGAGAAAAATGACAATGGAAATTATGGCAGAGAATGCTTTATTTAAGCCTTTCAAAATGGACATTGTTGCGCATGGCTGTGGGTCTGTTGTCAGCGCCCTGCCTGAATGAGTGAATGGCTGCTGTTTGCAGCCAAATACAGGCGACGGTGGGGCCTCTTCAAACCATCAGTGCCACAATGTTATCAAGCGGCTGAGTCCCTGCTTCTCGTCAGTAAGCCATCATTATTCCTCATGAGCCAACGGCAGGAGAGGGCCACTGTGACAAATATGCTATTATGTTGCATTTTAATGTGTGCCAATCAGCTTAATTCTAGCTCTGACATTCCTCTCAGGTACTGCTCTTTTCCACCACAGTTGCCTTCAGTTACAGTTCCGGAAGTTTCTATAAGTGTGAATAGGCATTGTGAGTGGCCACCTCCAAATAAATAAAAAGGAACTCAGCCCGTGGGATGGTTGCGCTTTTTCCAATTAAGCTTCACGATATATTTCAAAGTACTGTAAAGATTGGTGTCTGAACAATCCTCACGTTCACTGATATATTTGGAGATCCAATACTGAGACATCTATCCAGCCATAATGAAATTCCATTGTCAGAGTTCGCCAAAGAGTCTATTGGTGTTTGGAAAATTTCAGGTCCTTTGAAGGCTTTTGTTCTTTATGGGGGGATGTAAAATGTCGTTGTGATATTTGCCATCACTTGACATTTTAGGCTTGGGTTTGGAGCCTCCAGAGATTGATTATTTCCTCAGAGGCCTCATAACCTAATCTAAGATGGCCACTGCATAGTGGTGTGATCCCTCTGGGTCCCAGCAACCTGTCTTCCTGGGAGAAGATACGTCTGGGTCAGTGATCATAGCAACATTTCTGTCCAAACCATGACTGTTCTATGGGGGAAAGGAGAAGAATTTCATTAAAATGTCTGACCCTGACAGTCATTATATTTGAAAAAGTCTGAATGTATACTTCAAAACAAGGCTGAAAGAAACACACAGACTCTGGTAATAGACTCTCATCTTCAGCTAGTGTCACTGATACATCTGGACTTTATAGAGAAACAATTCACCTTGAATTTCCTAAATAAGATAGGACTTCTTTGGGATATTCTAGGCAGTCTTATGTCAAAAGACTTTTAGCTTGTGCTCTACTGGGATGTCTCTTTAGCCCAGGGTTTTCAAATGGTATGATGAACTGCAAAGAAGAGAGGATGATACAGACAACATAGTGAATATTTCTTAAGAATAGCTTTATTGAAATTAAAGTTATGTTTTTTAATTTTGAAATTATTATTTTTCTGTTCAGGTTGAATTGTTCTTTCTCTATAAAATAATGATGATAGCATACAGTGATTTTTTTGTTTGTTTGTTTTAATGTCCTAGCTTGACAAAACAAAGTTTACTGTCTGTGGCAGTATATTCAATCACCAATTCATTCAACTACCTATTTTGTTTTGAATTTTCATTTTCCTGGTTCTTAAAATCTAGAAGTCTAGCAGCTACTGTTTCACCAAATGAATCACAAATTCTTAAGAGATTTAAAGTGTTTACAGGCTCTTTCAACTGCCAAATAAAAACAAAACAAAACAAAACAAAACACTAAGCCAATTAGGTAGTAATACAAGATGTAAACCTGTAAAAGAGTCAGATTTTTTTTCTTAATTAGCAATCTCTGTTCACTGGTTTCTCAATCCCTTCAGTCTTCTCTCTTATTAAGTAGCTAATAGATTTTATCAATTAATATGCATCAAATACAATTCTCATACTTAGGCATGAAATGCTCACCATAGTGTTGTATGTAGCTTTAGCAACTCTTAAAATATGTGGGCTTTGACAGAGATATCTGACATAGACCTTAAGAAGTGACCGAATTCCAAGCCTATTTTAGATTTTAATCTTTGAATACTGGGACCAAGTTTTTAAACAAAGTTATAATGAGTTTTTTAATGATGGCTGTCTATACTTTTAAACTTCTACTGAATGTCACATAAGACATTTTTAATTTCTCCGACATTTATTGCATGAGCTTCCATGGTGAGTGAGAGCCCACAATGAACATTTGAATTACAAAGTTAATTCTTTTGACGGTTACATCTTAATGTCAGCTATTGAAAATCTCATAAAAATACTTCCTTAACATCCTGTGTTTATTATCCATTGCTCTGTGACAAATAACTACGACTTAGTGGCTGGAGACAACACACATCATCTCACTGTTTCTTTGGGTCAGAAGGTTTGCTGGCTTTGCTAGGTCCTCTGTTTCAGGATCTCTCACAGGGCTGCCATCCAGGTTGTCAGTCAGGGCTGGGTCTCATCTGAAGGCTCAACAGGAGAAGGACCTGCTTCCAAGTTCATTTGTTTGTTGGCAGAACTCCATGTCTACAGGGCTATGGGACTGAGGGCCTCAGCTCCTAGCTTACTGTTGGCTGAAGGCCACACCAGTTCTTTGCCATGTGGGTCTCTTCAAAATGGCAACTTGCTTTCTCAAAGCCTGCAAGGTGAGAAGACAAAGAAGAGTCAGGAAGGAAGACAGAGTTCCAATTATATGCAACATAATGATGGAAGTGACATCTCATCCCTGTGCCATAGTCTACTGGTCAGAGGCAGATCACCAGTCGTGTCAACGTTCAAGGGACCAGGAGTAAACAAAGGCATGGATATCAAAAAGCAGGGATAATTGGGGGCAGCCTTAGAGTCTGTGTGCTACACATACCCCTAGACTTTGGGAATTCAAAACCTCAAAGTCAAGCTTAGCTCTTCACTTCCATCCCTTCTTAGAGAAAAGAAGCCTTTAAGATCATTTGAGGAAAGGTAGTCTGAAATGGTGAAAGATAGGAATTGTAGAATAGTATAAAGATGTAATTATGCTGATTATTATAGAGAATATCTTAAAACTATTGCAAATAAAGTATTATCAAGGAAAGGTCCTATGTAACTGCATTATATCCATTTATAATCATCATTTTGTTTTCATTCTAGGCAATAATTGAGGAAGCATGTCTTATGTTTCCAGTACATGATAAATATGGTAGGGAATGTAAATTAAGACTAAGACAAGGTTTGTTCTCTTAAGAGGTTTATATTTAGAAGCAAGGGTGATGAGAGAAGTACAAAACATACACAGTTGTAATAGGGAACAAAATAAAATTATACAATGAAATGCTAAATACATTTAACAACACCCTCAACTGGTACAGGAAAGAGAAAGAGAGATCAATGTTCGGTGAAGTTACTAAAAGCCTCAGGGGAAGTAGAACTTGAAAGATGAGTGAGGGTAGGATGAGAAGTGAAAAAGAAAGGAGAATATAAACAGAAAATAAAAGAAGAGGAAGAACCTGGAACTCATAGAGAAGACTGAAGAGTCTGTCTTCAGTGAAGGGAATAGAGAGCAATAAAAAGTAACATTACAGGCTAGACAGCACAGTGGCTCATGCCTGTAATCCCAGCACTTTTAGAGGCCAAGGCAGGCAGATCACTTGAGGTCAGGAGTTCAAGACCAGCCTAGCCAACATGGTGAAACCCTGTCTCTACTAAAAATACAAAAAATTAGCCAGATGTGGTAATATGTGTCTGTAGTCCTAGCTACTCTGGGGGGCTGATGCAGGAGAATTGCTTGAACCTGGGAGGTGGAGAATGCAGTGAGCTGAGATCATACCACTGCACTCCAGCCTGGGTGACAGAGTGAGACTCTGTCTTGAAAACAAACAAACAAAAAATAACATTAGATGGATATGGCTTTTGAAGGATATTGAATGCTGGGCTGAAGATAGTGACTTGATGGGCAATGGAGAACCATTCTAGATTCTTCAGCAGAGGATAAATGTATTTGGGAAGATCTGTCTGGTGGGTATGTGCATGTTAGATGATAAAACGAGGGCTTAGAAAAGAGTGGCTTGGAGTGACAAAAATCTAGGCTAGGCTGGTAGTAGTGGAGATGATACATTGGAAAATATTTATGATGAAGAATCAACAGTGTGGAGAAACTGACTGGATATACTAATAGCAGCAGAGTGTAGGCTCACCCCTTTCTCTCTATTTGAAATGGACAGCAACAACGTGCCTATTGGTCTAGGTGGGATTCCCATCGATCAGTTGGCTGTACTACCTAGTTGGTATCTCTTGGCTTTAAATATTTAATTCTTGGAATATTTGTTTGTTAATAAAGGCCTCAAAAGTTTAACTGCCTCTAAGAGCTGTTGAGATTTTAGGTATTACAAAAGGGGTCGGAAGGGACCTTTCTATATCCCTCAGATCAGCTAGATATGTGATCATATGAAGCTGTAACTATGCTTTCTAAGGTGCTCCACAAGAGTTCCATAATATTTAACAGGGTTTTTGGAAACAAAACAAAAAAATAAAATTGTATATATGCTGTGAAAAGGTCCATGGTCAAATAAGTTTGGAAAACCCTTGGGTTAAAAATTTAAAACCTCAAGTTCCAATGTTAGTGAACCACCAAGTGAAGTGTGGGAGGAGCTATAATCAAAAGTGTTTCTCAAACTCTTTTACTCTTTTGATGAAACCGTGTGTGTGTGTGTGTGTGTGTATTGTGCATGCACACCATCTTTAGAACTAGTGTCCTCCCCAACACACTTGGGCAAATACCATGTTAACAAGTAACACGTTTTCAATAAAGGTCATAGCATATCAGGAACTCATGTTTTGGCTTGTGGATCATCAGTTTTCTTGTCATAACTTTATTTGATATTTTATAAGACTGCATTTTAAAGCTGTTTCCTTTCCAGCAGTACCTGTGTCAGACATAGGGCGAGAAAAAATTGAGAAACACAAATCAGCTCTCTTGCTTGATGTTTCCTGTTTTTTAAGAAAAGGGCATAGGAAGGGAATAATCCAAACTAAGGCTGCCACCCACCTGGGATATCAAGCTATCCAACTTGCAAAGTATCCTTGCTTTCTTCCACCTTCCCATACTCAATGGGCAGACCTGGGATTAAATATTGCTTTGATTATTCTCCACTTGTGGGTTCCTGGATAAGTAACTTAACCTCTCAACTCCTATCTTTTTCTGTTTTTTTTTTTTTTTTTTTTTTTCTCTCCATTAATGTATACTTTTCTACTTTGTGAACTTTGCTTTTTAGAAGACAGGTTCCTTAGAAAGAGCAAATAACCCTGTAAGCTCATAATTTGGAATAATTAGCTATTTATAGCCTTACTAAATTTGGATTCCAGGTTATGTTATTAGTTCTATGATGCTGTCTATAAGAAACAGTTATAAGAAGGGGTGGTTGGTAAATAGATTGATGTTAGCCTAAAGTGCTCAATGGACCTGCTTTAAACATATTTTCATCTGCTTTTGTCATTCAAAATGTACTATTTTGTTTTGCAAGGTCGGTGTCATAGTAAAACACGCTTTTTATGCCTGCATCATGTCATGTTTGTGCTTCATTGCAAGATTTGCAAGGTTTCTAACATGACTTAGGTCATTTAACATTTTTGTATATGTCTAGTTACATACACGTACAGAGAGAGAGAGAAAGAGAGAGAGGAGAAACTGCTATTGGTAGAATACTAAAATATTGGTGACTTACGGTTCTAATTTCTGTGTCCTAAACAAAAACTCAGTAAATGCTGTATAACAAAATATATAGCAAAATATTGCTAAAAGTTTTCTACAAAATTCTCCCTGCAAAACTTACATAATGTGTGTTACAATAGGCATTGGAATTAATTTACTTTCATCATTTGGATGTTCCATAAATCTTAAAAAAAATAGAGCTCATAAGTTGTGTTCCTATAATAGTTTTGCTTGGGATGTAAGCATTTGAAGGTCATCTACATATATATTGTAGTTAAAACCATGATGAGAATGAAGTTGCCCAAGGAGAGTGTGTACTTGCATGTTGAATATAAGTTCTAGGAATATAAGTTTTCTATGACATTCCTAGTTCAAGATTTTTTACTTAGCCAGATTTGTTAATATCCATGAGAGAGCAAACCTGACACAATGAAATCTGAGCTCAAGAGATGATAGCTTTCATTATCATAATTTATTGAGCACCTTCTATAATCAAGGTGATGAGAATGCAACTGAGAACAAAGGCACTAGATACAATAGCACTGGTCTAGGTCAGAGAACAAGACAGGAATGCTGTTTCCTCAAAGACACACACACAACAGATTCTTTCTCATCTTTAAAATACTGACTTTCAAGGCATCTAGCTGCCCCAGAAACTAAGGTTGGTTCTACAGAGCTATGTCTTGCCATGTTAGAAATTCTTTAATTATAAACCACTGAAAGGACAGTGTACTTTATCCATTTCTTTTTGAGTGCCCTTTCCTCTCCCAGTTCCTCATGATTGTGGAATTAGCTGCTAATAAGAATTAGCTGCCTATTAAAATTCTCTAGTTTAAGGTTTCTCTGTCCATCCCATTCCGAGCCTTTTAATACTGGTTAAAATGCACCTTAACTTTTACATTTCCAATTGACGGAGTTCAAATTCTGTCATTTTATCATAGTGCCTGGGTGAAATCTTCACTGACCTCGCACCCACCACAGATGGAACCAGCCACTCTCTCCACTGTTCTCTGCCTCTATTATACCCCTATCACACAAATGGCATTTCATTGTTTAGATGTTGAACTCACAGAACACAGAAGGTATACATGAATCATCTCTATGTTACTATCACCTAGCACAGAGTCTAGATCATAAATATTAGTTGAATCGAACTGAACAGGCACCAAAAAATAACACTGCCACGGATCACAGATAGGAATGTGTTTCTGGTCAGCCTTTACCTTGTCTCCAGGGAACCATATTCACAGCTGGGGAGGGAACCAGGTAAGTGAAGCCGCATTCAAGAAATTCCAGTGAGTGTAGTCATGACTATTAGAAGAGAGAACATTCTTTTCTTGCTTCTTTTGGTAAACACTTATGAGAAAACCTTAACAGCAACAGTTTCCAAGGGTTCAACAAAGATAGAACATTTTAAATATATTTAGTGGCTTGTAAATATTTATTTTTAAAGGACATGAAGACAAAAGTAGAATCTGAATGTGTATGCTAAGGAAGAGAAGAATTTGCCATTCTGACAACGTGCTATAGATTGTAACAATATTTGACATACTTTGTTGTTAATTAACCAATTTGATATTTGGCTGCTGCCTTAGGGATTTTACAATGACCTGTCAACAATTTAACATTAGGCCAATTAGGTAAAGACTTCAGCTTCCTGGAAATGCCTAAGTATGGGATAGAAGGAAACAATGGCATCATACTTAGGTAATTAGAGGTTAACCAATCCCACAGAGGGGATCTGAATAAGCTTCCCAAGGACTGCAGTTCCACGGCTCAGTGTGCATTTACATCCTTCCCCATCTTGCTGGGGGTGATAATGGAAGAAGGGGAGGAGAGGGGAATGGAAGGGGTGGGCTTAGTTCTTTCTGCAAGAAAGAAAGAAGAACTCTTTCTTCTTCCCCCTACCCACTCCCACAGCCACTCATGCTGCCATTCCAAACTGCATGCAGCCCAATTTCTTCCTTGGCTTCTCAAAAAGTCTACTTATCCTTGAGTTTAGTAACTTTATCAAAGAGTCAGGGAATGGGATAGGGAATAAATAAAAGGTTCAGTTGTCGGGGATGTGTCTTAATCTGTTCAGAAAACTATAACAAAATGCCATAATCTGGGTGGTTTATAAACAACAAAAATTTATTTCTCACAGTTATGGAGACTGGGAAGTCCAAGAACAAGACACCAATAAATTTAGCATCTGCTAGAGGCCCCTGCTGATGGTTCACAGATGGAGCCTTCTTGCTGCGTCCTCAGGTGGTGGCTCTCTGGAACTTCTTTGATAAGGGTACTAATCTCATTCATGAGGGTTCTACCTCCATGATCTAATCACCTACAGAAGCCCCATCTCCTAATCCCATCACCTTGGGGGTTAGGATTTCCAAATACAAATTTTGGGTCACATGAACATTCAGATCATAGCAAAATGTGAATATCTGCCTTCTTGTTACCACCCTCCACCACTTGTCGCCCTCTGTTACATCTCCAGTACCACTGAGTATTTCCCTTTCCCTCATAAAGAAAAGTTCTGTCAACATTCAGAACTCATATACACTCTAAGGCTGCTCATCAAAGTCTCTTCCCAACAAAGATAAGGGTTTTCTGGAAATGAGTTCTAGAACCAGCAGCTATATTTTTCCCCATATTGTTATTCCTATAATATTTTTTAAATAAGTTTGTGTTGGTCTACTTTAAAAGTTATACCTTGGATTTTCTTGCACTTGTAGGTGGTTTGGCGGGGGGTGAGGCAAGGGGAGCCTGGATTACAAAAGTTCTACAATCAGCATTGCTCTGAGCTCCATATTATCCAATGAAGTATTCTTTTTTCATATTCTTGACAAACCATTTATGAGTACCACTGGATGGTGTGGGTCATCAGGGCTCAACCAGAGTAGCAGAACCAGTTTATATATATATATATATACCTTATATGTATTTAATAAATCTCCTCATATATATATTAAGAGATTTATTTTAAGGAATTGGCTTACATGAATGTGGGGGCTGGCTAAGCAATCTGAAATCTGTGAAGCTGAAACTCACAGGTATGGGCCAAAGCTTTTATCCACAGACAGACTGTCTTCTCTTTTTGGGACAAGTTTCAGCCCTGCTTTTTAAGTCTTCCCACTGATTGAATCAGTCCTACCCATAATATTCAAATATAAATCCTGAATTTTTTTAGACTTAGCAAATTCAACTGGTTGTGGACTGAATTACATGTGCAAAATGTCATCACAGAAACACCTGGATTATCATTTGATTGGGTAACTGGGGGCTATAGCCTAGCCAAGTTAACACATCGAAGTCATTGCAGATGGGTGAGTTGAATGAAATTTTTACCAAGGATGATACTTAGAATGCATTCCAACAAAATGTTTAATATTTAATGACCAAAAAAGGAAATATTATGCATACCTAAAAACTTCCTCCCTACTGTATTAAACTCTCCACCGAAGCATTTTCTGAAGGAAACACTTAAAGGTACTGATGACAAGTGTATAAATAAGAGTTATTCTGATTAGTATTGAGAGAGATAATCCTCATTTTATTTATTACATTTGGAGAGCTCTAAATAAGTTTGTAATTATAGCCTGAAAAAAAAAAGTGTTAATTTCCTTTTAAATGGACCACTAAGATTTTTTCATAATATTGAACTCGTTAGGCCAAAACAAGCATTCATTTTGGGATTATTTAAATGAATTAATTCATTCAACAGATATATAATTGAAACATAGTATACAGAAAACATTGTACTAGATTCTGGGGATAAAATGGTGAATAAAACCAAGACGGCTGCTCCCTTCAAGAATTTTATGATTTAGTCATGGAAAAAATACATTAATTAAATATTGACACGAAAAAATTATCACAAACTAAGATAGTTGCAATGAGTCTATGTTCAATGATTCTTGACTTTTTCTGTGTGTTAGAAAGCTTACCTGAGGAGCTGGGATTTAAAGAATGAGCAGAAGATACTTGAATAAATAAGAAGACGAAGAGATTTCTAGGCAATGGAAGACACTTACCAAGGCCAGGGAGGCTGGAACACAGAAAGTGACAGGGAACATGGCAAAAGACTATGCTAAAGCAGTTGGCAGGAGCTAGCGCTCTGAAAACCACATTAAGAACCTTCTTTGGTCTTTATCCTAAGAGCAATGGAAGGTATTAAAGGATTTTAAAGTTTTGAGCAAAGGAATGACACAATCAATAGATAGCTTCTAGTAGGACTTTGCAAGATAGTTCTACTTTAGCCACTAAGGCAGAGATAGCAAAAATTCAGCACCCGAGTCAGTAAGTCTTTGGGTCTTGTCCGTGGCAGACATCACTAATCAATCATGGTCTTTTTTTTTTCCCTGACTGAACCAGACTTGACAGTCTCAGAGTGTTTCTGACAGCCAATACCTACCTGATTTGGCAATTAAGACAAACTCTGTATCACCATTTATTTTTTTTCACTTTTCTCAATAAAATACAACATTGCCTGAAATATAGTTGCCAGGTAGAATTCAGGACACCCAATTAAATATTAATTCAAATGAACAAATAATTTTTTAGTATTATTCATGTAATATTTGAAACATACATTAAAATTAAAAATTATTTGTTGTCTAGATAACTTCCTATTTAACTGGTTATTTTCTAGACCTTGCATCACTAGTTTGGGGGAATTTATTGAAGTATCAAAGGTCAAAAAAGCCCACAGCACAGCATCATGATAAAGACGTGTCAGTGTATAAGAAGAACCAAACAACTCACAACAAACTACCGTGATAAAGGTAAAAATAAACTAATAGTAATTTTAAATTCAAAAGGAATAATAGTAGCTATTCAAATCATGACCAACTCAATAAAATTTCTGATATGATGAAAATAAATCACCCATCCAGAATTTTGTGGGATTTCCAGTGATCTGCAAGTGCTCATATGCAATAGAAGTTTTTCATCCCTGCCAAGCACCGTGAGGTAGACTTCATAGAAGAATATTGAATTGTATTTCTCAGTAAGTTCTAGGAGCTGCTTAGTTTTAGTTCATGAATGCCAAATTTTAGTAACCATTAACAATTGGTTTAGGAATTTACTAGAAAGTAAACCTTGGCTGTTTATATAAACTTAAGCCTATGGATTTATGCATAATTCACCCAAAAGAACCAAAGCAGGGAGTTGCAATTATAGATCAGTCCGAGGGTCATTACATGGTCCCATGTAGCCCACATTTTGAAAATTACTCATCCAGGCAGAGGCAGTATCTTTTTTCCGACATTTGAATGCTGAAGTTGGTGGTAGACATTACAATGTCTTGATTTATAAATTTACGTAAACCTTATATAACAGAAACAATAACTTAAGCCTTCTAATCTTATCACCAGGCCTTGGGAAAAATATGGGTTGGTAAAATATTCCAAGGCACTTGAACCTATTGGGTCCGAAATATAAAGGCACATTATCTGTTGTATCTCTAATTCTAGTATCTCGGTGCCTTGTAGCTGGCTAGAATCAGCATTACCTTTCTTCTGAAAGAATTTATATTACAAGCTTAACTACCATCTTTCTTCATGGGATTTGTCCTGGGTTGACCATATTCATATTATATTCAAGATGGATGTTCTTCTAGCTCCTTTGTGGGCTTGCCCAGATCCTTTTCAATAAGGGTCCTGTAATTAAGGTTGGGAGGCATGGTTGTTGACTGAGCACCCTGCAGATTGCTCATTAACGTGCCATCTGAACAATTTAATAACCTTTTTAATTAATCTAAAATTGGCATGTCCCTCTTCAGGCTACAGTGCAGCTTTTGCAAATGTTGGTCTCTTGGTAGTTCTCAATTTAGCTTATTATTTGAAACCTAAATCTGCCCAGGCTAATAAGCATGACCAATTCCTCTTACCAAAACCACGTAGGAATCTCCATCTGCACTTCACTAAAGGATGAGAGGAACAGATGTCTTCGGGTGGTATTCTTGTTCTTGGCTTTTAAAAGAAGTTTCTCTCAGTCTAGAAATGAAAGAAAATAATTTACAGAGTGACTGAAAGCTTGCTTTTGCTTTCACCTTCTTTTTTAAAATTATCATTTACTTTCAAGTTTGATGCTTTAGAATCTTTATTCTCAATTTGTTTTGACACTTTGGTGCTAGACATAATTTGAAAAAATGTAATAGGTTTTAGTAATTTGATATTGTGTACCTTAGTATTCCTAAAGAAAATGGCTATCCTCATGGATTTAAAATCTATTATATGTTGGGTAAGGTTGAGCTTGTACTTATTTATTTACTTATTTAACTTGTAAAGATAGGACTAAGGAACAATTACTCTTTAAAGCTTGAAAAAGATGTGTGCGTGTATGTGTGCATGTGTGTGTATGTGAGTGTGTGTGTATTTCACCTGGCCACAGTCTTCAATGCTTGAACAACTTTCCCCAGTACACACAGATTGCCCATAGTTGTTTCTAGAGACCCAAAAAGGAATGCTTCCCATAGGTCTCCTCTCTGGCCTGTCAGTTGCGTTCGTTATGCTCTATGCAATTTCTTTTTCTCTACTTTCAGACTTACTTGCTTCTTCCTGAGACAAAAGCTCCCAGCTGCCATTGCTGAGAATCCTAACCATCCATTCTTACAACAAACATTAGTTGAGTACTAATATATGCAGGCACTATGCTAGGAATTCATGAAAATCCAGCGTCTTTGCCTAGCCTGTTATCTCCATACATTAGCCAAAAGGCTCTTCTTAGGGTAGAGTAGTGGAGCTTCAGTCCATACAGGGAGGTAGAATGCCCTCTTTCCAATCTGATGGTCCCCATTGATACCAGAACTTTAAAGCAGGTTAGCACTTGCTGTCAAACTTGTAAAATCTCTTAAAATAGCCCCACTCTTTGCAATACAAAGGAAGTTTTGAAATACATGTTTTCCAAGTTATACTCCCTCCATCCAAGGCTCTGAGATTATAACCTGACAGTTGCTTCCCTTTAAGCTTTGGGCATCCTCCTGGGCAGCCAGCTACATGAGAAGAAAACTTATCTCAAGAGCATTGCCTGGAAATGGAAGCTTAACTCTGTGATATGGAAGTGGGAGGTCTGCTTCTCTGACCCATATCAATTAACTTGAATATAAAATACTTTGCATGTGAAAGTGCCAAGTTCTATCAGAGTTTGCCCTGGCCTAGTCATGCACTGTTACATTTCACTCAACAGGATCAACAATTGAGAAGGTAGCTGTGATGATTTGCTTGGAACCTTCCACCATCTCCTACAGACCTTGAAAAGCAAGTCAGGTGATACCCCAATGGTATACCCCATTGCAGCACTGGGACCTCCATGTGCTAAAAGAGTGAAATGGCCAACCCAGTCCTGACTCTCTGGTGGTTGGCCATTTCACTCTTTCAGCACATGGAGGTCCCAGCCACCATAATGCCCTGGGTTCTTGCTCCCAAGTACAAATGTGGATGCACTTCACAGAAGGTGAATGAAGACCAAGTTCAGCTGTTGGTGGACCGGGTGGTGGAGCTTACCGCCACCGGGTGGTGGAGCTTACTTAAAAATGGAAGGTTGGAGCCTGATTCCACTTGAACCCTACTGAAACTTGGATTATCTGTTTTATATTATGTGAGATTATTTTCTTGGTGCTTGAAAACCCTGAAGGAGAAACTGCCACTCTTAAAAATATATCAAATGGACTCACAGGCCAACAGATTGCCTGTGTTTCACATCAGCTCCAAGTGAAGAACCACATTTCTTTTAGCCACACTCCACATGCTCATTGCCACTTCCATGCATGTCTCATTAATATGAATGAGGGGCTCCATCCCACCATCAGGCTTCTTGTAAAACGTTGCTGTGAAGTGGTTCTCCTTTCCGGTGAATTCCTCTATTCTGTCTGTGAATGGAGAGTGAGCCATGTAACTGACAGCAGAAAGCGCTAAAGGATGTGTTCTGTAAAAAAGATGAATAGAAGAGATCCTTTTGGCATATCTTTTTAATTGGAAGGAAAGGTAGGATTTTGAGTGACCATATTTGCTAGCTATTTCTAAATACAGTAGCTTTAAAAAGCCAGAGAGGCAACAGGTATATGGAAAAACATATGGGTGTTGAATCTTCAATACGTAAGATGTGTCCTTGGATGAAATATTTCACCTCTCTGATTCACAGCAGCTCCATCTATAACAATAAGAGCATTGGTCTGTTGAAGAATTAATTATGATAGAGCGCGTGATTCATAAGAAATATAGTTCTCTTCTTCCTTCATCCTTTAAAGGTTGGAAAGAGAATGAAAGAAAACCCACTACAAAGGGCTTACCATTGATCTCCATGACTCCTGCACAAGAATTTGTGCATAGACATGTTTTCTAAATTGTGCACGGTGAGAAGATCTGTGCTTTTTCTCCTTCAATCCCTTCCTCACTGCCCCCTCTCAGAAACTTATTGATTAAAGTCTACTTCTTGGTGTAGAGGAGGAGACAGGAGGGGCCGCACTTGGCAGAATGTCAAGCTGACTTCTGTGCCCCTGTTTTTGTCGGCAGAAGCTCCGCTTGGGCAAGCTCCACTCTGCGGAGTGTTTTTCTGTCATTTTAAAAGGAGAACAGCAAAGATGCAAATTGCCGAGCCTGCTCCAGGAGACGGGCACACAAAGAGGCAATTCAGGCAGACAAGCGTGCAGGGAGGGCGGCTGGCGGAGGAGCGGGGAGCATGGGGAGGCGGCATGACTCTGGACACTGGCCTGCAAGGAGGGGTCAGAGGCAGGGCGCATTCTTCAGGTCCTTTCTTCCACTCTTTGTTAGCAGATTTATTGGACTTGTTAAGAACTAAGGAAACCCTGTGAGGCTCGGTGGCCTCTGAGCCTGGGAGGTCATTCGCAATTCTAGACTCCAGGCATCTTGGGGCTCTTCTCCTCCTGGGATCCCCTGAGAATGCTGGAGATGGGCTCCATAGAAATGCAGAGACAAATAACATCTTTGCATAAGGTGGCAGGAATATGACACTGTACATTACACAGGCAGGTGAAAGTCACAGCCTCCTGGTGGCTGAGACAGTCACTCCCCAACCCTGCTATCCCCTCCTCTGTCCCTCCCCACTGCCACCCCAGACTTCTTTTTCAGCTGTTGGCATCCTCCTGAACGTGGCCTGTGACTCCTGAAAGAAATTCCCACCCAAGCTGCTCGGATTAAAAACACAGTTCCTCCCCTGGCTTATTTTTCCTCTTCAACTGACCTGAAGTGCAAGCCCTCTGGTGGGTGGGTTTTGATTCTAGCAGAGGCAGAGCACTGTGGTGACTGGAGATCTGGGTTCTAGTCCCAGCCCTAATTGGCATCGTCTCTCTGGGCTCTCCCCCTCTGGGCCTCAGTTGCCTCTTCTGTAAAATGAGGGGGTTGGGCGAGGGGGGTCTTCAGAGCCCCATCCTACTCTAACAGTCTCAAACTCGGTGACTCTAATTGCCTCATTAGAACACCAGGGAATGCCTTTCTAGTAATTGTCTTCCTGGCTCCTGTCTCACCCACTCCCTACTGGGCTCTGCCTCCAAGGAAACAAAAGCAGCTGCTCTCTCCTCTGGGCTTTCCTCGGCATCCGTGAGCCCTTCTTGACAGCATATGTGCACAGGCATTCTCTGTCTGTCTTCCCTACTTGGTCTGAGGCCTATTTCTGAAGGCCAGGGAGGGCAGGTGGTGCCTCTTTTAAGCCCGACTCCTTTCTTTTCTGATTCTTTTGCGCAGCTGGCCTCTATCCCAGGTGAGATTAAAGCTTCATTGGTGGCTCGCCACCCGACTCCTGGATTGGGTGAGAGCGCTTTACAGGCAACCATGTGTGTTGTGGCTGTGATCAACGCGCTCAGAATCCAGAGGAAGGCTGAGATGGCTCTGGAGCAAATGGCAGTGAATGGAGGGAGAAGGTTAATCTCACATAACTGTTCCTGAAGAAATACACATTCAGGGATTCAACAGCTGCCCTTTAGAGATGGCCTCTTTGCTGTGAGCCAGGAGATTTCATTTCCTGTGTATTAAGAAGCAGGCACAAATAGAGTTGATAATGCAGTTTAAAAATTAGCCAAATGAGCTGTCTCTTACGAAACTCTTAATATGTTTAGGAGTGTGCTGTGCTTCTCAGGAGTCAGGAAACAATTTCTCTGCACTCATCCAGGCATGCACAATGCTGGCCAGACAAGAGATCAGACATGTGGAACGAGCCTGGTAGAAAACTCAGGTCTAGTTAGAAACCAAAGAAATAAAGTCTGGAAGAATCCAGAATATCAGAGGTCTAAACACAGACACTGAGTCTAGGGAGACAGCCACAGAGGGAAAGGTCAAGCACAATTGGAGAGGTTTGTCAGGTGGCGAATAGTGACCAGCAAGGCAGAGACTGTGGCCCCAGCATGCAGGAGACACTACAGGGATCTCTGATCCTGGAGAAGAGCAACTGCTGTCTACTCTTCTCAACTTCCCTGTGGCAGGTGGGTGGTCATGGTTGTTGGGTTTGTATTCAGAGCCAGAGCTTTGTGGGTAATAGCTGTTCCTGATTTATTCAATAGCCTTTGTTCAGCCCTGTCATGTGAGGTTGAAGCACATGGGTTCTGGCATAAGATGGAAGGGTTCAAATCCCAGATCTGCCAATTTACTAGCTGTTACCCTATTCCTCAGTTTCCTCATCTGGGAATAATAATAGCAACTGCCTCTAATGGTGATTGAGAGGATTAAAAGTGCCTGGAGTATTCCTAATAGATTGGAAGATTCAATAATTGTCAAACACCATTAATTTATTTGACATTTATTTATTGATATATGGAATAGAAGCCAGAGGACAGAAAGATTCTTGACATACTTTAGCAGGCCTGAGAATCACCTGGAGGACTCGTTCAAATACCGATTGCTTGGGCCCAGCCCCAGAGTTTCTAGTATACTGGATGTGGGATGAGGTCTGTGGAACATACTTTGAGAACCACTGCTGTATATCCTATACACAAGACCTGTGCACAAAAGAGGCTATTATTTATTTAACAAACACCTAACTAGCAGGTACCATGTGCCAGACTTTGTACATATACACAATATATAGTGACAGGAATATTGACTCATTTACTTCTTAGAGCAACCCTATGAGGCAGTTCCTATTATGCCTACTTTATAGAAGAGAAAACTGAGGCACAGAGAGATAAACAATTTGCCCAGACACTCTCAGGTGTTAAGTGACTGTGTTATAAAACTAAGTAAGTGCCACAAGAGATACAAAGATGCAAACCCTTCTACGGGAAGCACAGAGATTTCAGGGTTTCCAGGCAGTGTGAGTCTCCCAGGGTTTGGATTTGAACAGCTAACCTCTGCACATTGGCTTAGGCCCTAGTCAGAACCCCCTGTTGTAGGTTCAGTGAAGGGAGCAGAGACTGGAACCAAAGCAGATTAGCGTCCCAGTGCTGCCCTGTGTGAGCTGTGTGCCCTAAGCAGGAGGTTTCGGCTTTCTGTGCCACGTCCTTCAACTAAAAGAAGAAGAAGAAAAGATGAAAATAATAACTTCTCAATACCAGGGATTTTGCCACGAACAAAATGAGGAAGCTCAGATTAAGTCCCTGAAAGAAAACAGATGCTTATGGAAGGAAGATCAGTCTTTTTCATGTTTTTCTCAGCTCACTGGCCCCTCATCTTCTGTACCATCAATGAAGGCTTTTGGTCGATGGTGACAAGTATTAATTTCACCCAGATTATCTTCTCCTCCACCTGATTTCAGTGTCTCTATATCAATTTAAAACATCTTAGGATGTTGGAATTCAAAAATACCTTAGATAATTTATTCCTGGCTGTGTATCCAAGTCACCAGGGATTAAAAAAAATGACTTTTTTTTTTTTTTTTTTTTGGGATCCTTGTGTATATTGTTTTTTTTTTTAAAAATATTCACTCCTTTCCACTAACTTTCTTGGGAGGAACACACTTCCTCCCTCTAATATTAGGCTAGGCATTGTTTTGGCCAACTGGATGTTAACAGACATGATGTCGTAGAAGCATGCAATGAGCTTGTGAATTAAAGCTGGCTCTTTTGCACCTCTGCTGTTGCCACGAGAAGATGTGCCCAATCTAGCATGTTGGTGCCTGCAGTAGGATAAGATATATATGTATTCAAGCTGAGCTACTCCAGCAGAACCCGGCTCTCATTAGACAACTTCCAGCTGATCCCTAGATGTGGCTGAGCCAACCAAGACCAGCAGAGCTATCTGGCCCAGGCAAGGTGAGTGGATGTCTACAAGTCCACAGACTTCTGACCTAAATACTTGTGGATGTGTGTCACTAAGATGTTGTGGCATTTCATTAAGGACTTGACGTTGGCTCCATCCCTGGATATTCTAAGTAACAGGTTGGAAACCCAGGAATCTGTGTCTCTAAAAGTTCCCCCAGATACTTCTAATATTCAGGTAGATTTGGAAATCACTGATCTCACTGAATGCCCTCCTTTTTTAGAGGGAGAATCTTAGCTCCAGTGAAGGAAATTGACTTGCCCAAAGTCTACAATACCTGGCAGGGTTAGTATCAGAATCCTTGATTTTTAGATTAGTTCTCTTTCTACTATATCACACTGTTCCCATTAAAAAAAATTAACATGGAAGAAGAACTTTTTCATGTTCCCATAACTTAGATGCTTTGGGTAGGAGCATTTCAACCCCATACTGACACCAACCCTTTGAAACCCATTGATGAAAGGAAATACGTGACAGAAAATGTATATTGACTTTGGTTGTAATTGTATTTACTGTGCCAAATGATTCAACTCAAGTGAAAATGCGGTCACTAGATCATGTGCTTTAGAGGGAATTTAAAGTACAGTATTCTTTTTCAACTTGGGAAAGTTTATGCTATTTCTAGGCAATTATTTCCTATAGGAATGAAAATATGTGTTACTCTTTCATCCTCTTCCTCTTGCCGCGGTTTCTCCTCATTAGTGGTCTTCTTCCTCTGGAGCTGCAGTAATACCCTCAAAGTACTGAATCTATTATAGCTGAAGTTCGTTTTATAGACCTGACATAAATACAGATCGGGAAGCTGAAATGTCTATCTCGATTCAGACTCAGATTCAGACTAATATTTGTTGAGCACCTGCTATGTGCCCAGCTCTATGCAAACTGCTTTCACATATATTATTTTATTAAATGTCCAGAAATCTCAAGGAGTGGGTGGTTATATACAGACTGTGCAGAAGGAAAAGACAAGAAAAGAGACACTAATGGCTTGAGGCTGTTATTGCAGACTCCTTTTGTGACATTTCTCTATTTGCCAACACTCTCTTGTTTAATCTCCCCCATCTGTTAAGTAGTGAAGACTCAGCTCTTTCCCATATCAGCCCTCTAGCCTAAACATCACCTTTTTCCACTCTGTTTACTATCCCAGGGACTACTTAAGTAAATAAAGCCAGACAAGGTGTTAAATGTTTCTTGGCTGAACCAGGCAGAAACAGGGACTCTTTCTTGGTCTAAGGCTCTTACTGCATTCTCTGTGGGTCATTACCCTGTCCTCCCAACTCTTCTTGCTACCTGTTTCTCCCCTGGATAATCTCTCTTACCCAATTCAACTTTAAAAATGCCATACCCCCAGGACTACAGCTCTTCAGGGGAGTCATTCACTGTCCATCCTTTATTAAATTTCCAGACTCTCACCAAACTCCCCCACTGTGCTCTGAACAATACCTTCAGTCACTCCTGTCTTATTTTTCTTTCCTGACTGGGACTACACACACACACAAACACACACACACACGTGTGTGTGTGCACACAGCCCCACACACCCACACATGCCATGGTAATCTCTGCTTTCATGCCTTTCCTCATGCTTTCTTCCCTACTCCACATTTAGATGGGTGTGAGCAATAGGGAATGGTGGGGAGCATGACAAACTGGAGATGGCACACCAGGTCTAAAGGGTATGGCCACCTCGAGGCCCTTGTGATTGGACACTGCCATGCCACAGTGCGGTCCAGTCTTGACATATCATCTGCATTTTTAGATGCTAGAAATCCAGATTTTATATAAACTCTCTAGGTTTTCAAGGATGTGGAAGAAAAAAAAAAAAAAAGCCAAGAAAAACTTTGTGCATCAAATAAGACAAATCCTGCTGTGTACCTTTTCTATTCAAATCCTACCAAACCTTAGAGCCCAGCTTAGGCCTGTCTCTCCCTGAAGGCTTCCTTGATTAACCTGACTCCTGTGCTCTTCCCTAATTCCTCCAAAAAGAGATAGCTGGATGGTTATAAGCACAGGGTCTGGAAGCAGAGCACCTGGAGGCAAAAACCACCTACTTGCTGTGTGGCCTTAGGCAAGATAATTAATCTCTCTGAGCTCAATATCCTTGTCTCCAAAAGAGTGAATAGCTATAATATCTGTTTCACAGACATGTATTAAAGATTAAAAGAGATTAGGGATATAAAATACTCAGCATGATGTCTGACACATAGTAAGCTCTCCAGTGAAAGTTAGCTATATTTATTTATGTTCTGTAACCACAGGCATCATCACAAAATGGTTAAAAGAGAGGGTTCTAGAGTCTGTATTCCAAGGTTAATAACCCAGCTTCACCATTTTACAGCTTTTGATTTAGGGCAAGTTACTTAACCTCTCTGTGCCTTAGTTATATCATCTGTAAAATGTGGACAATGAGACTTAGTTATTATGAGGACTAAGTAAATATTTGTAAGTCCTAGAATAGTGTCTGGCACCTTGTAAGTATTAAAGTAAACAAAATGTATTTGGTTGGTGCAAAAGTTATTGCAGTTTTTGCCATTAAAAATGCTAATTATGACATCATACATTGCTCTGAAATTATTTCCTGTGTTTCAGTTTTGTATATACCAGTGGCCCATACACTACAACTTTCAGAGTAAATTTGGCCCTTTGCTTGTTTTTGTAAATAAAGTTTTATTGAGACACAGATACACCTATTTGTTTAGGTATTATCTATGGCTGCTTTTGCACTTCAGTGGTAGAGCAGTGTGACAAAGACTGGCCTGCAAAGCCTAAAAATGTCCTATATGGCCCATAACAGAAAAAGTTTGCTGACCCCTGGTCCATATTACTAGAGTGTGAGCTTTTCAGAGGTAGAGATGTGAAATAGTCTGTTTATATTCCTCAAGGTACCTATGAGATGGATGAATAAAAATTAAAATTATAAAATCTTATAGTTGGTAATAACCTTGAAAGTCATATGGTCAACATTTCTTCCCAAAGCAAGAATATGTTCAGCCGTATCTCTCACAGGTTAGTAGATGTATAGGTTTGCTATTGTCAAACTGGCCAAAACTCAGTGGTTTAAACAATATTCTCATGTGTGAGTTTGGAGGTTGGCTAGGTGGCTTTGGTTCACACATCTCTTATGCTCTTATTGGGACATGTGGGCTAATCAAGGCTTTTTCTTCCCATGGAGATGACAGAAATACAAGAGGGCACATCCAGCCATGCAAGCACAATTCAAGCCCAAACAGAAGTTGCATTACATCTACCAGATTCCAACTGGCCAAAGAAAGTCACATAATTAGGCCCAATTTCAAGAAGCAGGGAAGTAACTGTTCACTATGAGGTCATGGCTGGAAGGCAAATGCAATGTTGGGGAAACAACTGGGGTCAATTATGCATTCTGCCAGGTTAGGTCATGGCAGAATGACCTAGTCAGTTAGGTCAATCATGGAGGACATCATCTTGGCTTTATTTTTAGCATTTCAGCTGCATCCATGCTTCTTGTAGAGCATAGCAGCATGTTTTCTTGGAATGTCAGGGACACATCTTAGCTCAAATATTTTTTTTTCATCATTTGCTGTACCTGACAGCCACATGTGATAGCTACCATTCATGGAACACCTGCTAATTTTCAGGTACTGTACTTGGTGTTTTATATAATATATTGCTTTTAAAGCTTGCAACAAGCCTTCAAGGTAGGTATTATTAATCCTACTTCTACCTGAGAAAAGTGAGAATCAGAGAGGCGAAGTTACTTACCCAAAGTTTCACCACTTAAAAGTGGCAGAGCCTGAATTCTAAGTCTATTCAACTCCAAAGCTGTAATACCATGTTGCCAATGTCACAGATTGGTGAGGATTTTATAAAGGGAAGGATGGTTTTATGTAGAATATGGAAAGACAAGCTATAGTTTATCAAGACAAGAAAACTCCAATGTCATGTGTTCCCTTCTGTAGTCTCAGAGCCTGAGTTCCCTACCCTGTGCCCAGTAGATGCTTAATTAAAAGTTCAGACCTCTGAAGGATTACTTCTGTTTTGGAAAATGCCATGCCTCTTGAGTCATATTTATTCAGCTCAAGTTGCTTTTTTTTTTTTTTTTTTTTTTTTTTTTTTTTTTTTTTTTTTGAGACAGTCTCACTCTGTCACCCAGGCTGGAGTGCAGCAGTGTGCTCTTGGCTCACTGCAACCTCCACCTCCTTGGTTCAAGCGATTCTCCTGCCTTAGCCTCCTGAGTAGCTGGGATTATAGGCAGGCACCACCACCCCCGCCCCACCCCCCGGTTCATTTTTGTACTTTAGTAGAGATGGGGTTTCATCATGTTGGCCAGGCTGGTCTCAAACTCCTGGCCTCAAGCGATATGCCCTCCTCAGCCTCCCAAAGTGCTGGGATTACAGGCGTGAGCCACTGTGCCTGGCCAAGTTGCAATTCTTTTCTTTCTAACCTTGTGCCAGTTATCAATGTGTTGGCTGTCTGCTCCAAATTCAGCCTTCTATTCCTCTTCTGACATCATGGACTGGGGCGCTATTTCTCCTTTCCAGAGAGCATGATGTTAACCTTAGCCAGTAGAGGGGGCTGGAGGGACCCTGCAGGAGGTGGGGGCTTCTGGTTCTGGTGCACCTCCTTTTCCTTCTTGCTGCTTGCTGATGCATGGCCCATCAGCAGTGGCATGGGGGTGGGAGCAGGGTTTGGGGGTTGAGGGTACATATGTAGTTCAGCTCTGTCCCACCCATGTATGCCCAGAGTGTGCAGTTCATTGGCCACCTTGCAGCCCTGGCCTGGGCCTGGTAACCACGTTGCTGTGGCCCTCCTGATATGACTTTGTCCACTTAAGGCTCATGTTGGGATACCCCACCTACCTCTGTGTGCCTGCCCCCAGCATCAACTTACCTGCTCCCTGGAGGCTTGTATTCCGCTTACTCCACAACTGTGAGCCAACTCTGGCCCTGGGAATCCAGCAAACTTCTCGACCATTCGTGTTCTCTAGTGAGGTCCAATCCTGCTGTGAGTACCCTCCCTCAGCCCTAGGGTACCCTTCAGAGTGCTCCTTACATCTTTGTATTTACTCTTTTAGCATTAGTTTAATAATTTTTATATTAAACTTTCTCTGTTTAAGTTACTGTGAATTTCTGCCTCCTAGTTAAACCCAGGCTATTACATACCTTGAGTCAAAACCTCCTCTTTGGTAACTCAGATATTCTGGTTATGTTGTTTTCTCTAGATCTATGTACATTATATTTGTTTCCTTTCCTATTAACATGCTATTTGGTGCTTAAGAAGTACTTATTGAGTTGACTTGAGATCACATATAACCTGGATAGATGTGTTTGCAAAGCCTTTTTACTTAAAGAAATTATGTGGGTTGTGAACTAGACTGTTGCTTCTCAACATGCAATATGTGCTAAAGGATCCTTTTTAAAATCTAATTTCTAAATTTGTCATAACCAATGGCTTTGTAATCATAATAAAGTGCTAGAGAATGGAATTTTAAAATGACGTAGAACAGCAGCTCATTTTTTGTTTAGTATTAGACTCCACAAACATATGATTACTCTATCAAACTGCTATAAAAGTTCCTAAATGTTTACCCTCAGTTTCTGTACTTGCGTTACCATGGACTGGTAACACAGTCTGTGGACCACACTTTCAATAGCACTCATCAGGGCTGTTCCACCAATGCCCAGGAGTTTCTACTCCCTGATTCTCAAATCTAATCCTCTTGTTGCACCTTGCTTGCCTATGGAGGGGTTGTTTTACAACTTCAGGGTTGTAGTGACAAGAGTCTCATCCATCCTCAGGTCTGTCCACACACTTTCTCCATCCAGCACATGCTCCTACTCAGCATTACTTCCATGAGTCCATCCTAACCTATTGTAATGTGGGTTTCTTTCTCATACCCACAGTCCCTCTTCCATAGATCATATAGTAGCGGTGGCAATGAAGTGTCCCCATATTTCCCTGGGCTGCAGGCCACTGAATTCAAAAACAGGCACAGCACTACTCTCCCTCCCTGCTCCCCACCCACTATGTTTGCAGCTGATAAGAGCTAGAAGCTGAGGGTTATTTGCATATGTAACTTGTCTTGACAGCATGGATTGCACCTACCGGTAGAGCCAAAAGCCATGTGTCAAAGCTTGAATTCAGCCAATCAGGCAGGAAAATACAAATGAACTAGCTGTGAGGTCCAGCAAAAACACCATAATTGTAGCTTTGAATGTTGAATAGAGGTGAGCTATAATTCCTAATCTCTCTGTCCTTTTATTCTGATGTGGGCATAGCATCCTCCTGTCTCTTAATTATTATCATTATACCAGTCTAGCTAAAACTGTATTTGTAAAATCCATGGTAATTCCATCGAGTTTACTTCCTCATCTTTTCTCTGGGTTTGCGTCCTGCCTTCCCAGCTCAGTTTGTCAGCCAGGGATTCATTCTGTATTCAGTAGAGCTTCCATCCCATTGTTGGTGTTCACTAGATTGTAATAGAAATGCCATGCCACTGAATTGTGAAGTGAAGGTGTATTACATTGATACTGCCCCAATTTTACAGATGCTGCTCAGTGCCAAAGAGCTTTAATAAAATGCCCAAGGTCACAGAGCAAATCCATTGTAGAATCAGGGGCGGAACCAGCTGTTGTGAATTTTGAGCCCACATCTCTTTTCAGGGTATCAGACTGCCTCTCAGAGCCACAAGAGATACTCTTATCAATGTTGTTTGGTGGGTGTCCAGTTTACTGCAGTCGATACTGCCAAATGAAATCTTCAAATGCCAGAAGTATGCTGTCAGACACTCTTCACCTTTATGAACTTCAGCGTTATAAGCAGCAGCAGCACAGACACAGCCAGGAAATCTATAACCACAGTTAACGCCGATTGTTAAAAGTGTGTCTGCTTGGAAGTTGTTTTTGCCTGACAATGATTGATGCTAACAGTCATTAAAACAACGGTGACAAAAATAACAAAAACCACAACCACTTGAAACAAAATCTAAGCTACCAGAAAGGTGGTGCATGGCTTCTATAGGGAACCTGGAAATCATGTCGCAAATAACCCAAATAATCTAATACGAAATGATAGTCGTGTTGAATATGCTGTTTCCAAACACTTCTTCCTTCTTCCTTCCTTTTTTCTTCCTTTTTTCCACAGAATATTATGATCACTTGCCCCTCACTCTACTCTCCAGTCATTGGTGTTGGGTCAAGGCCTGTTGAAGTAGGGGTATGGAGACCTGGATGAAAAATAATTTAATGTAAATTGCGAGCATGCATTCTAACATTTAAAATATACTAACTACTCAGGGCAAATACTGTGATGGATGTTTTAACTACCTTCACCCTAATTCTTACACCACTCTCGCAAGATAAATTTTATTCTCTCCATTTTATAGATGAGGAAACCAAATCTCAGAGAAGGTAACTTGCTCATCATCTAGATGGTAAGTGACTGGGTTTCAAACTTGGGTCTTTCTGGCTCTAAATCTCATCCTTTTTCTGCCCTACTCCTCACTTTCCCTTTAAGAAATGGTAAGTTATATTAATTAGTAGTAGTGGCTTATTTATTTATCTTTAACACCAACTATTGGTGTTTGGTTGGGGTTGCAATAACAGTCAATGTGAATTGGCCAAAATGTGAGCAAAGTCTGGGTAGTGAAAGCAGAAAAAGTTAACAGTTAAAAGTCAGTATTCTGACTCTGCTGTATAGGTTTGGTTTTTAGATTACCAATTGCTAATCATAAAGTCAAAGGAAAATGATAAGAAAGGAATCCTAACTTTCCTGGCATTTTAAGTCATGTGTTCTTCAATGACTTTAAAGCTTGACTATTGAGGACATGAGAAGGAATTTGAGCTGGGGATGCTTTCTCGGTGAGATTGAGAAGCTTTTCTTGTTCTGCCCTCATCCCCTGCTCGCCCCTCAATTCCATGGTGCATAAAATCCCAAATCTGTTCACTTTTTTGACTAAATTAGACTGAGCAAAATAGACTTGGGAATTCATCTTGTTCACAGGCTTAGTGGATATCTTTGTCTAGGGATGATTTAATATAATGTAGAAACAGTAATAATTATAAGGATATCTTAAATATGTTTGACTTCTTTATTTCTGTGAGATCATGGCATTACAACGGCTTACTTGTAGAATATATCAACACTTAATTCTTTTAGAATCAGTAGGCAGCAGTTAATGACTTCATTTTGCAGATGGCAAGACTGAGGCATATGGCCACGTTGAAAGACCTGCCTGGGGAAATGCCTTCAATGATGGGGAACATAAGCCAAGATCTGGAACTTCTTAATTCTTCATTTGATGTCAACTTAACAATACATTAGACTTGCAGATATTGCTGGCATTCTCTACATTGCAACCATTTTAATTTCATAACAAATTTCTGGCTGAAATCTATAAAAGTATCATTGAAACAATGTTTCTATAGTAGAATTCTAACAGTGAGTGAGGTATATTCTGCTCCATCAGCAATGATGTGTGAGAAAGAATATTCTAAATGATCCCAAACAGAGTTTTAGCTTCTGTGAGGACACTAGGGAAATATGAGACATAATCCTACCTTAAAAATAATTCAGGGTCTGATTTGAGAAAATAATTGCACTCTCATGAAGTAATCACAGCACAAAATATGTGGTGCTGACAAAAATAGCAAGAGGGATCAAGGGAACACAGAGATTGCCTAGGAGGTGGAGGGTCCATGGAAACAATAGTTGTTGAATCTTAAAGGGTGGAAATGTTTCAACAAGGACAAAAAGAGAGAAAAGAAGAACATCCCATTCAACATTTGTGTTGTACTTTTTAGTTGGCAAAGTACCTTCATGTTCGTCATGGGACGGATCCTTGTAAGAACTCTGTAGGAGATATGATTATTCTGCATTTACTGATGAGGTGTCTGAAGCTCAGAGAGGTTAAGTATGCTTTCTAAGATGACACGGCTTGTAAGGGGTACAGCTGAGAGTCAGACCTGAATCTGATGCAGTCTACGTAACAATCTCCTTGGTGCCAGATTCTTGGAGGGTCATAAAGCCAGGCAGACGGGAATTAGTGTCTTTGACCAGGAGTAAAATATGATGACAATGAAATCCAGGAAGATTGAAGACACAGGAGATAGAGATGAGCTAGGGATTTCCCCCAGCCACCAAAGCACCTGTTCTACTTCTGTCATGTATGCATTATACTTGTTTGTTCTAACCTGTCCATTCTGGTCTGTCTGTCTTCTGACTCTGAGCTCCTGGCAGAACTTCACCTTTGATATCAGTCAGGTCCAACATAATGCTCATCTTACAGGAGGTGCTGATAATATTTTGAATGAATGAATGAAGTAGCCATGGTTTCAATCTTGGCATGGAGTAATGATAATCTGGTGACAACAGTGGAATCAGAGCAGTAAAGGTGAACCCAAGGGAACCAGTAAAGAAGTAATAGGATTATAAAGAAGGAACCCATAGGGACATTTAAAGAACTCCTAATATTCTATTTCTTAACCTGGATGGGTAGATACATCATTATTCTTTAAACATGACCTACACATTCATACATTTAATATTTCAAAAATAAAATGGAAAAAACTCAAAATAGAAAATATAAGTAATATTTGGTGAGAAGTTTGATATGAAAGCTAAGGGAAAACAAAATAACAAAAAACCTCAAGTTTATTAGTTTGTGTATTAGTCCATTTTCATGATGCTGATAAAGACAAACCCGAAACTGAGAAGAAAAGGAGGTTTAATTGGACTTCTAATTCCGCATGGCTGGGGAGGCCTCAGAATCATGGCGAGAGGTGAAAGGCACCTCTTACGTCGCGGCAGGCAAGAGAAAATGAGGAAGAAGCAAAAGTGGAAACTCCTGATAAATGCATCAGATCTCATGAGACTTAATCACTATCATGAGAATAGCATGGGAAAGATTGGCTCCTGCTGTGTCCCTCCCACAGCACATAGGAAGGCTCCTTGCTACTTATGCAAATTTCTGCAGCAGGCTGGAATTTCTCCCCAGAAAATGGGTCTTTCTTTTCTATCGAATAGTCAGGCTGCATATTTTCCAAACTTTTATGCTTTGCTTCCCTTATAAAACTGAATGCCTTTGACAGTAACCAAGTCACCTCTTGAATGCTTTGCTGCTTAGAAATTTCTTCCACCAGATATCCTAAATCATCTTTCTCAAGTTCAAAGTTCCACAAATCTCTAAGGCAGGGGCAAAATGTCGCCAGTCTCTGCTAAAACATAACAAGAGTCACCTTTACGCTAGCTCCCCACAACTTCCTCATCTCCATCTGAGACCACCTCAGCCTGGACCTTATTGTCCATATCACTATCATCGATTTGGCCAAAGCCATTCAACAAGTCTCTAGGAAGTTCCAAACTTTCCCACATTTTTCTATCTTCTTCTGAGCCCTCCAAACTGTTCCAACCTCTGCCTGATACCCAGTTCCAAAGTCTCTTCCACATTTTTGGGTATCTTTTCAGTAGCACCTCACTCTACTGATAACCAATTTACTATATTAGTCTGTTTTCAATGCTGTTGATAAATACGTACCTGAAACCAGGGACGAAAAGAGGTTTGATTTGGACTTATAGTTCCACATGGCTGGGGGGGGCCTCACAATGATGGCAGGTGGCAAAAGGCACTTCTTTTTTTTTGAGCTGAAGTCCAGCTCTGTTGCCCATGCTGGAGTGCAATGGCGCAATCTCGGCTCACTGCAACCTCCACCTCCTGGCTTCAAGCTGTTCTTGTGCTTCAGCCTTCTGAGTAGCCATGACTACAGGCATGTCTGTAGTCACACCTGGCTAATTTTTTTTATTTTTAGTAGAGATGGGATTTCATCATGTTGGCTGGGCTGGTCTCAAACTCCTGTCCTCAAGTGATCCGCCAGCTTGGGCCTCCCAAAATGTTGGAATTACAGGCGTGAGCCACAGCACCCAGCCAAGGCACTTCTTACTCGAGACAGCAAGAGAAAAGTAGGAAGAAGCAAAAGTGGAAACCCCTGATAAACACATCATCCGGTCTCGTGACACTTAATCACCATCACAAGAATAGCATGGGAAAGACCAGCCCCATGATTCTATTACCTCCCCCTGGGTCCCCTCCCACAACATGTGGGAGTTCTAGGAGATACAATTCAAGTTGAGATTTGGATGGGGACATAGCCAAACCATATCAGCTTCACGCACTTAAAGAATACTGCCCTGCCAGAAATGGTGTACTCGGAGGCAGAGGCAACAGGGTCAGTTTTAGGCATTTTTAGGGAGCTGTGCACCTGCGAGTCAAATGTTGGAGTCACTTCTTCATCCTGGGAATTCTCTTATTCCCTTTGCTTCTAGGCCCCACTCGCTGAGGATTTGACTGTCTTAAGTATTAGCATCTGCTTGCTGTTAGAAAGGTTGCTTCTCTCTCAGGACAGATTTGGTAGTTGAATAATCTTTTTAGACCCTCTCTTCATTGACGTTCCCCCAAGTTAACTCACAGAGACTTTCATTTAGAAATTTTATTGCTGACATCTGTGGAAATATAGTTAAGGGTGAGCAAGATAAGTGCTTGAGGGGTTAAATGTTTGCAGAAATCTTACAAACCTCTGTGAGTAACAGTCCCAAAGCAGAGTTTCTGTCTCCTCTTCCTAGATAGTTCTCAAAAGTTTCTCTTAGTTGGTCCTGGGAGACTTTCTTAGATTATTCTAAGTGATAGTCTAAGCTCTTCCTATATACAACTAATTCTGATTATGTGCTTATGATGTGCCAAGCAGTATTCTAAACATTACCTGTATTATCTCATTTACACCTCAACAACCAGCCCTAGAGGTATGTACTAGTATTATCCACATTTTACAGATAAGGATATTGAGGCATAGAAAATGTAAACACCGAGCTCCTAGTAACACAGCTAATTGGTGGCAAAGTTGAGATTTGAGGCCAGGTAGCCTGATTTCAGAGCCTGTGCCTCCTTGTCTTTTAGTGCGTACACTGCTTGGACGTAGCCCATGAAAGGCTGAGGCAAGAAGCTTGTAGACGTTTGCTGGAGTCTGTGGCTCCTTTCTGAGTCTTTCATGGCAAGACAGACAACTTGGGCTCAGGTTGTCATTCCTACCCTTACACATTCCTCTCCTAGCCTGTTGTGCAGCAGTATCAAAGATGCCTCCCTGACCTCTCCTCTAGCTGGCCCCTAGAAATCCAGCTCTTGTCCCAGGCTCGCTCTCTCTCTCCCATGGAAAATCCCTTCAGTATTCAGTTTCCAGCCGGGCGCGGTGGCTCAAGCCTGTAATCCCAGCACTTTGGGAGGCCGAGACGGGCAGATCACGAGGTCAGGAGATCGAGACCATCCTGGCAAACACGGTGAAACCCCATCTCTACTAAATAAAAAAAAAAATACAAAAACTAGCCGGGCGAGGTGGCGGGTGCCTGTAGTCCCAGCTACTCGGGAGGCTGAGGCAGGAGAATGGCGTAAACCCCGGGAGGCGGAGCTTGCAGTGAGCTGAAGATCGGCCACAAGCACTCCAGCCGGGTGACAGAGCGAGACTCCATCTCAAAAAAAAAAAAAAAAAAAAAAAAAAAAAATCCAGTTTCCCCAGATTTTTTCCCTTGGTTTTAAAATCGTTCTGCATAGGCTTGCAATTGTCTCTCCTTCGTCCTTCATTCACTTCTTCATTCAACAAAATGTTCAACAAGTTATTATGTGCCAGGTAAGATGCTGAGACTCCAGAGAATACATAGATAAATAATTCATCACCCACATTCTCCAAGGTATTCATAATCTTACAGGATATATGGGCATAAAAACAAATTCAATTCACTGTAGTAAATGCTAGGGAGGAGGTTTGTGCAAACAGTGATGGGAGCACATTTAGAGGTTAACCATGTTACGGAGTCAGTGAAGGTTTGCAGTAGTTTACTTTGGATGGGTGGAACATTTCTGGACTCATCAGGATAAAGGCCAGTCATTCCAAAGAGAAAAGAGCACATGCATAACATACAATGGCAGATAACCATGAATGTAAAGATTTAACTCAGTGATTCATTTACTCATCCACAAATATTTATTTGCAAAGCCTCATGCTGGGTGCTCATGAGGCCACATAAATGTAGAGCTCCTTACCCCCATGGAACTTTCTATCAAGTAATTATTCTCAATGAGGGAAGGCACTGCCATCCTAGTAGGCATTTGGAAATGTGAGGGTGGTTGTCACAATAACAATAGGCATTTAGTATCTACTTATTAGGGATGCTAAACATCCTGCAAGAAACTTGGAATTTCCACACATTGAAGAACTACCCTTTCCCAAATGCTAAGAGTCTCCCTGTTGAGGAATACTGTTGAGGAATGCTGTGACTAGCAGAAATTGTACACACATACATGCACATACAAACATGCAGGCACACATGTGTATACATGCACATATAGGCATATATGTCCACACACATGTACAAATACAGATGTGCCCACAGGGTGAACTGGGATTCCCAATTTAGTCAGCCAAGGATAGAGAACATACCAGAAGCAGATGCAACAAATCTTGAGTTGGTTTTGGTTTCCCCTTTGTCCACTATAGTGTGTGTTGCTGGAAAGACACAGTTTGCACGGGTATGAACACATTTTCTAGTGGCATAAGTTACCACTCTGTGACATCTGATGACAATAAACTGCCACCTTCCTTTAAAAAAAAGTTATAAAAATTGGTTCTCCCGTGTCTTGAAGAAATCCCTCAGCTTCTACAAGGCCACATGCTAATGAAGGAGAAAGCAGATATAATACCCACATTTCCCTGCAATCTCTCTCTCCCTTGAGCTATTCTGTATCCTGAAAAACCCATTTTCCTGCACAACCCTAGGAGAAACTAGAAAGGCAGGTTGGGCAAAATTTTGAAGCTCCTTGGATTCAATGCTGAGGATTTCAAACTTTACCTTGAGAGCAGTGGGGAGCCATTGAAGGCTTCTAATTAGAGGAGAAAGGTTTTCAAAACTAAAAAGTGGGTACCTTGGAGAAGACTTTTGGGATTTATATTTTTAGAAAAGCGAATCATTCTGGCTGGGTTGAAGAAGGGGGATGAGAGAAAGGGAAAGACTGCAAGTAGGGAGACTAGCGAGAAGACTATTACATTCTTCTGGGCATGAGATGATGAGGGCTTGAATTTTTGTTTAAGCAGTAGTTATGAGAACGGATTTGAAAGAAATGTAGGAGAAAAGGAAAGTAGACTCAGCTGATTATCAGCAGGTGTGAGAGAGAGAGAGGAGTTGAAGTTTATGGGGAAGTGAAAGTTGTGCCAGGCTCTGTTTATAAATTAATTCAATTCTCACAACACTAGGATGTACATCTTATCCCCATTTGTAGACGAGGAAACAAACTCAGAGTAATTAAATAATGGACAGTCTAGCTCAGTAATATGTCTCACTTCTGCTAGGTGTTGAGCTTACAAAGATGGGGTAAAAAGTGGGGGTCATCCCACATTTATTTCTTATTTTCATTGCTTGGTTCCTGGACTCATGTATTCTACTTATTAAAGCCACAGAACCATATAATGGCCATTGATTTAGAATGTTGTGTTAGTTCCCTATTGCTGCTGTAAGCAATTATCACAACGTTAAGTGTGGCTTAGAACACAATATTATTATATTGCTGTTCTGGAGATGAAAAGTTTGAAATGAGTCTCACGGGGATAAAATCAAGGTGTCAGCAGGGATTTGTTCATTTCAAGGCACTAGGGAAGATCGAATTTTTTTACTTTCCAGCATCCACAGGCCACCTCTATGTCTTGGCTTATAGCCCCTTCCTCCATATTCAAAACCAGCAGTGCAGCATCTTGCAGTGTAGCATCTTTCAGTCTCTCTCTGACTCTCCTCCCTGCTCTGTCATTCATTTCTTTATCTGCCTCTCCTACCTCTCCCTCCTTCACTCACAAGGACCCTGTGATTACATTGAGCACACCTGGATAATTCAGAGTAATTTTTCCCTTCCCAAAGTTCCTTTTGCCATATAGGGTAAATTATTCATAGGTTCTTTGGATCTGGATATAGACATCTTGGGGGTAGGAAGGTCCTGATTCTGTCTACAAGAGATGTATCCTATGTTCTGGAGAATAGCCCACATCCTTGCAGGATGACATGCTAAGCTGTTTTCTTAGCTGTGCCTTCCAAGGGTCTTTCCATAGCTTTATCAGATTGGCAGCTTCTGGTGGGTGGGATGTAATAGGGAAATGGATCCCATGGTTTCATGCTGACTGATGAAAGAGTCCAGCTTATGTCAATTGGCCAAGTTGGTTGTTTGATAAATTCCTTTTACATCGTGGATGTTCACATAGGTCTATTTACATGAATTCTTCCAATAACTTCTTGTCCCTGATTTTCAGATCTTTGTACTTCCAAGGCCATGATCAACCAGCCAAGCTATTCACAACTGTCCAAGAGTCTATACATTCTTTTACCTTGAACCACTTCTTAGTCCTCACAAAGCAGATGGCCAGGTATACCATTCAAAGTTTCGTCCGATGAGAGGATTTTCCCTTATTGCTGTTTTTCAGAGCTGCTGAAGTCCATTTTGGTTTGCATTTACACACTGAACCAATTCATTTGGAAATTGAGCTTAGTCTTTTTTGCTCTGTCATCAGCTGAATATAAGGGACCCCACCATGGGACCATAAGTGTGAGCTGAGGGGGAGGTGATGGTGCAACAGTGGTGACATGGGGGTCTGGGTCATGTGCTTGTGCAGCATACTTGTGCCCTATGACCCTGCTTGTGCCTCACCGCAGATGTACTATTTCAATCTTATGATGAGTTGTTACTGGGCTTGTCCAACCTTATTATTCAGGGTATGTATGCCAGTGCCAGCTCCTGATGGGGAGTTCTTGCTTCCTGGTCACATGATTCCTATGCTCAGACACTCAGTTTCCAAGGCCTAGTAGCATGCTAGGAATTGTTTTCTGAATAGTATATGAAATAGTTTGGCTGTGTCCCCATCCAGATCTCACCTTGAATTGTAATAATCCCGACGTGTCAAGGGTGGGGCCAGGTGAAGAGAATTGAATCATGGGGCAATTTCCCCCATACTGTTCTCATGATAGTGAATAATTCTCATGAGATCTGATAGTTTTATAAATGGGGGTTCCCCTGCACAAGCTCTGTCTTGCCTGCTGCTATGTAAGACATGTCTTGCTTCCCCTTCACTTTCTGACATGATTGTGAGGCCTCCCCACCCATGTGGAACTGTGAGTCAATTAAACCTCTTTCCTTTATAAATTATCCAGTCCCAGGTATGTCTTAATTAGCAGCATGAGAAAAACACTAATACAGTATATAATTGTCCAGTGCAGATGGCATGGCTTTGCTTAAGAATCCTAAGGCCTCTATACTGTAGATCTCTTATTGGGCCTTCTGCCCAATAGCTCCATGTGAAGAGTTTAAGCCAACTAAAAAGTTAGAGCAAATAGTTTCCACAAAACTGTTCTCACTTTTGACACCAACTGGATGTTTGGGGGGTTTCCAAAACTACCCTCAGTTTTGATAATTCAGTCGAGCAACTCACAGAACATACTGAAAGTGATTACACTCTTAGTTATGGTTCATTACAGGGAAAGAACACAGATTAAAATCAGCCAAGGAAAAAAGTACAAAGGGCAGAATCTGGGAAAGTACCAAATGTGGACCTTCTGTCAGTACACGTTGCTTTCCTGGCACTGGTGTGTGACAATGCCCAAAGACCATTGCCAATCAAGGAGGCTCACCCAACCTCAATGTTCAGAGTTTTTATTGGGCTCCATTATTTTTGGCATGATTGATTGATCTTAGTCTCCAGGCCGACTGATACCATGCAACTCAAAGTCCCCATTCTAATTCACATTGTTGGTCTTCCTGGCATAGCCAGCCTGGACCCTAAAGTATCAGTAGCCCCATCTGAAATCACATTGTTACTGTCTGACCAGCCCAAAATCTCCATACAAACAGAGATTATCTCTCAGGAGCCATGGACAAAGGCCAGAGCTTATTTTGTGCAAGGTTAAATTCTTTGCTGCATACTACACATATTGGTTTTTTTCCTTTCACAAATATATCTATTACCACAGGAACTGGCAGATTGTAAGGCCCAAAATTGTAAGGCAGGACTGCTTCCACTACAACCTGGACCTGCTCTGGCAACTTGCTATATCACTTAGTGAATGGACTGTAACGAATATCCAAGTGTAGAATATGCTGCCTCTAGAACCAAAGATGTATATGAGATGTTTTCCTGCCTTCTTCATGCTGGAGGCATGAGATGCCTTGATTCTCCCTTCATTCTGGAGAGAGATGTTCTGGTATGTCTCAGGCTACTGGGCCCCTAAAATCTTCACTAAGGCAGGGGGCCCTTGAATCCTTATGGAGTTACTAACGTCTCTAGTCAACTTGCCACATACTGCTCGTCATATCTGATTAACAAAATATCATAGATATAGCTGCCCAATGATGTTCTGAAGAATGTCTAGATGGTCTAGGTCCTTTCATGTGATATCATAACAAAGGGATGGGGAATTTATGTAAATCTGAGATAAATCATAAATGTATACTTTTTTTGTCCTATGTGAATTCAAATGCATTGATCCAGATGTCCCCATCCTAGGTTTTAGGTTCCACACCTTCCCAATTAAAAGTCTTGACCTTGGCATAGCAGACTTGCTGAGGTTGAGAATTTAACCTTCACTGGAGCATTTGTATCCTTATACTTAAGTCCTGGTCTGATTCTCAGCTTTTTCTGACCTCTGGCTTTTTGTGCTGCCAAGTAGGCCTTCTGGCTTTCATAATTTACCTTAAATTGGAGATAAACCATCCTTAGACCTTCATTGTCTTTCTCCGTTGCATTGATGTCACCTGATAGTAGCCACCCAATTCCATAGTCCTTCTAATGGCCATTTCCCCAACACCTCTCAAGCTCTTTAGATGTTGCATCTGCCAGTGAATTTTCTTTCACTACTATACCACCATGTTTCACCAAAATTAAAAGTTTAAAATTATACTACTGAAGCCTTCCATGGAATATCTGTACTTCACCTACCGGAAGTGTTGATATTTTTCTTGCCAGACTGACACTCAGGTGGTCCATCTTCAGAATCCCATTTTGGAATTGGCTTACTAGGCCAACTGCTAATACCAACTTTCTGAGGTCTGATTCCCCAAGAAACAGACTGGGAGGCAAAAATTGTCTTGCTAGCATTCTATTGATAAGAACTCTCAGGAATACCGCCTGCAAAGGAGTGAGGGAAACAGGACTGGAGAAGGGGAGATGAACTGCGGCAAGGTTGTGCTACAACAGAAGCATTGGCCAATCTTTTATGGAGCTCTGGTGTTTGATGGCCCTTCTGAATTGTTCTCATTTGAGGCAAGAGATCTGACCCTTTGTAGCTCACACCAGCCTGTTATTAGATGCAGGCTTCCCTGGGCTTGGGACATACCCTTGTGAGTGGCACCTCTCTTTGGCTGAGGGCAATAAAGGCTTTCAGCTATAAGTTGTCAGCAGTCTACATCTTGGCTTCTGGGAGAATGAGCACCTCAGTCCTGAATGAAAAGTCTTTGAGGTGAACCACAGTACCCTCTCTACTCAGCTATGTGATCAGTAGCATTCTAGATGTGAAGTTTCTATCTGGGTCTCGGAGTGACCATGTGTAGCTGACCGATGTTAGACAGGTTTCTCTGTAGGAGAGAAATCCTTGCTTTGTCAAGCCCTTTAGATTTCGGCATTCATTTATGGTCTTAGTATATTCTAGCCTTTTCTAGGCAATATATCATATATGGTAGCTCTTATTATTAACATTTTTATTATTATTTCTAACCAATATATTCTCTAGGATAGTTATTATGATTTTCAAATGGCACACAGAGAAGTTAAGTGACTTGATTAGCCTCACAAAATAACTGACAAAACCAAGATTCAAGCCTAGGTCTACCTGACTGGAGAGCTCTGCATTCTTTTTGGCAGTATCACATACTTTAATGTATTGGAGCACTTCATTAAAATGTACTCTGTGAAAATTGAAGATGTCCTTGAGATGGGTTATGCACTTTATCTTATCAGCCAATAATACCTATAAATGTGTTTATCCATACTTTTCTGAAAACAATTGAGAACAGGTATTGATAGAGTAGAAGGAATAAGACATGCCAAGGCCTAATAATCAAGGGAAATGGAAAATAATCACGTTGTGGAACATAAAAGGACAACAAGAGGAGAGGAGAGGAACAGCCAGAGCCTGACATAGCAGAGGAGAGTCATCTACTCTTTCTTTGGTCCTGGACTTGTGATCAAGTAGATCTTAGGGAAGGCAAGGAATTCCTAAACAAACCCTAACACTGATGTATTTGATGATATAAAAATCAAAGATTTCTGTTCAACGCAGGGCATATAGACAATGTTAATAGTGGAAATAGAAATCTGTATGCCCATTATCAATAAGAGGTTATTATCTGGAATTGAAGAAGATCATTGTAAATCAACAATAAAAAATAGGAAAATAGGAAGTAGAGATAAATAGGAAAAGAGTAAATCTTGTTGTTTAATAAACAAATAACAAAATATTCAGTCTCAGTAATCAGAAAAACACAAATTAAAGCAACATTGAGATATCACTTTATATGCAACAGACGGACAAAAATTAGAAAGTCAAATCATATCAACTGTTGGCAAAGATGTGGGAATGAAGGCATCCTTCATGCGCTGCAGAGTGAAGTATAATCAGAACAGCTGTTCTGGAAGGAATATGGCTGTGTGTAATACAATTAAGCATGTGCACATCTCATAACCTAGAAATCCAGCTCCTGAGAATAGACCTCTGACGAGCTGGCTCAGACCCATATGCCGGCACTTATGAAGATATTCATTGCAATGGTGTTTGTGGAATACTAAGAACAGGGTCAACCTGTGATGTGTTTGTTGTCAGGGGAATCAATAAGTAAAACCAAGGCAAACACAACCGAAAACCTGAATGTTCCTACCTCTCTCTGTGGGTCTCTCTACACATGAGTGTGTGCACTCACAGACACGCAGCTGTGGAAGGTGAAATGGAAGAATATACACTGAATTCTTTAGAGTAGAAGTGAAGGAAGATGTGGGTGATTAACTTTATGCATTTGAGATCTTTAAAAAGAGAAAAAAAAGAAGCTAATAAAAGATTAGCTGTAAAACTGGTTTATATCAATGGCCTTCGTTATTAATCCATGAACTAATAATTCTTATTATTTAGCATTACATAGAGAATTTCTTCTGATTCCCACTTTTATTAGTCAGGATTCTCTAGAGGGACAGAACTAATAAGATATATGCATATATGAAAGGGAGTTTGTTAAGGAGAATTTTCTCACAAAATCACAAGGTAAAGTCCCACGATAGGCCGTCTACAAGTTGAGAGAAAGGAAGCCAGTGATGGATCAGCCCGAGTCTCAAAGCCTCAAAAGTAGGGAAGCCAACAGTGCAGCCTTTAGTCTGTGGCCAAAGGCCTGAGAGCCCCTGGCAAACCACAGTGTAAGTCCAAGAGTCCAAAAGCTGAAGAACTTGGAGTCTGATGTTCGAGGGCAGGAAGCATTCAGCACAGGAGAAAGATGAAAGCCAGAAGACTCAGCAAGTCTTCTCTTCCATCTTCTCCTGCCTGTTTTATTCTAGTTGTGCTGGCAGCTGATTAGATGGTACCCACCCAGATTGAGGGTGGGTCTGCCTCTCCCAGTCCACTGACTCAAATGTTAATCTCCTTTGGCAACGCCCTCACAGACACACTCAGAAATAATACTTTGCATTCTTCAAACCAATCAAGTTGACACTCAGTATTAACCATCACACCACTCATAATTTCATCCAGCCTTTGGGGGCTCTCTTTGACCAAGACTTTAATTAGCACTTTCTTAAGTGTTTTGTTCACCTCATGACCCTCATGGCAGACCTATGAGGAGTAGACTTCATTTTATAGTTGAAGGGAAGAGGCTCAGAGAGGTTGAGCTATGGCAGAGTGTTAGTGGATTTGGAATTAAGGTGGATCCAACTCCAACAATTGCCTTCTTTCCTCATCACCCAGTTTACCTCAAGTCTCTGCAGAATGTTGCACAAAAGCAGTTGTAATTCTTAGAGCTTTAGAGTGCTTATGTTGCTGATAGAAAAAAAAAGCTGAAATTTTTATTTATTTATTTTTATTTTAGATAAATTTCAACCTTCCACTGAGACTGGAGTCTTTTCAAGGCTCAAATATCCAATGAACTACACCTGGCCAAGTTCAAACTTGATGTGAGGAAAATGATTTTCTCTTTGAAAAGTGCTACGGTTGGCCTCTTAGCTTCTTTAGCTAATTTCCCTTCTCAGGAGCTCTCTGTTAAGAATTAACTTGCTGGCATAGAGAAATATGATCTGTATAATCTCCTCAGCATCTAGTGCTGTTGTCTGTGTCTCCTTTTCATGTCCTTTGTACTTTCCTCAAAACACAGATAGAATCAAACTTGACTAGTGATTATCTGATACCATTACAGGGACAACAGTGATCTGTCTAGTGCTTTACAGTTTGCAAAACGTTCCACTCACATTATGTTACTGCATCCTTGAAATAGTCCCAGAGGTTTCATTCTCTCCATTATGCAGAAGAAGAAGTGAGAATTCTAAGACATCACTTGTTTCACCTGAAGAGTGCAGCATGAAAACTGAATCTCATTCTAAATCCCATGCTCTTTTCTTTAACCATGTCTCCTCTCATAAAAGCCCCAACATAGTCTTTATCATTTCCAAAGTCCATTCCCATACTTTCACTCATATCAATGCTTGTACAGTTGACCCTTAAACAACATAGGTTTGAACTGCTCGGATCCAAGTATATGCACATGTTTTTCAACCAAACGCAGTGTTTGCAGGATGCAAACCCTGCATATATGGAGGGCTGAACTTTTGTACATGCAGGTTGACCGTGGAACTTGAGTATGTACAGATTTTGTTGTGGGAGTTGAGGGTATGCGTCCTGGAACCAATCTCCTGCGTATGTTGAGGATGACTGCACAGATTGGATGACATGCCCAGCATTAGATCATTAACTGGGGTGGGAGGGTGGGATATAAAGCTGGGGGCTGTTTCTTCATGTCCCCACCACTACAGAAAATTACACTCCTCCAGTTTCATGCATGGTCTCTCTAATGTGAATCAGAGATTGTGCCAATAAAATAATGCTTCAAGGTGATGAAGGGCACCACTGCTTCTGTGAGATTCTGAGGGTGAAGCAGACTTTTCAAAAGAGAAAATAACCTGTTGTAAGTTAATCAATAGAGCCACAGTTGCCAAGCTCAGCCTCTTTCTCAGTGACCCTTAAGCTGAAGAGGAAGAGTCCACCAGGGAATAAGTCATGGGCTCTAAGATAGAGGAGCCTTAGTGAAGGTTCTCACAGAGCCTAATAAGACAAGTGACATGTGAAAGATGGTCTAAGGGATCTGAATGAGTCAGGAGAGGATTAGTCAGTGGTGCTTCCTATCAGCTGCCCTTAGTTCTACACCTCCCTGTGGGCCTGCCTGCCTGCCTTCCCTTCTACATTTTTGTGGTCCATTAGCACTTCCAAGGAGGGTGCTGGAGGAAACGAATACCAGAGCAGCTGATTCACTGCTTGAATGAGTGTAGATTTGGGGGTGTCTAGGAGTTCTTCCTCAGGTCTCTCAAGTCAATACTCCCATATCCCCATACTAGCTCTCCAGACCCTGGGGAAGAGTATGTTGCAAATCAGCCTCTGATTAGTGAGTTAAAACTGGGTCTTCCCAGAAAAGATCCAGCCTTTAAAGTGAGTGACCAAGAGTTGGTCTTTCTTGGAATCAGAGGTAGGATGGAAAGTTATGTAGAAAAAGCATTAGTCACCAATGATGCCCTAATGATAGGCTGCGTGGCCTGAGAGGCAAAACACAGAGAAACTGTTTTTCACCTGTTCATGCTGTTCCTAACCCTGGTCTCTTATTTTATTTATAAATGCATATAGGTCACAGGGCGACTTGGTAGATGGAGTTATGATAACTCGGGGCCTCTGCTGTCAACCCTGGTGGCTAAACAACACTGAGCTCATATTCTGCTCACACTCTCATGGCATTATCTCTGTAAGTTACAAGACAACTCTGCCATATCACTACAGTATAAACCAATTAGCAGATCAGTCTCACAGATGGAACCACTGCAGTGTCCCTGGAATTTGTCCTCTCCTCCCTGTTTCAACAGCTGCCACACTAATTCAGATCCTCTAACCAGGCTATATGCACCAGCTCTTACATGTCCCCCTGCCCTCTTCCTCTTTCCCTTGCAACCACCCAGCCCAAGGCATTGAGATTCTCTTTCCAAGGCATGGCTTTCTATGTGTCACTTATGGGCAATGACTCTTTCAGGAATCCAAATAGCTGCATCCCTGCCTCCCCTGGGCTTTCAGAATATTTTATTTTTACTGTGTTACATAAAGACTTTCATCTTGCATCCTTTTCAAGCTGTTTGATAAAAATAAGTGAGCATGTGGATCTCTCCCCTTAGATAATAAGTTGCACCTTGGACAAGTCCAGCCTTCTGAATCTTGTGTGCTCCACAACCCTAGCTGGGTGCATGGCCCATAGGAGGGACCCAACATATGGTTGCTGAATCCAAATATTTTGTGTGAATGCAAATTTTATATATATCTAAACACATGTCCTGTAACTTCTCCTAGAGTAGGGTGTGGCAAACTACAGCCAACCAGCAACCAACTGTAACAAAAAACAACTGCCTGTCTTTGTAAATAAAGTTTTATTGTAACACAGCCATGTTCATTCATTTACATATTGCACATGGCTTCTTTTGTACTATACCAGTGGTCACTAACCTTTTTGGCACTGGGGCTGGGTTTTGTGGAAGAGAACTTTGCCATGGACTGGGGTGGGGTAAGGGGTGGGGATGACTCAGGGATGAAACTGTTCCACCTCAGATCATCAGGCATTAGATGCTCATACAGAGTCAGCAACCTAGATCCCTCACATGTACAGTTCACAATAGGGTTTGTACTCCTGTGAGAATCTAATGCAGCCACTGATCTGACAGGAGCCAGAACTCAGACAGTAATGCTCACTCACTCGCCTCCTGTTGTGCTGCCTGGTTCCTAACAGGCCATGGGCCACTAGCAGTCCATGGCCCAGGGGTTGAGGACCCCTGTACTACACAATAGAATTGAGTAGTTGCAAAAGAGATTGGCCTGCAAAATTGAAAATTTTTACTATCTGTAACTTTACAGAATCTAAAGTATAAGCACTCTGAGGGCAGGGATTGTGCTTTGTTTATTTTTCTAGTTGACTTAGGAAGCCCAGTACACACTTGTTGAATAAATTACCTGGTGAATTGATATTTGGTGAAGAACTATAATTCAAAAATTTGGTCTTGTTTTTGATAAACTATGCTGGTTAACTACCTGATAAGGGATCTATTCTTTTCATTCATTATTCAATGATTATTTATTAAGCATCTACTATGCATCAGATACTGTCATTGGTGTTGAGACAAATGGTGAGCAAAACTGACATGGTCCCTACTCTTATGGAGTTTAAGTCTTTGGTGGGGACATACATCATTCAAATGTCAAGTGTATAGTATTCATTGTAGTAGGGGGAGAGAGGTATATGGGCTGCTGAGAGCCTGTTCCGTTGGGATTAGCTCCAGTAGGGAGGTCAGAGAAGGTTTCTCTGAGAAAGTGGCTTTGGAGGGATATATATGGGTTTATTTGGCCAGGAGTCAAGGGAAGAGTGTTTCCTGATGAAGGAGTAGCATGTGGAAGGTCCTGTGGCCTGGTGAATATGAGGAATGGCAGAGCAGGGTGGTAAAAGCCCAGAGAAAAGGTATGTGATACGGCTGGAGGAGAAGACAGTAGTCTGGTTGAGAGCCTTCAATGAATTCTCTCTTCACCTCTGGAACAAAGGAAGACCACTGAAAGGTGAGCAGAGAAATGCTGCTAGTGGAAGGGGGTGGGAAGAGGTGGATTTTAGACAATTGTATTTTACAAAGATTATACTTTCTTTGGAGGCAGATTTTTTGGTGACAGCTGCTTTCAACGATTAATTGCATATTTCTTAATAAATCAAACTCAGGAAAATAACAGTTATGTTCGTCCTAATATTGTGATAGTAATAGCTTGCATTTGTTTAGCTTTAAAAAAAGAACCTCTGTTTTCACATTTAATGCTATCTTTTAGTAATAAGTATTGCACATATGGTACCACAAGCTAGAACATTTTAGCACAGTCTACGGTGTCACCCTCCTGGTGAGCTGCACACAAGAGCACATTAATGGAAGCTTTGGGCATTGGTTTTAGTTCCGGGGCTGATGTTTCTGGATCTTTTCAGACTGAAATCTCCCAGCCCAGGCTAGCTGCTTGAAGAATGGGCTTAAAGACCTTGGCACCAAACCCTCCAGAGCTCGGAAGAGTCCCAATAATGGCAACTTGCTGCTGCATTTCGTTCTCAGAGTTAGAAAACTAGTGATTTTTCCTAGCTCTAGTAATTTCCTTTTTGCTAATTGTTTTGTGTATAGGCACTCTTTTCCCTCCCTGGCCTTTCTGTTTTCTTTATTGCCTTTTACCTTTACTTAGTCATTAAAATTTCTTTCTGCTATCTTGCCATTCTTTTTCCTAAACATTTCCCTTTACTTCTCAACTGCAGGAGATGCCTGCCTTGCTTTTCTGGGAAGGTCTGGGAGATGGCTCATGAGACATAAGGTTGGGACACAGCTGCTAAAAGCACAGGATAAGCCAGGACAGAAAATTAGGACAGAGACCCCAGTCTTTGTTTGTTTGTTTGTTTTCCCTTTAATTGAACTGGGGTGGCTAGATACTTGGGCATGTCATATAAAACCATGAGAAACTACATTGGTAAACTGGGTCTCCTGAGAGTCAACAGTAGGAGATCTGCGAGTGCTGCTGGAGTCAGGAAACCACTTGGCCAATGTGTGCCTTTTTGAAGCAGCTGGATAATTATGAAGAATGTCATGGTTTTCTCTTTGGTGTCATCCTATTTCCCATCATTTATTTTTTATTTGATTAAGACATTTGAATGAAACTGTAGCCATTACTCAGAAATAGAGGGGTGTCATTCATTTCTGAATCCAATTGTCTTTGCAATACTCACTTCAACTCAGACTTGAGCTGAGTCTAACTTAGAATTTGTTTTAACATTTTAATTGCAATTAAATATGAAACTTGAAAATGATGTCAATAAAGTGCTGTAAAAACATTTTTTTCTGTTTGAAAGATTCCCTTTGGGATTAAACTATCTCTCTGGAGGATTTTTTTCCCCTGTTTTTTATTTTTTTTTAAGTATTATTTATAAGTGTATTTGATGCTGAAATTTGATCACCAGATCTATACTTCTATTCATCTTTCTTCTTAGGCATATTTTTGTCTCATTATATTTTTTCTTTGAGATTTATTTACTCATTTATCATTCTTTGGTTCACTAGGTTCTTTTTCACTCTAGACATGATTTCATTAATCTTTTGGTCCAGAATGAAATAGTTGGCTGTAGAGGGAAAAAGGAGAGAAAAACAGATTCAATTTGGGAGCTACCCTGATGATCAAAGAAGAGATGAGATCTGTGAACCATGAAAGATAAGAACTCAAAGAAGTCTGATATTCATGACTTTGCTCTATGCTAAGTGTCCAGAATGTCGTAGTTAGTAAAATTACAGTAGACATTGTCCTGTTCTGATCAAAACAAAACAAAAAATAGACTGAAGGAAATGCTATTCTGTAAATTGGATTACAAGATTTTGACTAAGTCTAAAACTATTTAAGAGACTCAGATTTTTCTGTCTTTCTCTAAGCAGAGCTAATCTTGAATTGATTACATTTCCAGTGTTTCTCAGTGTTAGTGAAATAAAAACAAATTTGCAATTTATTTTCATTTAAGATCCCATCTAATAAAAGACAATTTTGGGTTACATAAAAATATAACTCTACCTATTTGGTTCTGGAATGCCCTGTGGACGGAATACATTGTTCCATTCTTTATTTCAGGAATGGTAATGCCAATTAGCTATGTACTATTAAGTAAACCATGGATGAAATGCTGCAACCCTACCCCAGCCAGTGGGATAGAAAGTGAGACAAAGAGCTTTTCCCACCTTCAAGTTGGTTGGGATCAGCTGTTTGAATTATCTCACAGAGGACTTAGAGTAACCGACTGATTCACAAGGTAAAAAAAAAAAAATAGTAGCGAATCCTTGGAGGATGCCATATGCTCTGTGCGTTGTGGCAAGCTGCTGACAGCATACAATTACAGACCTGAGATGAGGCACCACCCCAAAATCCAATGGACAGGAATCTCTCCAGGCTTTTTAATCACTAATGGGGGCACACTCCTTCATTTCTGATATTTATCAGAAAGTGAATTAGTTAAAATGCAAATTCTTTCTGCCTGAAGAAGTCTGCATGTGGACTGAATTAATAAAACACGATTTGAAAAACACTGTGTTGAAGTTATAGTTAGAATCCTTCTTTCCTCTCTGCCATCATGGCCTGGAGATTCTAACCTCATTCTAAAGTCTGGGTCCTTTAAACCTAACCTATTTGACTGCAGCCCAAGTTTGAAATGAAGTTGTTGTTCCGGAAACTTCTTTATAAATATTCATCTCAAAAGGCAAGGGTGACAGTGTTGTAACAGGATATTTTTGCATACAAAGCAAGTGTATGAGGCCTGTATTGTTAAAGGCACTTTCACTTCCTTTTCTGTGTGCAGGAAATCCTCACGCCTGTAATTACTGGCTAGTAACATTGCTCCTGCAACGTGGAGCAGTTGGCCTATTGTACATGCAATGATGGATGTGTACCATGTGCCGGCAGAAGAAGCATCTCCTTGTAACAGCCATGGCTTGCTGCATATTTATTATCTATTATTATAGTCTTCATTGTAAGCTAGCCCAGAGTGAAGACTGCAGTGTGATTTCCATTGTAATTTCTTATTTTCATTCACTTTTAGCTTTGGGAAATGAGGTGAATTCGTTCATGAGGGCATTAAAGAACCCTTTTGTTGTACTGTGGCTATTCACCTGTCTCTATCTGACCCATGGAGCATAACTACAAAGGTGCTAATATGTATTTCTGAAAAATTGGGAGACAAATTCATAAGTCAATGATATTTTGTCATGGCTTTTGCATTTTATTCACTCTCTCTCTCTTTTTTTTTTTTTTTTTTTTTTTGGCGATAGTTCTCTCTGTTAGCAAGGAAATTTGTAGCACAACACAGCATCTCATTGAATACTCACTCACTCAGGATCTGGCCTGCCTGCTAGTGATTGGACAAAACAACAAGATAAAGAAAGGAGAACTTAAAAGGCCAGGCCGAAGTGGGTGAGGACTTTCCTGGCCATTCATAACAAAACTCTTCTTATTTGATCATTGCTTCAGTTACTCTCTTTATCTCTTTAGGATTTTTGTCCATTGCTATTAATTCCATCTTTCAAAAAATTTAACTTGGTTATGAGGCTGTTGAACCTGACATGAAGAATGCACAGCAAACAGCGAGGTGATGGATGGATGGATAGAAAGTGGTAACATAACCAGGAAAACATTTAATAACACTCAGATGGCCAGGCACTGTGGCTCATGCCTGTAATTCCAGTACTTTGGGAGGCTGAGGCAGGTGGATCACCTGAAGTCAGGAGTTTAAGACCAGCCTGGCCAACATGGTGAAAGTCTGACTCTACTAAAAATACAAAAATTAGCTGGGCTTGGTGGCGTGTGCCTGTAATCCCAGCTACTCAAGAGGCTGAAGCAGGAGAATTGCTTGAACCCAGGAGGCAGAGGTTGCTGTGAGCTGAGATTGTGCCATTGCACTCCAGCCTGGGCAACAGTGAGACTCCATCTCAAAACAAACAAACAAACAATCAAACAAACAAACACACTCAGATAAGGGCAGACAAAATATAATGAGATGACACAGGACATGATTAAAATATGAACAGGATAACAACATTATTAGTTTGAGTTCTAGTCAATTGGAATGTGGCTTTTTGAGCTCTTAGATGAGGTTTTGGTCCTTTATATCTGACCATGGTGCAGTGTTGCTGGGCTTCTGGAATTCAGGCTTTGGTAGACAGTAGTGATTCTCAAAGTGTGATTTCTAGACCACTGACAGCAGCATCCCCTGAGAACCAGTTAGAACTACAAATTATTATTAAATTATTAAATAATTACAAATTATTAGACCCTACTTGAAGTTTCCTGAATCAGAAACTCTGGGGGTAGAACCTGCAATCTGTGTTTTAACAAGTTTTCCAAGCGAATTTGATACAGAATGATTGCTTCCAAAAAGCTTGAGAACCACTGGCCTAGGGACTAGACACCAACATTTCAATCTTTTTTTTTTTTTTTTTTGAGACGGAGTCTCGCTCTGTCACCCAGGCTGGAGTGCAGTGGCCCATCTCAGCTCACTGCAAGCTCCGCCTCCCAGGTTCATTTCTCCTGCCTCAGCCTCCCCAGTATCTGGGACTACAGGCGCCCGCCACCACACCTGGCTAATTTTTTGTATTTTTGGTAGAGACGGGATTTCACCATGTTAGCCAGGATGGTCTCCTGACCTCGTGATCTGCCCGCCTCGGCCTCCCAAAGTGCTGGGATTACAGGTGTGAGCCACCGTGCCCGGTCAACATTTCAATCTTAAGATGTTAAGAGCTACTTAGAATTTAGTGCCCTTAACTTGAATTCTCGTTTATGGTTTAAATGTTTTGTTACTAGCAATTGGTCAAACCAAAGGTGAAGAACCTCAAATACCAGTGTTCTTTTGGTTGTACTATCAGGCAAATGGTTGACTGATTTCTAGATCAACAGCCAGATAACTATTACCTAATATGATTGTGATTTTGATGACTGTAGTATCACCAGAAGAACATGACGATTTTTTTTCCCATAGTTTTCTAAGGGAATCATCTGTTGGTTACTCAAGTATTGTTAACTAGACAACCAGTAGACTTTTCCTGAGGATACCAGTTTCCTTTTGTCTTGCTTTGTCACCCAGGCTGGAGTGCAGTGGCACCATCGTGGTTCACTGCAGCCTCACCCTCTCAGGATCAAGTGATCCTCCCACCTCAGCCTCCTGAGTAGCTGGGACTACAGGTACACACCACCACACCTGGCTAATTTTTTAAAAAAGTTTGTAGAGACAAGGTCTCACTATGTTGCCTAGGCTGTTCTCAAACTCCTGGCCTCAAGCAATGGCCTCCCCAAATGCTGGGATTACAGGCAGGAGCCACCATGCCTGGTAATTTCCTTTTCTGTGTGTGTATGCAAGTGGAATACCAATAAACATTGACTTCCTGATTTTTTTTTTTTTTACCCAGTGTGTGTATGTAGAGAGCAAGTGTATAATGTCTCAAAGAATACATGGCATTATTGGTTATTTTGTACAATTACCACAGAGCACAAAATTTAGGTAAAGCTGCTTCCTCCTTTAGTTATTTTGCATTTATTAAAATTTGGTAATCTGGTATACCTATTATTAGTGACCTCTGCTGTCCGGAAGCAGTACTACAACCATACAAATAAGTATGGGAATTTGATATTGTCCTACCTTGCAAGGAGTGGATTTACTGAAGTTACATAGAAAGAAAAGTGGCATGGCTTACTGCAACATTATTTGGCTCTATGCAAAGAAAAATTCATTGCAGTAATGCCTGATCTGTCTTGAGAAAAATTATATTGTTTTCTTCCATTGTCAAGTTACCAAATGTCACCTTTGATGGCACTCCTCAATAGGCTAGATAATTTTTTAGAATTAGGAAGTCAGCATGATATTCTAGCTACCAGGATAATTCTCAGTCTTTAACATGTGACATTATTACCTATCACTAGTGTGTCTCTGATCATCTGAAATTAATGCCTTATAACTCTCAAAATAAAATAAAAAAATTTTTATCTACCTTTAAGTATCTTACCATGAATGGTGATATAGGGGGAACAAAGGATCCTGATATCCACTAGGTGATCAATATTTGTTCAGTGAGTATCTAAGTATTACAAAGTTAAGATACTATATCGTAGAATCTAAGACAATCTTGATTGTTTCTCTAAAATGCAGGATCTGACTAGGAATTAAAGGACTGTCATTCAAATAATGATATTTCCTTTTTTCTTGATGTGTAAGCTTTGCCGTGAGTTAAGAACTTTAGGGATAAGTATTAACTATTATATGTTCCTTGGCTAATATTTTATAAACTAAGCCATGGGATGCTACTGCTATGCTAATAAATTTAGAAATATTTATTGAATACCTTTAAGGTACCTAACTGCATAGTATGGTAGGACAAAGGTGAGCTTTGGAATCAAGCAAACGTTAGCACTTATACATGACTCTTTTACTTACTTGCAGTCACAGGCAAGGAACTTCACTACTCTGAACCTCAGCTTCCACATCTGTAAAATGGAATAAATAATACCTACTGTTACAGAAAACTTCCAAAACAGGAAATAAGGCAGAAAGAAGATAAAGTTATCTTTTAATGCTGTGCTAATAAAATTTTCAACAAGGCCCACTTCAAAGTCATCTGACCATTTAGGGAAATGTAAATTTGCATAATTGATTAGGTTCCAGATATTTTACAATTCTGTAAAACTGCTAAGATGTGATAATACACATTTCTGTCTGGTGGAGAAAATAGCCCCTGTTAAATAAAATTTATAAAAGGCCATTCACTGGTTTGGGCTGAGCTCTGTACTAGGCCCAACAAATCAAACCAAAATGGTGTCACTCATGCTGGAGTTCCCTGCTGACATGCTGAAACTAAGACCCTTATCTGACCTTCCCAGAAATCTGGAGCGAGAGACAGAGAGAGAAAAAGAGAGAGTGCGCGCATGCGCAAGATAGATAATAGCCAAATCTCCCAACAAACCTGTTTTAGCCAACATGATAAGGAAATCTCCTCTACTTTAACCTTTACAGGAAAAATAACTTTGAAATAACCTATCTGATTACTTTTTCCTGTTTCTGCTTTCCTCAACCCTTTTCTGTCTATTAAACCAGCCTTCTCTGCTGGGCTCACTGGAATACTTATTCTATTTTATAGAATGAGGTGTTGCCTGACTCTAGAATTGTAAATAAAAGCCAATTCAGATCTTCAAGGTAAATTTGTTTTAATTATTATCTTTTGATTTCCCCCAGATTATGGGGTTATTGCCTTGTAGGACATTAACTGATTTTGCAACTAACTTAGCAATGATCTCTCAGCATTCTTTATCCCCCCCTCCCCTACCTGGTGCCTTGTTTTTCCCAATTGTTTTGAACTGAGTTTTTCATCCTGCTAGTTTTCTTAATAATGAGTTATGTAAAATTCAATACATGTTCACCATATATTTATATAAGAAGAATGTTTTGAACATTTTGAAAATTATGCTTTGACATACTACGTTCAAGAGTTTTTGTCCAAAGTGAATGAGAACACATCTGGGAAACCTCTTAGCTCTGTGGCTGGCACAGAATATGTTTATTTATTTTGCTATTTCCTAAGTGAAAGATGTTTACACATGGTTTTTGCCCATGAGGAAGTAAAGCTCTAGCTAGGAAAACACGATGATAACCTGATGGGGTTCAGATCATCCTACCCCAAAATATGGCACCTTGGCATTTGAGAAAATGGTAGAAGTTGGAAGGTCATTCTCCTCTTCCCCTGCTCTTTCCTCTCTGAAGAAGGTCATAAGACCCTCATTCAAGAGGTACTTTTTCTACCATAGAGGAAAAGAATATCCTTATCCTCAAAGACACAGAGATGCTTCACAGAATCTGAATAAAAAGGCCGGGTGCAGTGGCTCATGCCTGTAATCCCAACACTTTGGGAGGCCGAAGCAGGCAGATCACTTGAGTTCAGGAGTTCGAGATGAGCCTGCCCAACATGGTGAAACCCTGTCTCTACAAAAGTACGAAAAGTAGCTGGGTGTGAGGCAGGAGAATCACTTGAATATGCAAGGCAGAGGCTGCAGTGAGGCAAGATTGCACCACTGCACTCCAGCTTGGACGACAGAATGAAACTCTGTCTCAAAAAAAAAAAAAAAAAAAAAAAAAAAGAGAGAGAGAAAGAAAAAAGAATCTGAATAAAAAGTCCTTGCTAAGTCTTCCCCAGTTTATTGCCATGTCATACCTACTTTGTCCAATCATACTTCCCCAAGACTGTTCACTCTCCATGAAAGCTAGCATAGAAATATACAGGTTTCGCTGTTTTGGGGGGTCTTTATTTCTGAAAGCTCCCATGTTATGTAAACTTACATTAAATACATTTGTATGCTTTTTCTGCTGTTAATCTGTCTTTTGTTATTGGTGTCTCAGCCATGAACATAACATTGGGTGATGTTAAAATAAAAACTTCAGGAATTAGATATAACAGAGTTTTAAGTGAGCAAAGAAAAATTTGAGAATTGGGCTGCTCCAGACCAGAATAGGTTCAGAGTGACTCCAGGGCTGCCACATGGTCAGATCACATTTATGGACAGAAAAAGGAAAGTGATGTACAGAACACAGAAGTGAGGTGCAGAAACAGCTGGATGGGTTACAGCTAGGTGTTTGCCTTATTTGAACCTGGCTTGAATAGGTGGCTGCCTGTGGTTGACTGAAGTTTGGCTGCTGTGATTGGCTGGGGCTTGGTGTTACAAGAATAGGTTACAAGCTGTTTATATGTCATGGTAGGTCACAGTTCACTATGTACAGATAAACCTTCAGTCTGAACTTAACATATGTATGGAAGCAGCTTTAAGACAAACTTAATTTAATGGTGAGAAAATAAATCTTTTCTTCCCTACACACCTACGAGGTAATGGGAGAATGTTTATAGACCGGGCTAAGAAGGCCCCACTCTGAAGGCAGAGTTCAGAGAACAGAGAGATCAGGGCTGCCAAAAGTTATTAGAGAAGAAGACTGCATGCACTCAGACTTGCTGAGGCTGATTCCTAGGGGCTCAGGGACATGCATTTTAAATAAATATCCCTGGTGACATGGATTACAATAGTTTAGGGGCAAGATAACATGGCAGAGAATAGAGAGGCTAAGGTGCCCCACAAACTAACATTTCAAAAGTGAGGATACTTGGTGACAGATGGGATATTAGGGTTGAAGGAGAACGAATCCTGGAGTCAAACAGACTCCAACTGTTTGAATACGGAGGACGAATACGAGGTATGAATCTTGGGTCAAAATGTCCAGTGTGCAAGAAACTTATCAGACTCCAACTGTTTGAATACGGAGGACGAATACGAGGTATGAATCTTGGGTCAAAATGTCCAGTGTGCAAGAAACTTATCAGACTCCAACTGTTTGAATACGGAGGACGAATACGAGGTATGAATCTTGGGTCAAAATGTCCAGTGTGCAAGAAACTTATCAGACTCCAACTGTTTGAATACGGAGGACGAATACGAGGTATGAATCTTGGGTCAAAATGTCCAGTGTGCAAGAAACTTATTTTTTTCTGTAACTAAACATATTTTTTATTTAAAGTTGTCTGTCTACCAGGATGCAGAAGCCTAATCTCTGACAATAAGAGAGATCCTAGGGCTGTCTTAGGCTACTCATGTAGCTACAACTGGTTGTGTGTTTGTTCTGGGCATACTCACTAAGGTCCAAGGAGCCTACAGAGACCCAAAGCATTAGTGGGAGGAGGTGGCTGGACTTTTGATCGGTGCCATTATCTGCCAGGACTGGCATGTGCTGAGTTGATGAAAACCAACTAGAAAGGTGGTTTTCATTTTGGGTCTCCTTAACCACTAGCGGTCTACAAACATCTCAGAGGCTGGTGAGCGATTTTCAATATTTCGCAAGGTTTCCTTAGCAGGTGTCAATCTCCCATCCTTTTCTGCCAACTGAACCCTTCTTAACTCAGGTCTTCCTACAAAGACTCAGGGAGTCTGAGTTTGGTTTTCCTTTGAAATGTAGATGTATCTTCCGGCAGTCCTTTGAGAGCTCAAACACCTAAGATCAGCATCTCTGCTTGGCTTTGTTTTTCTTTTCTGCATTTAAAAGTGAAGGCTTCACCTGGGGCTGGTGTAAATGGCTTAGGCAGGGGTAGAGTATGCTTTAGTGGATGCAGAGTTTTTCTTTCCTTTTCACTTTCCCTGCCCTCCCATGTAAGAGATTTAAAAAAAAAATCATTAGAAGTAAGTGGAATAGAATGGGGAAAGTAAAGCAAAATGCCTTACCCTGGGGCCAGGAGAATTCTTGGGGGAAGAACAGGTTCTAGTAACATTTTGAATAAAAAGGATCCTGGCTACTAGTATTTCCACCTTTTCTCCCGTCACTCCTTCCTAACCCTTATCTCCATAAGTGTCTACCTTTGCTGTACAATTTAACATCCGAGGTTCTGTTCCCACTTTGTTTCTAGTCCTTGTCCAGCTGGAAGAGGAGGCATTATTCTTTATCCAGAGCCTATTAATACAGAGCACTGTGCAGGAAAGTGGGCCCCCTGAGGTCCTCATAGCTGGGGTAAGTGGGAAGATGGAGGGACCTCCTGCCCCTGTCAACTGAAGAATCACGAGGTTCGTAAATGTGGACAGGAGAGCTTTATTTCTTATAAAGGGTTTGAGATTGCAGGATGACCGGGCTGGGAAGTGTAGCCTCTGGCAGAAACCAGAAGGAGGCATTTGAAGGGAGGGAACAGGGAGACAAGAATTTATGCTGAATGGATTGACAAAGGAGACACATCCAACAGGTTATAGGAAGAGCTATTAATATTCACAAAAAATGCACACGTACATGTATAGTAAGCAAACATGTATGTTACATATGTCCCATGTTCACTTTGTGGTGTAAACTTAACATTTAAATGCATTAAAATTAGAATAAATATAAAGTGAAGCAGAGGACATAGAGGCATCCTATGTCCGGCTGCTGTAATGAGTCCAGAATGAGTCCATGGTGGATGGTCTCTTATCAAAAAGGAATCCTGGTCAGTTGTTTTGAAACCACACAAAGGAAGGGTAGGCTGGCTGGACTGGCTGCTGTTTAACTCTTAGGAAAGGAAGTTCAGTATCAGTTAGCAAGTAAGCAGGTATAACAAATAAGGTACATCTAATCTCCCATCTCATCATGCCTGGGAACTCAGTTTTTAAGATTTCTCCAGAGTCCCCTTGGCCATGAGAACTGATTAGTTGATTGGGATGCCTAAGATTTTATTTTTATTCCTCACTCCACCTTTGATGGTCCTCTCTGACTTGATTGTGATAAGAGGATACCTGATCCAATTTTACGTAAAGAGAAATGCTGCAAGCCTCCCAAGCTGGGATTCTGGATGTATTTTTCTGTGGCAACTTTGAAGCTTTGCAGATGTAACTTCCCCCTGAAATGCCCTTTCCCACCTTAATTATCTGGAATATTCTTAAGGCCCCTCTGTGAGCCTTCTCTGCTTGTGTCAGGGTGTCTACCTACCCCTTCCCAGTAGAGAGCATCCCTACTGACTTTACAACATCTTCACACCTTGAGAACACTCTGATCAAGGCTTTATTTCTCTTTTTGCAAATCTTCATTTATTTCAAGACATGTATATTGAGTCCCCGTAGAGAGATAGTGAGAGTATTAGAGGGTTCTGGCTTCGCAGTCAGACTCCCTGAGTTTGGGTCTCAGTTTTGCCTCTTATTACTTGTATGAGCTCAAGCAAGTTGCTTAATTTGTCTGTTTCATCCTCTGTAAAATGGATTTAACCCAGAGGATTAATATGTATTAAATTATTTAATATGTGTAAAGTGTGTGTGTGAAGTTCTTAACATGCAATGCTATTTAATAAATGCTATTTATTATCCTGTGTCAAATATTTTGTTTGAAATTGTGTGCTTTTTGAAAAACTATGTCTTACTCTTTGTTCATGCCACCAATTCCTAATACAGCTATCTATCTATCTATCTATCTATCTATCTATCTATCTCTGGTGAATAAATGAATCAGTGACAAACATTTACATGTTATAAGTAAAGTTTCAGTGCCACAAAAGAAATAGCACTCGAATATAAAATTTTCTTTTTAATTCTCAGCAAGGCAGTGTACTTCTATAGAAGGGTGCGCCCTTACCAATGGAGCAATGGTGAGCACACACTTGGACAAGGGAGGGGAAGGTGTTCTTATCCCTGATGCATGTGGCCCCTGCTGCTGTGTCATTCCCCTGTGGGCTAGGGTTAGACTGCAAAGGCTAAGCTAATTCCAATTGGCTAATTTAAAGAGAGTGATGAGGTGAGTGGTTTGGGGGGAAAAATGGTTATGACAGAGTAGGAAATTGGTATGAGTCAGGGTGGAGAACGAGCAGGTAATTGAAATGAGTCAGGGTGGAGCAGGTAATCGGAATGAGTCAGGGTGGAGCAGGTAATTGGAAAAGGTTGCTTTACGAGGAAGTTAAGTTTAAAAGTAGAAGGCAAATAATGGAACATACTGACATATTGATTCTTTGAAGAGAAATTTAGAATTCATACCTAACATACATATCATCATCCCCCAGTCTCCTAAAACAATCACATTATGGTTTGCACATTCATCCTATGATCACTGCTTTTCAGACAAATGAGGTGACTGATTGGAGCTATTTTTCACAAAATGCTTGTCTTACAGACCCATCAGTATTAAATCTCGTAAGTTAGTAGTTTCTTATTAATGCATCAACAGTATCATCATTATCATTATTGAGAACTTACTATAGGAAAGAGGGTGGCTCATGGCTGCCACCCTTATAGCAAGAAAACAGATTAACAAGATGAAAGCATAACAAATTTACCTAAGCAAATTTTTACATGACATGGGAAACTCCAGAAATGAAGAACCAAAGACCCAGGGAAAACTGTGTTTTTATGAAAAGTCATATAGGGGAGTGACTGGAGGACAAAAGGACATGATCTAATGATAATAAACTGGGGAGAATTCTGCAAGGTCTGTTTGGGCAGATACTTTTTGGCATCTTTGCACCTTCATTTCTTTCCTCTAGGTGTTTGGTAGGACACCTGCCACATAAGGGTCTAAAAACCTACCTTTAGGGAATAGAGAATTTCACCATGGCTGTGTTTCAAGAGAGAAAGGTGAGAGCAAGTCAGAGACTGACGCTGCTGTTTTTTTGTGGTTTTTCTGTTTCCTTAGGCTTAAATGCCAGAATGCCAAGGTGTCACATTTTGAAATAGTGTTCCCTGCAGCCCGTCATTACTATATGCCAAGCATTATGCCAAGCCCTTTATGAAAATTATCTCATTAAATCCCAACAACAACCCCAGGAAGCACTTGTACTTTTCAGGCCCACCATACAGATAAAGAAGAGTAGAGTAACTAACTTGGCCACAGTCACACAGCCAGGGAAGGCCAGGTCACAGTTTAGATCCACATGCCTAACTTCCAAGATAGTATTCTTTATTGCTTCATTCAACTATCTGTAGGTAAATACTATTACATTTTTTGCCCAATTAAGTTGTTGGTATCAACCTACCAGTGACTGCAGAAAGATAGTGAGGGGAGAAAGAACAGAAAGAGTGAGCTCCTTGAATTACCTTGAAATTTTCATGGCGTAGAATATTAAAAAGTGTTTCACAGTCAGTGGGTAGGTGGCACAGTATTTGCAGGGACATTTGGGCTCAAATCCTTATTCTTCTCTCTCTAAATATGTGGTTTTGAGCCAAGTTATTTAACCTCTTGAGCCTTGACTTTGATGAGATTCAGGACATGCGACCTCAAAATATAGCATGTTGGCACTTGAGAAAACAGCAGAAGTCGGAAGGTCACTCTCTGAACTTCTCCTGCCCTTCTTCCTGAAGCAGGTCATAAGACTCTTTTTCGGAGAGTATCCTCCATATGCCTGGAAAAAAATACCAAAATCCCCCCAAAAAAATCTTTATCTGTGAAAACACAAGGACACAGAGAAGAATCTGAACAAACAGGACGTGTTGAGTTCTCCCAGTTTATCACCATTCTCATACCCCTTTTGTTCAACCATATTTCTCCACAACTATCCATTTCTTCATCAAATTTAGCATAAAAATATGCAGGTTCTCCTGTTACTTTGCATCTTCATTTCTGAAGGCTCCCACGTCATGTCAAGCTCATTAAATAAATTTGTATGCTCTTCTTTTTTTAATCTGTTGTTGTTGTTGTTGTTGTTGTTTTGTAGTTTTTGTTTTTGCGACAGGAGCTCAGCCAGGAACCTAGAGATAGAAAAGAAGATATTCCTTTTCCCCTACAACTTTTTCATCTGTAAAATGGGAGTGACAAGAAGCTACCCCTCAGGGTTGTATTGAGACACCATTCAAATGAAAGTATGGTAAAGGGCTATCTGCAAAGACTTGTTTGCAGAGCTGTTTTGTATTCTATTTTACTTTCCATTTCTACTTCATTAAAAATTAACTGCTGATGGGAATCACTAGGAGGGAGGACCTTTGTGCATACTCATCGTTAGTTGCTGTGGACACCTACAGCATCCAACCCAAGGAATTTCCCATATTTGAGGCATCATGGGATCCAAATAACCTTTGACATCATGGAAGCTGCCTCCATAATGCCATTTGGTTTATAGTTAATTTTAAAATTAGAGTGCTGTCACTGAGTTTATGGGAAAATAACAACATTGAATTAAAAGCCAGGAGATCTGGAATCTTGTCCTAGCCCAGTCAGTCATTATCTCGTTGGCAGATAAATCATTTAGCTACTTTGGGTTTCCATTCTTTAATCCAAAAGTGGAGTCCTATTTCTCTTAGTGAAGCTTCATGGTTGCTGGGGGGAATAAAATGAGATTACATGTTTAAGGGTTTTTGAAGCAGAAAAAAAAAGCACTATGTAAATTAATGTAAGGTTGGAAATGAAATATTCCTTGCTGTTCAACCAAGATTAAAATCATGTATTCAGTTATCCCTGTGACAAGTCTTTCAATATCTACAATGTAAACATCATACTAGACATTAGAAGGGCACAATTCCAGTTGCAATTTACTGCATGGTAAAGAGAGGGGGAGATGGGTACATAAAAACTATGAAATTAGGCAGACTGGGACAATGTCTTCTGAAGGTGTGAGGCACAAGGTATGGAGAGGGAGAAATCAAGGAAGGCACAAGTGGCCTTACGGCTGCATCTGGAAGATGAATAAGATTTCTATACTTGTAGGTGAGAGAAGCAGAAGAGAAAGGACTTGAATTAAGGGAAGAAATTGCATGGCCAGACCATGGATTTAGCAGGGGTAATTTCCCTGGCCTGGAATCACTGGTGAAACAGCTAGTCATAGAAGAAGGGGAGGATGGTTAGGAAACTGATGATGTGAATAATTTCTTTTTCTAGTCCAGAGATTTTGAGTAGTGTTTTGAAATGTACTTATCCCTTCTGCTTCTTATCAGGGGACAGATATGTGCTCCTGAAGGGCTAATCAACTACACCTTTTTGGCTTTGAGGTCCTTATCTGCCATACCTAGGTCATGATGCCCTAAAAAGGAATCTTTGTAGGTGATTTTGTCCCCCAGAAATGGTGTTAATTGTTATTAGATGTTAGCATTTATAAACAGTATTAGTGCAAGTGGGTTCAAAAGAAATGATTATGAGAGATTTTCTGTTATGAGGGTAAAGAAGGAGAAGCACATTGAAAGGATAGATCCCTTAATGTTCTGGGAAGGATTTATTGGCTCAATTCTTTCCCCATCTATTGCCTTAAAAATGAGAACATAATGGGGGACAAGCAGGAAGTATAAATATGTCCATTTGGCTGGTTATAACAAGAGGGAGATAGTAAGGAGTGCCAGGAATCTCAGTGGGTCTAGTCATCTAGGCAAAGTGGCTGTAACTTGGATGCAGATGATTATTGCCACTTAGAAATGCAGGCTTAGTTACCAGATATGGGAGTGTGCTTACAAAAATGGCTGCAATTGCTCATACCTCCCAATATCCACTCCCTTTTGCAATGGGACTTTGTAGCTCCTCTCATTAAGGGGTGAAATCTGCTTCTCCATCTTTTGAATCCAGACTGGCCTTGAGAATTACTTTGAAAATATAATGAAGTGGAAGTGACAAGATTCACTTATGTGAAGTTCATGTATGCTTCCTCTTACTCTCTTGCACCCTGTCCAACTGCCATCTGAATAAGCCCAGGCCAGCCCTACTGGAGGATGATAGACCATATGGACCAAAGTTGAATGAGCTCAGTTTTAGTCTAGAGATGGGACGGTGCCCAGCCAAGATCATCAAAGCCACCTACCCAACCTGCAGCTGACATAGAAAGAAGCCCAGCCAAGGCTGAAAAAACCACTCAGCTAAGCCCAGCCCAAATTGCCAATCAGAAGAATTTTAAGCTAAATAAATTGTTCAAGCCAAACAAAACATGTCAGCAAGCTGAACCCAGCTTTCAGGCTACCCATTTGTATCTGTGGTCTACCCTTGCATATTCTCCCCAAACTGTCTAAAGATGTGGTTAGAATCTAGTTAGACTAACCATTTGCCATTCTTTCTTTCTCCTGGGAAATGATCACTTTCTAGCTATTTCATAATCACCCCTCTATTCTTCTACTTCCATTGCACTGGGCTTTCCCTCTTTGTTTCCTAATCTGAGACCATCTCCAGGTATTGAATCCCTAATACCCACTCTAATGCAGGACTTGTCCTCCAAATCCAACTCCCTGCAGTTCATCTTCCCATCCACCTCTGAGGCTGAGCATTTAGGAGCCATAGATATCATCATCTTATAAATTACAACTGGGATGAAAAATACATGGATGAATAGGGTTCTCATCACTGGAATGCTCCTCTTAACAAACCCAGGACTCTTTTTGCATGGTAATAGGGCACCAGTAAAATGTGCATCAGTTATGAAATTGTTCTTGATAACCACTTTAGATAAAATGGCTGTTGTCATTCAGACAATTCAGGCAATTTAGACACTTCGTACTGTATCATGCTGTATCTTTTCTTCCTTATGCTTTCTCTCCTGTTCTCTTGGCTATCAAGCCCTTATTAGGTGTATATGAGTTGCATAGACTCGTGTCCCTTTTCCCAGTTTAACATTACATCGTTTTCATATGTTCTGCTAAAAAACACCCCTTTCTCCATATTGTCTTTGTTTGGTTTTGTAAAAAATATCCCAGCATCTCTGACAGAATAGTTTCTAAGTAAAGGTGATGTGTGTGTTTATGTGTGTGTGTGAAGGTACAGAATAAAATAAAGTCTCAGTTTTAGATGTCCCCTTATTGGCTTTCTGGGCAGTGTTTCTGTGGAAAATTACATTTTATATTGAATTTGAGAGTGAGTGTACTTGTGTTCCAAAGCTCATGCCACTCTTCAAGTAGTGCCTCCTGTTGATTTGTAGGACAAACCATTAAATATTTGAATTTCTTTTTAAAGGCACATTACCTTAACATGGTATGACAGTATTCTGTCTTCTTTGGTGACTGACTAAAATAAAATTCAGATTGTAGCTGAAGAAATATTAGGGTTGTGTTAGCTGATTACTTACATATTGAGACATGGCTCAAATTAGAAATTATGACAGCAGTCCTGATTCTCATTAATGTGGCAGACCTGTTCCCAGGATGCATTTGCAGAGATGTCATGATGGTGGAAGACAACTCACCCTCTGTTACTCATATTTTGATCTTTATTAACAAAGATTTGGTTTCACATGTTCATGCTAAAAGATTGGTTTATTTACTTCCCCAAACCCAAGTTTTTGTATTTGAGTTTTGTTCTTTTCTCTCTCTCTCTCTCTCTCTCTTACTTTTTTACTGTTTTTTTTTTTTTTTTTTTTTTTTTTTGTTTTGTTTTGTTTTGTTTTGAGACGCAGTCTCGCTCTGTCGCCCAGGCTGGAGTGCAGTGGCACGATCTCGGCTCACTGCAACCTCCGCCTCCTGGGTCAAGCAATTCTCTTTCCTCAGCCTCCTGAGTAGCTGGGATTATAGGCACCCACTACCACACCCAGCTAATTTTTATATTTTTAGTAGAGACGGGGTTTCACCATGTTGGCCATGCTGCTCTTGAATTCCTGACCTCAGGTGATCCACCCACCTTGGCCTCCCAAAGTGCTGGGATTACAGGCATGATCCACTGTGCCCGGCCTCTTTTCTCTTTTTTAAGGTTTTCCTTTNTACTGTTTTTTTTTTTTTTTTTGTTTTGTTTTGTTTTGTTTTGTTTTGTTTTTGAGACGCAGTCTCGCTCTGTCGCCCAGGCTGGAGTGCAGTGGCACGATCTCGGCTCACTGCAACCTCCGCCTCCTGGGTCAAGCAATTCTCTTTCCTCAGCCTCCTGAGTAGCTGGGATTATAGGCACCCACTACCACACCCAGCTAATTTTATATTTTAGTAGAGACGGGGTTTCACCATGTTGGCCATGCTGCTCTTGAATTCCTGACCTCAGGTGATCCACCCACCTTGGCCTCCCAAAGTGCTGGGATTACAGGCATGATCCACTGTGCCCGGCCTCTTTTCTCTTTTTTAAGGTTTTCCTTTCGGGTTTGTGAACCTAAAAAAAAAAAAAAAAATTGGATTGCCTGCAGTGTGTAAGGCTTTCCCCTAGTGCTTTCCAAAGACGGTATCACTGTCATCATCTTTGTTTAACTCACTCATCCTCAGCTAAAAAGCTCCTCTCCTCTCCCAATAGAGGAAAAGTGCCATGTTCTTGGGCTAGGTCAGAAAGGAGAGGTATAAACATTAGATTCTAGAAAAGCTCAGATGAATGTTTGCAATGTGATTTTAAAGAGAGCAGCCCTCTCCTTTTAAGTTAGATCTTAGAGGAAAAAAAAAATATCCTGCACTGCATACAGATATAACTGAAAAAGAGCCACAGAAGCAGGTGAATATGAATGGCATGAGGGTTGTGAAATGGTGGCCTGCTATTGTGTTGCAGCTTACGTTGTTTAGGGTGAGGGAGATGATGGCAGGCTGACTTGAGTGTGAGCTGGAACATAGATTTTTCTAGATCTTTTTTCCAAGCCTTTTCCATTAGTGGGATCAGCCCTGTTTCCAACAGTTCTGGGGAAATGAGAGAGTTATTTGGGCTGTGTGCTTTATTGACTAGAGACCAAATGGGGCCACAGATGTCATAATTTCCCTACTATCACTTTGCCGAGTGCTTCCTGGCCTCCCTTCATTATCTTGCTCCACATTCGCAGTTTTAAGTAGCTTCTTTATAGGATCCAAATGGTGTTGCCTCCCTTTGGCAGTGCTTCTGCTTGTGGGGGCCCAGTGGGAGGACGCGCAGGAGCACGGCTTCTCTGGGCTTCCAAAGTGATTAACGTGGAACATTCTGCCCACCTCTCTTCCCAGCTTGAGGAACATTTCCTTCCTCTTAATAGTAAGGCAACTATCTCAGTCTTTTGCTTTCCCTAGGCCGTAAGAGAAAGGCATAAACACTGGAAAGTGGAAGGCACTGAGAGGGCTGTGTGTGTCCTAACAGGAAAGGTTATTACAGACAACATGTAGCCCTTGGGTGGGAGGGAAATGCAACCCAGGATGGTTTTCCAGGTGCGTGGGGTGGCAGGGCCGTGTGGTCCAACAGAGCGGGTCAGGCAATCGGTTCTGCGTTTATATTCTGAGTTTGAGTCATTACTGGCAGGCTTTTCTTCTCTGAGACTTATTAAACACGGGCTTAGAAAGTTGTTCTTTCATAAAGGAGGCTTTCCCTGGCACCGGAGGCAGAAAATTCAAAACAGGGATTTCTGACAGAATCCTTGATAACCATGGGACAGATTTCGTTATTTTCTTCATGCCATGTATGGCTAAGTTCTCTGGAAATTAATGAGGGTGATCCTAGCTTTTTCTTTTTCCTCTGTTCATTGCTGGTAATGTGAGTTGTGTGTATCTGTGAGCAATCTTTTACTCTAAATTGTGTAATTTCTGCACTCTTAGCACAAAGGCCCCATGAAATTCAGGACCTAGAACAGTGCCAGGTTGACAGTAAAGCCTCAAAAATAAATAGGTGCTGAATGTGTAGATGGGAAAAGAAATATATTTTCCTCACTCATCACTAGGTTCATGGCTAAGACTCCTATAACAAAAAACATATTAAGAAGAGAAAAGCACATACATTTACTTAGGTTTTACATGACACAGAAGGCTTCGGAGTCACAACCCAAACAAATGTCTTTCTCTTGCTAATCTAAATTTGGAAAGGAATGGTCAAAGAGAAATCTTTGCCTTCCTCTCTTCACCAAACACTGCAGACAGAGATCCAGGAGATCTGACCTTGGTAAGAATTCTTATCTTTCATTGGCTTTTTGTCAGTTATTTTAGGATTTATCTGCATGCTCCAAAATGAGTGTAGTCTTAGCTGTCTCTTCATGGTTTCCAGAAAATGTAGGGGAGGAAAGATTTTCCTCAACTATTTTGGGGTCCATGGCTGGGTCTGGAAATAAAACTGACAAAGAGAGATGAACAGGAGAAAGACATACACATATTTAATAAGCTTTATGTGACATGGGGGCCTTCATAAGGAAATGACTCAAAGAAACAGGTAAACTTGTGGATTTTTATGCTTTGGTTTGATGAAGAGGTAAAGTGTAATGGAGAAATATCACTGGAGGAAAAATTGGTATGATTTAATGGTAATAAAATGGGGAGAACTTAGCAAGCCCTGTTTGTTCTGCTTCTTCTCTGTTCCTGGTGTCTTCAGAGAGGAGGACGTTCCTTTCCTCTGGGTATAGGGAGGACATTTCTCCCATGAGGTTTTATGACCTGCTTTGGGTAGAAGACCAGAAATTCTTTTGAGATTTTACAACCTGTTTCAGAGGAGAAAGGTGAGAGTAAGCCAGAGAGACCTTCCTGCTTCTGCAGTTTTCTCAGATTCCTTCATCTTAAAATAGTCAGTATGCCAAGATGCCGTGTCTTAGAGTAGCCTGGTTTGAGCCCTGTCAAATGGATGAGTGAATAAACCTGACTCCACCATGCGCCACTTGGATAAGTCCCATATTCCTCATCCTTCTGAGCATGGATCAGTCTGGCAACTTCGTAAGTGTTAAATGAGATCCCGTATTTAGAAGCCCCTAAGGGGGCCTAGCTTGTAGTAGTTAATCATTTAAAGTTGTGTGTGTGAATGTGTGTTTTCCTTTTGCTTTCTTTTCCTTCCTCCTGGGTTATAAGCTGCTAAGGGAGTAACGGGTGCAAATGTTCTGAAATGTGTATGCAAATACACCGTGGCTTCATTATCATCATCTGGTGGGCCCCGGTGGAGAAAGGTAGAACCACAACAGCTACTAATATGACCCACTTGAAAAGCTTGCTATCCTCTGACAGGCAAATGAGCGAGAGAAACACGATGAAGTCTGCTTAATGGTACTTTTGTCAAGGCAGTGGGACAAAGAGAAGGGAAGCTCAGCATGTTCAGGGGTTTAGCTGGGGATCCTTAGATTCTGTGCTGCCTGCATTGCTTATGATTTTTCCTTTAAAAAAAAATATTGATTGGCCACAATGAACACTCAGGACTGAAGAGGTGTGACCTGCATCCTTTGCAGAAATTCATAGTCTGTGAATGATAAACCAGCAAGCAAATAGAGAACAAGCAAGTTTGAACAGAATTGCATTTTTTTAAAGCTCTTGAGAAGAAGGTTATTCATTTTCATCCACTTTCTATTGGCATGATCATAGAATACTAGAGTAGAGAAGTATTTGTATGCATGTGTTTGTGTGTGTTTATGGGGAGTAAACAGGAAAATAAGGAAAACATTCATTCCAGGGGGGAAGAAGGAGAAAACCTGACCACAGACTGTGGACAGGCAAGAAAGAGCAGAGGGAAGCTGAGAGTGCATGGAGACTGAGAAAAATGAAAAAGCTCCAGCTTTTAGGAAATAAGTCAAGATGAGGACTTATCGGAGGAGAAAGCGACAGTGGACACATAAACAGCAGGAGAGGAGAGAGAAAGGCATAGTGAATGCACACAGCAGGGGGCACGTCATAGCCTCCTGGGGGAGAGCAGGAGTCTGTAACCAAGAACTGAGAACCGTCGTCTGCACGGGGAGGGAGGTGTGAGTGGGAGACATGCAGCAGATGCACGCAGCGGGGAGCAGAGGGGCATCACAGATCAGGGGAAGCAAATAAATTAGGGAAGAAAAAGACTTGTTGGGTCATTTCTGGGCTCCCCACTACTGCTAATGCCTCTGAGTTCTTTTGCCTAGCATATATTTTTAAATGTCTCCTGGATTATTGTACCCACTCTTTTCTCTTCCAAATGTTTTGCCAGAGGATTAGGTTTCTTTCCACAACCTCTAGTTTGCTGAATATACATGCAGAATACCTACAAATAGACCAGGAGGAAAAAATGAGAGAGATAATCCTGAACCCAGAAACACACACCTGTGTGGTAGCCATTAAGTGTGCTCAGTATGCCGGGAAGTGCGTGCTGCCTGAGCCAGGCACTGCTGCTTTCTCCTGAAGGCCCTGCCTACAAAGAGAACTATCCTGGGTTTCCAAAATGCTATTTAGGGAGCTAGTTTGGTATTTATTTTGTGGGGAGAGCGGGGGTAAGAGAGAAGGGATGAGAGAGAAAATAATGTGAGAAGGGGAAGAGATGGCAGATGAGACAGGAAAAGCAGGGTGGGAAGTGGAGGATGCCACTTCTTCAAGGGGTTCAGAGTGAAAAATAGGGGTAGAGGAGAAGCATGAAGGAATATAAAATCTCATCCCATAATTTGGTGGCTTTCAAAGTTTTGAGACCATGATCTATTGTTAGAAGCATTTCATAGTTAGCCAGTGGCTGATATTTGGCAATGTCTGGAGACATTTGTAGTTGTGCCAGCTGAAGTTGCGCAGAGATGTTGTGGGCATCTGGTGGAGGCCAGGAATGCTGCTAACAAACTATGATGCCAGGACAGCCTCCCACAACAAAGATGTATGCCCAGAGCATACATGCAGCTGAAATTGAGAAGCCTTGAACTCATAAACACATGTGTGCACATGTAAGTAAATCGCAGATTTCAGAAATAACAACCCTTACTCCATGCAATGCCTTATAATTTTTTGTTTGTTTGTTTTGTTTTTTTTTTTAGACAGAGTCTTGCTCTGTCACCCAGGCTGGAGTACAGTGGAGTGATCTTAGCTCACTGCAACCTCTGCCTCCCAGGTTCAAGTGATTCTCTTGCTTCAGCCTCTAGGGTAGCTGGGATTACAGACATACACCACCACGCCTGGCTAATTTTTGTATTTTTAGTAGAGATGGGGTTTCACTATGTTGGCCGGGCTGGTTTCGAACTCCTGACCTCTCGAACACCTGCCTCGGCGTCCCAGAGTGCTGGGATTTCAGGTGTGAGCCACCGCACCCAGTTCATATTTTCTATTCTAGCTAATTCTGTCACTACACAATGTTGATCACAATTCATACATAGATACCTTGATATATTGTTTGAAAAATACTGTGGAAAGTCATAGAAGAACAGAAAATCTGTGGCTCCTTGAAGAGTGGCTTATGTAGCCATAGGTGCTCAATGATATCCCAAAGCCCTATTTTTTTACTGTTCCACTCCCTGCCTCACTGGTGGGTTCCAGGAATACTAACTTCTCCTTCTGCCTCTGGCTTTGGTTTTCTGTTTAGGATGTGCCTCTTCTGGCTCTGGGTGTGGCTGCGCCTTTCTCAGCATTTGGATCTTACTTGTAAATTTTATATGTCTCCCCTCCAGAGTGAAGATTCTGGAGAATAAGAATCATGCCTCCCTTCTTTGACATTTTATTTCAAGTGCTTAGCACAGTAGTTGGAACACAGCAGTCATTCAACAAATGTTTGCTGGAAGCTTCTGGATGAATGAGTGATAAAATACCTGTAGGAAGACACTAGGGAGAGAGTAGAGTCAAACTCTGTAATGCAGTATTCCAAGGGGAATTTGGAGATCAGAATATTTCCGCCTACATAGAATATGACCAAAATGGATCCAAGAGGCATGGTTAATATCTCTCATTTGCTTTTCACTATCTCTTTGTGAAGCACACACTTTGAGCACTGCTCTTTTAAGGAAAATGCTAGCCTGTTCTTTTCCAGAAGTACCTGAAGGGCATTGGCCTTTGCAGTGGTTTGCATCCTACATAGTAGTGTCATGATGTGAGCTTAATTCATGGCTCCATCTGACCCATTTCTAATTAGTAAAATGAGAAATCCTTTCTTCCTCCAGGATGGATTTAGACAAGACTTATTTTAGACATTTGCTGTGACTGGTGTCTCCTTCTAAGTAGACAATGGCAAATAATCCCTTAAGTAGTACAAGGAGGGCACTGTTATGAGTTTTTATTTCTTCATTTTACTTGTATCATTGAATTATTGAACTTAAAGTGGAGGAATGGCCTGAATCTTTTGGAAATCTTTTCTTGAAACACTATTATTTGGAAACGAGGGTGATGCTAAGGCATATCTCATGTAAGAAAGTTTTTAATTCATGTTGAAAAGTGAAAACAGGGAAGTCATTACAAAGTGTGAGTGTGTGGACTTGGATTGCACTGAACAAGTAATAAAGCTAAGGACACATAAACAAAACAAATCCTCTCTTGAGGCACAAGGGCTCTGGAAGTGAACATACAGTCTAGCTTTGCTTTGACCCTTGCCACTCAGCTTGATAATTTTCACATTAGCAACTGTTAATACCAATTCAGAAAAGGTAGAAGGTCCTGGATGGAATTCTTAAAATGGAAACTTCGTGTATTTGTTTTCTCCTCTCTCAATTTTCTCAAAATTGTGTGACCATATTTATGTCTTCTCCTCTCACTAGCTAACCCCCATTTAGAGAATGACCTTGCAGATGCCTGGGAAAAAGCTAGCACATAACATGTGCTAGCCCTGTTTGTTGATGTGACTCAGAATACTGCAACCTTCCCTTCTGCTACCTGGGCAGGTCAGGAAACTTTCCAATCTTTACCTTTTGAGAGGAACATTCCATTTTACAGATTGCGTGCTGATCTTTGAAACCAACAAGGTGAAATGGCTGCACCTCTTTCAAACTGACAAAGAGATGAGTGCCTTGAAACCATGTAAGAAGCACGGTGAAGGGGAGGACAACAGGTACCAAGCAGAAAGTGAGACATGAGGTTTCAGTTTGTAATTAGGGGACCATAAAATAGCATGGAATGCTTCCAGGCATTTAAGGAAGACAGGGCTGGATTTAAATTCTGGGCCTCCACATGCGCTAGTAACTTTGGCCTGTCCCTTAACTTCTCTGAGCACTTGCTTCCTCACATGTAAAATGAAAGCTATTGGGCCTTCAAAGAACTGTGAGGGTAAAATGAGGTCATCCATGAACATTACTTACACAGAGCCTGGTATACAAGGAACACTCAACAGATACTAGCTTTGACATATTCACATTCTACTTTGTACCCTAGATTACTCTCCTTCCCTGGGTCTCTTAGAATAAACATAGGCGTTAAATAGGTATTTTGTATTTAATACCTATTTAATAAACCTTGTTCAGGTTGACTACTGAATAAGTAATAAACCCAAGGGCACATAAACGAGACAAAATTCCCTCTCGAGGTGCAAGGGCTCATAAAGTCAGCGCACAGTGTAGTTTTCCTTTGACCCTTGAGACTCAGCTTGATAATTTTCACATTGGCAACTGTTAATACTAAGTTAGAAAAGATAGAAGGTCCTGGATGGAATTCTTAACATGGAAAGTTTTTATGTTCCTCCCCTTCTCCTCTCTCAATTCTCTCAAAAGTATGGGGCCATATTTATGTCTTGCTCTCTCAGATGTGATGCTATAGGGTGTGGTCACAAGGACCTGAAATGAGGAAAATTGAAGAAGAATTGGGAGGTGAGGGCAGGCAGTGAGTTTAATTTGGGACGTGTCAATGCTGAAATGCCTTTGAGTCTTTCAAGAGGAGAGGTAGCGATCAAAACTTCTGGAGAGATATCAATTTGGAAGTTGTTAACAACTGGTAACAGGTGGTAACAAGTTAACAAATGGGAGTAATTGAAAAGAGTAAAAGTAGCTCCTTGAACCCTAAGGAGTGCCATTTTTAATAGGACCAATCTAAAAATGAGGTGCTCTGGGAGACTGAGACAAATGGTACAGGAGAACCAAGAGAGACTGTGGGCACAGGTAACAAAGGAAGAGAGAATTTCCAGGAGCACAGAGTCATCTACACTGCCAAGTACAGCAGAGTAGCCTGGAAAGACAGTAAAAACTATCCCTTAAAATGTTTTAAATGTGGAGCTCACTGGTGAACCTGATGGAAGCCTTTCCAATGAAACAGCAGGGTCAGGAGCCAGATTGCTGTGGGGAGAAGGGAAGGTGAGGAGGTGGAGGTGGAAGCCATTGCTCTTTCAATAAAGAGGGTCACAACTTGAGACGGAGGCAGGGTCAAGGGTGGATTTTATATTCTGAAGGCAGAGGCTTGAACATGTTCAAAGCCTGCTGGGAAGAGAACTGAGAGAGAAAGGAAGAGGTTGAAGACATTAGAAAAGGAGAGTAATTGGGGAGAAATGGGAGGAACAGGGAAAGGATCGGATTAGGAGAAATAGAGGAAGGGCTGGCCTTAAACAAGAAGAGGATGCCTCACCCTGTGGAATTGGAGGAAAGGTGGTAAGGGTGGGTGTGCAGGTGGAGAGATTTGAGATGAAAAGTGGTGGTGGGGCAATGGACTCATCACTAATCATTCATTTTATCTTTACTCATCAAGTGTGAAATTGTAGAATAGTCATTGAAGGTGTTTTAAAGATGTTTAAGGTTTTTGAGGTTTTTAAGATATTGTCTTAGCTCTAGACCCCTTGCTCATACTGTATTTGTCCTGCAAGTTTATGGGAGGCCTCCATAATGATTGTATCCTATTGAGGCTATGGCTCATGCCTCTAACCTATGGCTTCTGCATGCTTTACCTGTTTTCTGTTTGTCGTTTTATTTTGTTTTGTTTTTGTAGCCATCTACATCTACGTAGGGACGTAAGCTCCACAAGCTCCACTGGTTTTTCAAGAACAACATTCATTCAGCAGCAATTTTGTGAGCCCCGTTTCTTGGTTAAGTTGGTTGTGGAAATTACATAGTCTCAGTCCTCCCTGAGCTTCTGTTCTGGTGAGGGTAATGACAAAGCTATAAATTACAAAAGATGGCAAGACTTGTGAAAGTAAAGCACAAGGTATGATGATAGGGGTCTCCAATGGTCTGCAAAGTCAGAAAAGATTTCCTTGAGGAAGAGAGATTTGACCAGAGAATTAGAAAGTAACTAGGGAGAGGGTGGGTGGGTAGGCTGTGTGGTGGGGCTGTAGGCAGGCATCCCAGACAGGGGGAACAAGTTGAAAAGTTGTCCAAAGAAAACACAGAGCATGGTGCTTTTTTTCAAACAAGCCGAAGCCTTTGAGCAAAAGATAGAGAGGGAAAAGAGGATGAAGTTAATTGAGAGAGGGAGACGTAGGCCAGATCATGCTGAGCCTTGTCAGCCATATTACTGTGGACTTTATGAGAGGTACAATGGAAGGCCACCAAAGAATTTTAAACTATACATGGAGAGGGGTCATGTGATCAGATTTGCTTTTTTTGTAATTTTTTTGCATTTTAAAAAATAGTCAATAGGCAGATTTCAACAGATTTGCTTTAAAAAAAAAATTGACTGGGCGCGGTGGCTCGCGCCTGTAATCCCAACACTTTGGGAGGCTGGATCGTGAGGTCAGGAGATCGAGACCATCCTGGCAAACACAGTGAAACCTGTCTCTACTAAAAATACGAAAAAATTAGCCGGGCGTGATGGTGGGCGCCTGTAGTCCCAGCTTCTAGGGAGGCTGAGGCAGGAGAATGGCGTGAACTCGGGAGGTGGCGGAGCTTGCAGTGAGCGGAGATGGCGCCACTGCATCCAGCCTGGGCGACAGAGCAAGATTCCGTCTCAAAAGAAAAAAAAAAAGTGAATGTTTAGAATGAGGAAAGAATTCACAACAAATTAAAGCTTTTAAAAAATCTGTCAAAGTCTATAAACATAAGATTCAGGAAAATAAATATTTGAAAAAATAACTTTCTGGCACATACTTATAATATTTTACTTATTTTTTTGTGGATTCTTTAACTCTTCATCTGACAACAAACTTGGAAAATTATTTTCTGTATAGAAAAGAAAAGATACTCTCATCTTTCCTCTGGCACAGCTGATTTATTCGTTGTTGAAAGCTTTGAAAAGTCTCCCATATCTTAAAAGTTTGCTATTGGTCATGTCAATATTATTGAAATTATTGTTGAATTTGGGAAAGCTTCTACAAGTGTTTTTTATAGATAAGTTGTAAGACCTCAGGTCATTGCAAGTTTTCATGTGTAGTGACTAATCACAAATTCTCTTTGAATCGACAACATTTGTTAACCAGTTTTTCACCAACTTTATTATGAGTTTTTAATCCTGAAAATTCATGTCACTAGCCTGAGTTAGGGCAGTGGGTAATATTTCTGCAAGCCATTCCTAGCCCAGGACAACTAGCACTCACTTGGGTATGCACAGAAAGGACAGTCAATCACATGAATAAATTCTGTAAACCAAAACCAAATGTATCTTCAGTTCAACTCCTTTTCTGGAGCCCCCAAATATCTCTGATTACTTGATGCCACCAGGAACCAGGGAAATGTGTGATTGGAAAGCTAGCAGGGAAAGAGACAGCAGTGGATAAACTATATGATTTTGCATTTTTTTTTTTTTTTTTTGGGAGGCGGGTTTTACTCTTGTCGCCCAGGCTGGAGTGCAATGGCACAATCTCGGCTCACTGCAACCTCCACCTCCCAGGTTCAAGTGATTCTCCTACCTCAGCCTCCCGAGTAGCTGGGATTACAGGCACCTGCCACCATGCCCAGCTAGATTTTTGCAAATTTTATAAAAGCTGTGAAAATATGAACATATTGCTAGGGTCCCTCTCAGGGCCTTGGAAGGGGGCTGTGCAAATAAAGGCCCTGGAGTTTAACTCAGTAGCTTTCTGGTAAATCCTACTGTGCTTGAGATAAGCTTTTCTCCATTTCACATAAACTTATAGTATCTAGCAGAGTGTCTTGTTTACAGTGAGCTCTTGCTAGTTGTTAAAATTAACATCAGTTTAAGTTGCTTTCTTTGGTAATATTTTATATAGTATATGTCATTTAAGACCTTCAAATATAATAAGCCATGAAGAAAATACTTTTCAAATATTATTATTCAAACTTCTGTCTGTATAATTCATATATCTCTAAAGAATTTTCTGGTGCTGTAGTTTTTAAGCCTGGCTGCACACTAGAATCTCCTGGAATCCAAAAAAAAAAAAAACCCAAAGAGTATGACATGTGCACTGGTATTTTTAAAAAACTCTCTAGGTGATTCTAATGTTTAGCCAGAAATTGATATCTACTGTTCTAATGGTTGAAATTCCTTTTATTTTTTACTTTTTAGCTTAAATGTCAAAATATTATTTTAGTTCTCTCTGGGCTCTTTTGAATGAAATATAAGGATATAAGATTCAGGAAATATGATATACAGGCATAGCACAATTGGCCCTATGTAAAATATATCTTTGCTAAAAAGCAATTATCCAGGTAAAAATTCCTATTTATGTAGAACGCAGTACCATGGTGTACTGACAGGACCAGATATGAGCCAGATAATGCAAACAGCTCCTAATTAAACATAAAATTAATTTTCTACCAATCATCCTCTGTTGTTCTTGAAGGTAAGTGCAATTTTGTTTGTATAACAAAGAGTGCCTTAAAGGGATCAGCTACAAAAATGTTTCAAACAGGAAAGTGTCCAGCATGATAAATCTATTCCAGTTCATCAAACAGCCAGGCATTCTCACCATGGCTCAGGTAACCTACTGAATTAGGCAGAATAAGTCAACTGACTGCTGCTCTCTCATCTCTCAAAATGGATTGTGCATTACACACGATTAATTTCAATCTGTACACACTGAATGTATTGACCTTATTTCTATTATAGTAGCTAAGGTGGAGAATAACTATAGCCATTTTTAAGGTGACCAAAGAAAATTAGAATTAACCTTTTCATGAGATATTTTAATGTTTCACAAGTTATGTGATATCTGAATATAGGCTTACTCTTGATCTTTTCATGGAAACATTTTCTTTTTTTAATTAAGAAAAGTTCACATGCCTCTCTTTTACAGTTATTTCACCCAAATGTTTATATATACTCAAATATGTCATGTCTCTCTACCTCAATTTACATAGGTAATTTATCAAAAATCATGTCCCTTGAGAGGTCATCTGTAACCACTAATCTAAGACAGCAGCCCCCATCACTCTGTCTCTACTGGCCCTGCTTTATTTTAATTTACAGCAATCATCATCATCTGACACTACATTAAACATCTGTCTATCATCTATCTTCTATCTATCCATCAATTTCTATCTTCTATTTATCTACCTTCTATCTAATCTATCATATCCTCTATCTATCTATCTATCTCTCTCTCTCTCTCTCTCTCTCTCTCTCTCTCTCTCTCTCTCTCTCTGTTACTTGCTTATTATCTATCTTCTCCATTGAAATATAGGCTTTATGCAGAAAGCCTGTATTTATAAGTTTTAAGTTTTATTAACTGCTGAGCTCTCTGTCTAGCATATAATAGACCCTTGATAAATATTAACTGAGAAAAAATAATGTCAGCCAACAAATACCTATTCTGTCTGTGGCCTTGTGTGTATGGAGTAAGATAGATCCAAAATCCTTTCATGATTTTGACAGTTTAGCTGGAAAAAAGCAGGTACTATTTTTTAAGTATTCTCAGGAAAAAACATTTTGCCTCTAGTCTTAACTGCTACCTATTAACTTTAGGAAAACTATATATCTAGAATTTTATTTGCTCTACTGTGCAGAAGATTGAAAGAGCAGAATCTTACCCTTTAGAAAGTTTATTTCAGCTTGCTGTTGTTTCTGTTTCTCTTTTATGTTTTCACCCATGAGGCCATTAGGTAGGCAGAAACAACAAAGTTGTTGTGTAGTTTCTGTCCCAGTTAATGTAAGAGAATTTGATTAATCTTAACTTTTAATTTTGGAATTATCTTGGCTGATAAAGCAATATTATCAACTAAATAACTGAGTATAAAACATGTACAGAAAACAAAACAATATAAATAGCAAGGGGACCACAGGAAATCTTTAATAATGGCGGCACTATCACAAATAGCAAGAGACTTGGATCAACCCAAATGTCCATCTGTGAACAGACTGGATTACAGAGAATGTGGCACATATACAACCATGGAAATATTATGCGCCATGAAAAAGGAGGATGAGTTTGCAATCCTTTGTAAAGAGAGACATGGATAGCACTGGAAACCATCATTCTTCTAGCGAGACTACTCACCAAGTAACAGAAAACCCAAACACCTGCATTGTTCTCGTCATCAGGTGGGAAACTGAACAATGAGTATCACTTGACTCGGGAAGGGGAACATCACACATCGCGGGCCTATCATGGGGAGGGGGACAGGGCGGCGGAGGCTGCTGGGGCGCGTGTCACAATGACATGTATAATGCCACCGAACTGATCGATTCGCTGAGAGTTGCCTGGGTTGCAGCAACATCGAACAAGACACCCAGTAATACATAGTGGGACAAACCTGCAAGTGATGCACAGTACCGCTAGAACTTAAAGTATAATAATAATATAATAAATATAAAATTAACACTTATTGAGTACTTTGTATTCTCAGAACTGTAAAATAAATGTATTTAATATACCACAATATTCTTAGGACCCATTATCTTTTTCAGAGGAGGAAACCAAGTTATGGAGGGATTAATAACTTGTAGTTTTTTAAGTACAGTGGCAGGGGTAGCATCACTGTCTGGCTCTGCTCTTCTCTTTCTTAAGCTGATGTGTTTTGTGGCATCTCTGTCTAACTCGGCTTCCTCACATGGGGGCATACTCCCATTTTAAGGCAGTCTTTGTTTCCCCTTTCCTTTCAGGAATCCTTGGGATTCTTCTGCTGTTCTGAGCTCTGCAGTGCATTGCTGCATGGCTGCCCTCCTTATGTGATTGCTTTTGGCTCTTGGACTCTGTGTGACATTGCCTTTCCTCCCTGATAACATTGCGAGGGAGAGAAATCTCTCTGTGAGTCTATTCCAACCTGATTCTAATCTCACTTTGAATCAGACTGGAAAGTAAGAACTGTATAGCTGTGGGGTCTCTCAGTTACAGCAACTACATTTTGCCATATTGACAAGAATTGGCAGGTGATGCAAGTATAATGCTTTCTACAGCATGCCTCCCACTATCCCCACCGCATGCCCTCCTTCTAATTCTGCTGCTTTAGAATGTGGATCAACCCACAGTTGTCTTTTGACTTTTCAACACATCACATGCATGGAACTCTTTACTCCATTTGTTTTCAGTGGGGGACACAGAACAGCTGGCAATCTTGACTGTTTTGGCCAAAAAATGTTTCTGGGTACATTTTAAAGATTAACATAACTGTTAAACTTTTTTACTTGGCAATGCTGCTTCTCCTCAGTTGGTTTGAGGGGAAAACCCCCAGTGAAGAAACAGGCAGAATTTTACATCTTCCCCACATTCTAAGATGATCATCTTGTCATCAATTGCGAAAATGAAGCTCACTCATTTCTGAAGTGCATGGGTTGGTCACCAAAGCAAAATGTCAAGTAGCTTTTCTCTCTTTTATTTTATACACAAGGTGGATTTTAAAAAGCCACATTTGAACAACAATTGAATACACCAGAAGTAGAAAATAGCAAAGTTTGGTAGTATTCTTGGAGGAAAAAAATTACAAAATACCCAAAAGGAAATTAATATAGTGATAAACATTGATTATAGTTGAAAGAGTTATGTTAAACAAACAGGTTCCAAAAATGAAATTATTCAAATATATGTCAAACACGATTCAAACAGTTATTTATTGAAATCAGACTATGTTATCAAGAATTTGAGTGCTCACATGTTTCAAGACTTTGACTGGCTCTATGCATCTGAATTTAACATAGAATCTTCTTGCAGAAAAGGAAAAACTAGGGATAATTCAATCCAGACCCTCTGAGCCTATGACGAGGAATATTTAAACCACCCAATCTGATAGGTGATTATCTATTGTTTATCCTATTTTAAAGACTCCAGGGATATAGAGTCTCCAGCATATCCTCATTACCTGTTCAAATACTTAACACTATGGTTGTTGGATAATTATACAGAGCTCTCTTGAAAAGAAAGGAAAGAAGATTCAGGGATTACTGATGTCTGTAACAATGACATAACAGGAGTGGGAATGGGGGTATAATGAAACAGAAGGAAAAAATAAATGATAAGATTAGAAAAGGCTGAACATTTTAAGGAATAAGTCAGACTGAGTTCATTATCTGAGAAAGAAACAGAAAATACACCTCATCAGAGATAGAGAGGAAGGATCTGCTGGAGTAAATTAATTCCATAATTAAAGGACTCAAAGTAGGAATACTTCTATATTTATATAGACTCAGCTGATAAGGGTGCGAGCAGTGAAGTGGAGGTGGAGGAGAAGAGTCTATGTTCCAGTTATCAATAACCATTTTATTATTATTGCACATATTTGTAGGTCAGGGATTTAGGCAGGTCTCAGCTGAGTGATTCTTCTGTTCCATATGGCATCAGCAGAGGCTACTAGGTAGCATTTATCTGGCAGACAAAGTGCTCTGGTGGGTTGAGGAAGGATACATTCACATGTTGGCCCCTTGGCAGAGTAGTTGGAAGGGTGAGGCTCAAGTGGGGCTGTCAGTCGCAACACCCGTATGTGGGCTTTCTGGCATGTAATGTCTCAGGGCCATTGGACTTTTTACATGACAGTTCAGGGTTCGTAGAGTGCTCCAAGGGGAGCAGGAAGAAGCTGCAAGATATGGTCTAGCCTCAGAGTCCCAGAATGTCACTTCCTCTGTATTCTAATGATTAAAAAAAAAAAAAAAAAGTCACTAAGACCAGTCCAGAATATGAAGGCAAAGAATGAGACTCCTACTCTAAAAGGAAGGGGTGGCAAAGAGTCTTTGGCCTTTTTAAATCCACCACAATCTGTGGTACTCTTGCTGAGCAAGCTTTTGGGAGAATAATATGATAAAAGTAAGATAGATATACCCAATTAGGATTTAGAATCAAGTAACAACTGATGTGGTTATACTTGTATCTAAGTAGTATTACAAATAAGCTAATGGACTTGAGTGAGAAATGCCTGCTCTTGTGTGATTCTGGGGCTCACCCAATGTGACAGAACAGAATGAGTGAAGGTGAATGGAAAAAATAAATTTCAGCTCTTTCTCTGCAGTTGAACAAATAATTATTGAGTACCTTCTTATGCTGATTTATAGTATATGCTAGGGACCTCAAAAAGCAACATAGTCCATTCCCTTAAGAAGCTCATACTCTGTAGGAGTAAAACTAATGCAGCAGTAGAACAGAATCGTAAACATACAGGACAATTTATGAAATTTTAGAAATTCAGAAGACTTACTGATATGGATGTGACTAATCTTGCCAGTTCAGGCTCACAGGAAACTTCATGGAGAGACAAAATCCATGCAATGTTTCCATGAAGAGGAGGAATTTGTCAAATGGACTGGGCAAAGCAAACAGAATATGCAAAGGCAAAGACACCTGGAGAACCATGGTGTGTGTCTGTGTGTAGCTGTGTGTGTGTATGTGTGTGTGTAAGAGCGTGCACATGCAGGCACTGCAAATAGTTTAATGTGTCAAGGAGTGGGAGAAAGCAAAATTGGAGATGAAGGCAGTGGGCTTACATTTAAAAACCAATCTTGCATTTCATATATTTGATTCTAAAAGTTAATAGATGTCACTGTAGTGTTTTAAGCAGACGTCTAACATGATAAGGTTTCATGTTTCAGGAAGACTTCTCTTGGCCATGATGAAGTTGAGAGCCTGGCTTGAGCAGGCCACCTCCTACTCTCAGTAACTGGCAAGTTAACGGGCACTTAGCAATTATCCAGAAATCCTTTCTTACAACTAACCGAAATTCCTCTTGCTTTAATTCAAGCCCATTTTTTCTTGTTGGGTTCTTAGAATATTTGCTGTTGATGCATTCAGTTGTACTTCTAGTTTCTCTTTCTTTCCCTGACTTGAGAAGCCTTTTCCTTTTGATAGTCTAAGAATGTACTTCACAGCCCTATTACCTGCTTCATAGAATATATATCTAATGGGAGATGCTGTCATCACAGCGTTAAGATCTGTCTGCCCAATGAGTTTTGGGAGATCAAAACAGAAAGAAATCCTTTGTTCTGGCATAGAGCAGGTTCATATGTTTGGGTTTTTATATTAAGGATTTTATTTCAGTTTGATATTCTTTATGTTATTGTTTTCTTCTACCATGTTATAAATCCTTCTTGGGCTACAAACCACTTCCAAGCACTTTAGTACCTAAGCTGCTCAGCAATAGGCCTTTGAAATCAGGCCATCGTGAGCTGGTTTCACATTGAAGGTATATAAAAATATGTTCTTTATGTTAGACCAATATTACTTCTCAGGATTAGGGAAGACTGTGTACATATACTATATACAGTTGTCCCTTCTTGGGGGATTGGTTCCAGGACCACTGCAAATACCAAAATCCAAGGATGCTCAATTCGTTGTCATAAAATGGTATAGTATTTGCATATAACCTATGCACATCCTGCCTCATACTTGAAATCATCTCTAGATTACTTATAATACCTAACACAGTGTAAATTCTATGTAAACAGTTGTCATACCGTATTGTTTAAGGAATAATGAAAAGAACAAGAAGTCTGTACATATTCAGTATAGATACAACTGTTCATTTTTTTGAAAAGATTTTTGATTGATGATTGAATGGTTGAATCCATAAGTGCAGAATCCTTGGATACAGAAAGCCAACTGTAGTTGTATAGGCATGTGCCACCATGCCCGGCTAATTTTTTGTATTTAGTAGAGACAGGGTTTCACCGTGTTGGTCAGCTGGTCTCGAACTCTTGACCTCAGGTGATCCACCCATCTCGGCCTCCCAAAGTGCTGGGATTACAGGTGTGAGCCACCATGCCTGGCCTCATTTGTATAATATTGAAATCAAGTTTCTGGTAATCAACTCATTTGCATAACATTTAAATCAATTTTCAGGTAAGATTGCTGGGCTCTAACGTAGAAAAAGTTAAAATCTGTTTAGTTAAACACTATACTTGCATAAAAGTTGTTACCACTTACCACTCTCCTCTTAAAAGAATTGTCAAAATTGCTTAACTAGTAGGCAGAGAAATGAACATGATGGAAGAAATTTGAATGCAGGTTAACATTAAAAAGACAGATTGGTCGGGCGCAGTGGCTTATGCCTGTAATCCCAGCACTTTGGGAGGACAAGGTGAGCAGATCACAAGGTCAGGAGATCAAGACCATGCTGTTTAACACGGTGAAACCCCGTCTCTACTAAAAATACAGAAAAAATTAGCCGGGCATGGTGGCGGGTGCCTGTAGTCCCAGCTACTCAGGAGGCTGAGGCAGGAGAATGGTGTGAGCCCGGGAGGTGGAGCTTGCAGTGAGCCGAGATCACGCCACTGTACTCTAGCCTGGGCAACAGAGCAAGACTTCACCTCAAAAAAAAACAAAAAGCAAAAAAACAAAAAACTGAGGTTGCAGGCTAGGCGTGGTGGATCATGGCTGTAATCCCAGCACTTTGGGAGGCCAAAGTGGGTGGATCATTTGAGGTCAGGAGTTTGAGACCAGCCTGGCCAACATGGTGAAACCCTGTCTCTACGGAAAATACAAAAATTAGCCAGGACTGGTAGTACATGACTGTAATCCCAGCTACTCTGGAGGCTGAGGCAGGAGAATTGCTTGAACCTGGGAGGCAGAGGTTGCAGTGAGCCGAGATCGCCCCACAGCACTCCAGCCTGGGTGACACAGTGAGACTCCGTCTCAAAACAAAACAAAACAAAACCTGAGATTACTTCCCCCTAACTTACTGGATACCTTAGCTACTCTATAGGAGTGTGGAGTATATGTTTCATCCCTAAATTAAGTAGCGAAGGAAATGAATATACAAGACTTCCATGTATCTTCTTTCAGGCCTAGGTCTACTTGTGAACAAGAAACATCCTGAAACAGAAGGATGTAGCCAAGTGACTGAAATCATAGTTATTTTATAAGCTGAGTGCATCCTGGTATAGTAGAAAAACACAGGTTGAATGAATACTAATTTACATGGTATTACATAAATTACTAAGCTCAGTTTTTCTATCTTTAAAATGGAAATAATAATGCTTACCCTGTCTGCCTCAATCAATATGTGCTGAAGGCTGTTTGTGCACCAAGCACTTTACTAGACCTGAGGATATCGAGTAAAATAGTTTAGAATTATATGTGTCTGTTAAGAAGAATGTAAGTCAACCCAGAATTTTATAGAGAGTTATTGAAGTTGCAAAAGTTGCTCTGAGAGTACAGAGAAGGTGGCCAGGGATGGGAATAAGAAAACTCTTGGAATGGGTAACATTTGAGATGAGTGTTTAAAGCTGAGATAAGAGAAGTTAGAAATAAGTAGGAGAAAGACATCTTCAGTACATCAGCAAGAAACAAAGGGAAGCACAAGAGTTCTATGATGACAATGACATAGGAGAAAGGAAGAGAGAAAGTGAGAGAGAGGAGGACTGAAGACCCAAAATAGCAGAGGCCTAAGATGGAGGTTCTTTTCTTTTTCATGTTAACGTTGGGCCCAGGGCTACTTTGGCACTTAATGGTATAAGGAACACGTGTTTCTTTCATTTTGTTCTGCCACATGTGGCCTCATTCTCAAAGTTCCCTTAAAGTCCAAGATAGCAGCTTTTTAACCCCAGCCATAAAAGCCACATTCCCATAAGTAGGAAGGAGCAAAGGAAGTCACTCTTCCTAATCCATATGGTATTTACTTATACCACTTATATTCTGGGATCACTTCTAGATGAAAGCAAGATCTAGAAATATAGTCTTTATTCTGGGCAGCCATGTGCCCAGATACATGTGGTGATAGTTCTGACTGAAGCAAGGAGAATGATCGCTGGGAGACACTTCTGGTGTCTGAGAGTAAGTGGTGTGTGCATGTGTGTATATGCATTTGTGCCCAGGGGTGTGTATGTGGCTGTGCCCATGTTTCACAGGCAAGGGGAAGCGGCATAGACGTAATGAAAAGATACCTAATCAGAAGTTACATTGTTGTGAAAAGTTATATTGCAAATGGATAAAGCACATTATAAAATTAAGGAATTATTCTAGGACAAATAGGTACTTTAGTGGTTACATATTTAATGTTAAAAAACTAGCCCAGGTTTATAACATGTTGACTTATATATACAAACTAAATAGAATTGCTTACTTCCTCATTTATGTTCCTATAACAACTTATATCAATATTGTTCTATAACATTTTTCTATTAATATTTTATGTCTTTGTTTCTCTGGACCATAAATTTTCTAGATTATAAATAATGTTTTGGTGGGGAAACTGATTCCACTGTGTAATGTTTCCTTCCATGTGGAGAGAAATCCATCAGTGTAATAATTCTGGAATCTCTACCCCTTGAGATAAAGCTGGGGCTCAGGAAATGAATAGCTTAACAGAGAGAATTTGGGATGAGAAACTGGACATGTGCAGCCATACGACTTCCTCTCTCCTCTCTCTTTGACTTCCTCTCTCCTCTCTCTTTGAGAAGGCCTGTCCCCAAATACCGTGTATTCTGCGCTCCTCCTTTATTTATATCATTTATTTATTTATTTTGAGACGGGGACTCACTCTGTCACCCAGGCTGGAGTACAGTGGCACAATCTTGGCTCACTGCAACCTCCGCTTCCCGGGCTTAAGCGATTCTCCCACCTCTGTCTCCCAAGTAGCTGGGACTACAGGCGCATGCCACCGTGACCAACTATTTGTTTTTTCTTTTTTTTGGATTTTTTGTAGAGATGGGGTTTTGCCATGTTACCCAGGCTGGTCTCAAACTCCTGAGCTCCAGCAATCCATTTGGTTTGGCCTCCCACAGTGCTGTAATTACAGGTATGAGCCACCGCGCCTGGCCACTGCCTTCTGCCTTTAAACAAAAGTTTTAAAGTTTAGATAATTAATCAACATATGTTGCAAAGGCAGATCATATTGAAGGAAAAACCAAAAAGATTAAGTTTGGGGGAATAATATATATATGTGGAGTGGCTGAGACAGACAGATTGAAGCCTTGGTGAGGAGGATTCCAGCAGCCTATGGTACTTTGCACCCAGGACTGTTTCTGTTTGTTCTTTCACCATGTAAATATTTAGTGAGTGTCTACTAGGTATTGCATGCTGTTTCAGGCACTGGAGATGTGGTAGTGAACAGAGCAATCAAAAAGCCCAGCCCTCCTACAACTTACATTGTGGCCGGGGAGATAGTCAATACAGGAATATGTTTATCTTTTTTAAAATTGCAAAATGACATGTCAAGTGGAAATCTGTGCTTTGTTAAAAATAAAGCAAGGACAGAGAATAAGGCATGCTGAGGTGGATGGGGGCTTTCCAGTTTAAACAGTGTGGTCAGGAAAAGCATCACTGAGAAGGTGACATTTGAATGAAAACCTGAAGAGGAGGGGGTGAGCCGTGTCAAAATCTGAGGCAACAAGTGTGGGCTCAACTGCTATGTGGCTGCGCCCCATTTTGGAACCTTCTGGGCAAAGTGACCCTAGGAGTATCTGCAAAGGAGCAGTGTGTGCTGGATACAGGGAGGGTCTCCATGCATGCAGGAACCCATGTCCTGGCAGTGATGATCTCTTCCTGCAGGGGAGACCCACATCCCCAGTTAGCAGTGAAGCCAACTGGGTTAAGAGAATAAACTCCTGGGGGATGTTGTGAGGGAAAGAGGCACTTATGCCAGCCCCCCGTCCCCCCGTCCCCCGCCCCCACCCCCGCAAAGTATTTCCATCCCACGTGAAGAGCTCGCTGAGTATGATACTTGTGGCCTCGTTCTAGGCTCCTCACTTCACTTTGGGAAAGGAGTATATTGTTCGATTTTGGAACTTGGGCATAAGCAACTGGGTGCCTGTAGTGTGCTAGGTTCTGCCCTTTTTCCTTATCTGTCCTCTTAGGAATCTGGTGTGTGAGTTTATGCTCTTGATGTGTCTGTTGAGCCCATATGGTGAGGCCTTGGCAACTCACAGGAGAGGGCTGTAGTGGTTTAGGAGCCCCCCTGTGGCTGTAATAGCGCTCCCTTATATTTTTGTTACGCATTAAGAAGTCCTCTTGTTTGCATATATAAAACATAGTTTACCAGCTTTAACAGAAAAAAAAATAACTTGATCTTTATTTATTATTACTTTGTCTCTCACTCTCTTTTTTTTTTTTTTCCCCCTTTTTTTTTTTTTTTTTTTTTTTTTTTTTGTTGAGACAGAGTCTCGCTCTGTCACCCAGGCCCAGGCTGGAGTGCAAATGGCACAATCTCGGCTCACTGCAAACTCTGCCTCCTGGGTTCAAGCAATTCTCCTGCCTCAGCTTCCCAAGTAGCTGGGAGTACAGGTGCTTGCCACCTTGCCTGGCTAATTTTTATATTTTTAGTACAGAAGGGATTTTACTGTGTTGGCCAGGCTGGTCTCAAACTCTTGACCTCAAGTGATCTGCCTGCCTCGGCCTCCCAAAGTGCTGGGATTACAGGTGTGAGCCACCACGCCCAGCCTATTATTACTTTTGTCTTATTTCTCCACTGGGTCAGAATTTTGGTAGGGTTGGGGAGTGCTATGGATTGGGAACCCTCAAACCCCAAGATTGTATATCTATCTATCTATCTATCTATCTATCTATCTATCTATCTGTCTGTCTGTCTGTCTATCTACCTACCTATCTACCTACCTACCTATCCGTCCATCCAATCTGCTATTCATGTAATGAATCGTGAATGAATGGGTAGCTGGGTGACAGTGCTAGAGTGGGTTTGTGCTCTTATGATTGACCTTGATAACTTTTGGAACCCATTTATTTAGTAAAAAGGGTAATATATTTTAGAAGTAAATAGGCAAAGCTCAAATTGATAGATACATTAAGAAGAGGACACCAAAGGCATAGTAGTATAGAGCCTTTTTTTTTATTGTAAAGGGTGAGGCTTTATATTCACCAATATACTCACATGGTGGCATTTAAGTTTGAAAGGGTAGATCTGATTGAAATTGCTGTAAATATATTTTTTACATAGCTGCCTATATTCTCCCAAGTGGAAAAATCACCTCCTTGGTTTTCGATGTCTTTGAAAGCTTCATTCTGTCAGACCAGTGCTCTTAAAATGAGAATAATAGGCTGGCGTGGTGGCTCACGCCTGTAATCCCAGCACTCTGGGAGGCCGAGGCAGGTGGATCACGAAGTCATGAATTCAAGACCAGCTTTGCCAAGATGGTGAAACCTGTCTCTACTAAAAATACAAAAAAAATAAAAAATAAAAAATTAGCTGGGAGTGGTGGCGGGCACTTGTAATCCCAGCTACTTGGGAGGCTGAGGCAGATAATTGCTTGAACCCAGGAGGCGGAGGTTGTAGTCAGCCAAGATTGTGCCACTGCATTCCATCCTGGGCGACAGAGCGAGACTCTGTCTCAAAAAACAACAACAACAAAAATGGGAATAATAAATGTCATCACTGTTTCTGCCTGACACCATCACTTCAGAACTCAGTCTGTCCTGAAACCAGAGATGAGGCTTTGCTTGTACCTTAGTTATATCCCTGGGAGGGAGAAAGGAAGGAGGTACCTGGATATTGTGAAACATAGTGGATGTTATGATTAGTAAGATGTATTTTCTAAGCTAGATAATGATGGGAACATTTGTGAAACTCCAGAGTTTTGAGAGAGTGCTGAAAGTTCTGAATGTCTGAGGAAGGGTGCTGCTGCAAAGACAGTCGGAGATAACCATATCCATGTGTTACCTTGACACCATCCCTGGGCTTTTTCACCTTGAGTCTGTGCCAATCATAATCCCAAAAGACACACTTTCAAATGCCATAATCTTGAATGTTGACATCCCAAAAGATCAAAATCCCTAGTCAAATATTCCTAACATCTAAAATCCCCCAAATCACATTCCTGAAAGATTAAAATCCAGAACCTTGAAATTGTCTAAAGCTGAACTCTGAGAAAGTGATTAGTGAATTTTTGGTGTGTGCAGGATAGTTGCTTCATGTGAGTTATTTCATGTGAGTCGCATCATGTTAGGAAGAACTAGTACCTTGTTATTATTTTTATTTGGAAATTAAATATGGCTTAAGGAGATGCATTTGGGTGCCAAGTTGACAAGGGATGGATTTGTGGACTTTAGTTGTCAACTTGACTAGAAACCTAGTAAAGTATTGTTTTGAGTGTGTCTGTGATAGTGTTTCCAGAAATTAGTGTGTGAGTCTGAGTACACTAGGTGGGGAAGATCTGCCCTGAATGTTGACAGGCACCGTCTGATCAGCAGGGGCCACGGAGAGAACAAATACAGGAAGCCAATTAGTTTCTCGCTGAGAGCGGACACAGATTTTTCTTTCACTGCCTTGAACATCAGAACTCCAGGCTCATGGACCTTTGGATTCCAGGATTAAGAGTCCACTCCTCTGGGTTCTAAGGCTTTCCACTTCAAACTGAGGGTTACACCATTGGCTTCCCTGGTTCTGAGGCCCTCAGACTTGTCCTGAGCCACTCTATCAGCATCTCAGGGTTGCCACCTTGCAGACAGCTTGTTGTGGGACTTCTCGGTCACTATAATCCCATGAGCCAATTCCTCTCTCATGTATCTCTATACATATCCTATAGGTTTTGTATCTCTAGAGAATCCTGACTATACTATCTGGTATTGGGGAAGGCAAACATCATTCATTTTTACTGTATTTCTTATAGTACAGTGGAAGAGATCTGTGAAATTGTTCCCTTGCAAAAAGACTGTGATAAGTTAAGTGTATGAGTGTACTTAATGGTGAAAGATAAAAGTTTAAAAGCTAATTATTATTGGTGCTTCGAAAGCAGAAAATTGCTTAATTGCAAGAGCCAGGCAATAACTAGACTTTCAAAGGAGCAGCATATACTTACAAAATTTGTAGACCATAACAGCTCTCCAAATACAAGTGCAGCGAGTGTTTCAAAAATCATAGAAGTGGAAATGCAGGCAAAACATGTAAGAACTCTCCCCTGTCAAATTATTTAATTGTGAATTACTTCTGTCACTTCACACATTAGCACCAATTCACTGTGCTATGTACTTCATCTTCACATCATTTCCAATACTGGAGATATAAATTGTGTAAAAATGGGTAGAGAGTTCTCATTTGTTGTATACATTTTTTTTTGTAAGTTTGATTCCACAAAGGTGTGTTACTACAATGTTGACTTTGTGACCATGTGTGCTAGCATTGCGCATGTAAAAACATTGAAACTTCCTCAAAAAGTGAAGAGCTGTCTTTCTTCTACATTGGCATCTGTGAAAGATAAAAGTTCCCAAGGTCTTAGTTCTTTGGGCAAATGCCTACGTGGTGGTGACCCACGATGACTTTTGCTCTGTCTCATCAAGACCTAGGTTGTTCATCACCATATTTCAGACAACTGAAGTTATGCACACAATATGAGCCATAGTGACAAGGTTTATACATTTTGCTTTTTGACCTGTTTACTTAGAGTACGGCTCACTCGCCTATAACTGTTAGAACTGTGCAACTGTTGTTTGTATACTTTAGTGTTTATGTGTTTGTGCTTGCAAAAATATGTGTGTTATTATTGCCTGTTTTATTGTGTAAAGTGGCCTATAAGGTGTTCAGTCATGGTTTTGTTTTTGTTTTTGCTTTTTTGTTTGTTTGTTTGTTTTTGAGATGGAGTTTCTGTCTTGTTGCCCAGGCTGGAGTGCAGTGGCGTGATCTCGGTACACTGCAACCTCTGCCTCCTGGGTTCAAGCCATTCTCCTGCCTCAGTCTCCCGAGTAGCTGGGATTACAGGCAGGCGCCACCACGCCCAGCTAATTTTTTGTATTTAGCAGAGACGGGGTTTCACCATGTGAGTCAGGCTGGTCTCAAACTCCTGACCTGAGGTGATCCACCCACCTCGGCCTCCCAAAGTGCTGGGATTACAGGCGTGAGCCACCGTGCCCAGCCTCAGTCATGTTTTTATACATTTCTCAAATAAATCCCTCTTTAAAAATGTCAGTAAATCCTTTTAAATAGTTATTTTAATTATTTTTTTCCAGAATTACACAGTTGGGATTTTGGTCTTTTGGGATTGTTAATCTTTGGGATTTTTAGACTTTAGGAACTTTGATCTTTCAGGAGTTCAACATTTGGGATTATGGCATTTGGGATTGTGTCTTTTGGGATTACAGCCCAATCCCTTTGGGTTGCTTAATGACTATTTAAGGGTTTTTTGTTGGTTTGTTTTTTCTCTTTCTGTGCAGTTACTGATGAGCCTTAGGGCTCAGACAGTGATGAGAAAATCAAAATAAGAATCATGAAAAAAACAGGTTGCTTTTCTTTTGTATTTGCTGAGCATTAGAATAATGTTTCTGTTTTTAAGTAGAAATTGTGGCGTAAAGAGATACCATAATCCACATTTTGGTTCATTTGGGTGGTTTAATTTGGGTGTAATGGGATTTGCTTATATTCTACTAAGTGATAAATGTGACACCATAAACCAGCCTGGAGCTTTCTTGTGTAAACAAAAGACCAGAGAAATTAGCATTAGGACGAGCAGCATTTATAAAACGCGATTAGCTTTTGAAGTAGATTTAGATCCTGTTCTCTAAATTGTAAAAATCCTCCACTTCTGCCTTTTTTTCAGCTCTGTTATCTGCTGAATTCAATGCTGTAAACACAAAAGTGCTCCATAAATATACTCTGGTGATGACAGACTTGGATATAAAAGCAAAATGGTACTTAAAATTGCTCAAGTAAGTTGGTTATAGTTAGATTTTTTAAAGGCCATGGTGGTATACTTTGGTAGAATCCCCAGCTTTCTTTAAATGATGACGAAAGGTAGCCAGTGCTATCTCTGTTATGCCTCTGAGTGTCTAATATAAAAATGAATTAGGAGAAAAGGGCCAGGAGACCTACCAGAGAGCTTTGTTCTGGCAGGATGTAGTGTGGAATAATTCTGAAAATTCTCCATGAGGAATCATATCCATTGATAAGCTATCATACCCTCCTCAAAAAGGGCACAGGTAGGACTGTATTAACTTGCTGTGTGAAATAATAAATTTCCTTGTCCCATCTGGCACATTATAACTGCGTTGGTGGGTTTTAGCAACATCCCTTCCCTGAGAGCTCAACGTGAATGGTTTATGAATGATGACCGAGCTCTGAGACTCCTCACAACCTTTATTATATAAAGTTGGTAACCCATAAAACTACCATTCCTTTAAAAAATGACCAATTTTGAACAGATCTGTAACAAAGGGAATCTTTACTTTTGCGAAATTGTATTAATGTGAGTAGGGAGAAGGTTGGAAGGGAAATCATGCTGAAATATTACTATCTCAATACTGTTTGAAGACTAAAACTAGGAATAATTATACCTAACACATTCTTTAGGGATTCTCTATTTTCATAGAAATTTTGCTTAAACTAAGAACCCAGATAGGATTTTCCAAGTTGTGTTTAGAGGTCGCTTGGTTATTCCTCAAAAGGCATGAGGTTGGTTTATTGGCAGTTTATGTTTGGATTTTCATAGCAAGTATAAAATAGTTGGCACTGCAAGTGTGTGAGTGTGTGTGATGGGTGGGAGTGGGGAGAGATACATTGTTCTCTCTAGCAATTTGCAAATCCATCTGCCTGTGCAAACCACTTCTCTCTGTGTGGGACGACTGTATATATCTTTATTTTTAGTATTTTTAGATTTTGGCCCCTTTATTAATTCACTTTTGTCTCCAATGAGTGTTTCTTCTTGCAATCCTTCTGTCTTTACATGTGCTTTGTAAACCAAAAGAGAGTGAGAGCAAAATGAGTAAATGTCTCGATAGAAACTGTTCATCAGCTTCCTTTTTTAAGAAAAATTTCACTTCTTACATTCTATACAGTTTGGAGACCTCTTAACACTTGGAGCCAGTCCTAGGTCTGCTGCAGGCTTTAGCTGTTCCCCTTACCTTTCACAATAATGCCTCTTTGTTCTTTTTATTCATGCAGATTTATGCTAATGATTATTTGCTATGCAAATATTTTAATTTAGTACTTATGGTAGAGAAAGCACTGACCAGCAGACCTGAAATTGAAGCTTAGCTCAGCTTTTAACTGTGAGACTTCATTTGTTTTACGTCAGCTCTCTGGGACATAGTTTTCACATCTGTAAAATGAACATTCTAGTTAATTGTCTCTTAGAACTGTGATGATAATTCAGTAATTGAAAAGCTTAATAGTCTGAAACCTAATATAGGAATTAGGCACTTAGCAGAGGCTGCTCTATGTCCACCCCAATTCTCTCCCATCTTCTTCCCTAGTAATGGAGTACTGTCTGGATCCAGACTGGGAATATATTTTGTGGTCTCTCTTGCAGCTAGATGTGACCTTGTGTTTAGACGCTTGCCAGAGGAATTATTTACTTTCATTTACCTTGTGAGATATCTCCTACCCAGGACTTCAACTTGTCTTCTTTCTGATGGACTGACTGGAAGGGCTATTATTAGAGTGACTTTGAAGGCGGAGTATCTTTAGAATAGTTCTCTGAATTGAATTGTGGAGCAGAGCTGTCAGCTGATCTAGAACACCTGTCCTAAGCCATTGGGTGAAAAAAATATTTCTATTTTGTTTGGGGCTTTGCACTTTGAGGTCTACTTGTAACAGCAGTTTAGCTTACCATAGCTAATACCAGCATTGTTCTTGAGTTCATGTTGATAGAGATTTACAGAGTCATAGAACTAGAAGGAGCCCTAGAGGTCATCTTGCAAACAACAACAAAAAAATGCTTGGAGAGAAAATAACCTTCACTTGGCCATAAAACAAATTAATTACACAATTGGAATAAAATCTAATTTTCATTATACAACATTGTCTCGCTGTAGAGTGAGTGATAAACATGGAATCTAATCCCTACAAGATGGTATATACAGAACATATGAATGGATTCCAAAAGTGCCTCTGTAAACTTTTTGTACTTCCTGCAGGAATGGCAAATTAGAAAAGCACATAAACTCTTACCCAACCTTTTACACTGAGATTAGAGTGGATAAGCAGGCCCTATAGAACACAAACTTTGGGGCTTCTTTTTCAGCAGTCCCTGAGCTGGAAGGTTCATTATCAGATGAAGGGGCACATCCCTTTGGTTCTGTGTGAAAACAGCCTCAAGGAAAAATGACCAACCTAGCATCAGTGCTGGGTATGTTTTAGTCACAGCTTCTGAAGCTTGTGTGCTCAAAAAGATTGATCTAAAATGGCTTCTCGAAACATAATCCAACAAAAGAGAGACAAGATTATGTTTTTAGCATTTGAACCTGAACACGCTCACTCTGTTTTAAAAGGTCTTATGGGACTGAAAAAGCCCAGGGAAACAGAAGTTGCTGTTCTCATTAAAGGAGAGAGGTATTTTTATTCATTGTTTTTATTCACATCAGTTAATTTAACATGCCTTGAAGGGCCTCTTCCAGGGTAGCAGTATTAAAGTAGCAGCTTACTCACTGATTATAAACAAACATTAGTCAAGTTTACTTACAAAAGTTGGTGCACGGATAAAAAGCAAAAGAATTACCTCCTACCTGACAGATGGAATGAGTCCCAAAGGTCTCTTCTGGTCTTGTGACAATATGCCATTTAAGAAACTTGGAATGAAATCCAAACTCTTTAACTGTGAATTGTAAATCTCTCCATGATCTGGTCTGTACCCACCTTCATTGCAAGACCCTCTTATCCTCAGCTTGCTACTGAGATGCCTCATCCCAGCAGTCTTTCATGCTGCAGAGCTTTGCACATGCTATTCATACAGCCAGATACTTCTTCTCTTCTTGGGTCTCAACTTAAATATCACCTCCCTTAGAGATGTCTTTCTTGACCACCTGCAAAAGGAAGGCTCACTCTAGTTTTCCTACACTTTAACTTATTTCCTTCAAATCATTTATAGAAATTAATTTATGTATCTGCTTATTTATTTTATGCTAGCATTAATCTCTTCCTCTGGATGGTGACTTAATTGGCTAATTAAGCCATTTTGACCATAAAAGGGGCAAAGTTTAATCCAGGGTGGTCTGAAAACTCTATGTTGAAGCAAAGACAGAGGTTAGGTAAAGAGAAATTGAAACTGAGAGACTAGGAATACAGAGTGGGATTAGTGACAAGAATAGGGTTTTTTTGGATGGCAGACAGGCTGAGGTGGACTCCCAAATATAGATCAGTCTAGTAGCGGGGTTCGATAGGAAGACTAAAAAGATTCAGACCTGAGAAGGAGCTAGTAAAGTAAAAGCCAAGGCAAGGAAAGAGGCAAAATCTCAGACAGACTGACTGAGACTCATGTCTATGTCCAACTCTTTAGCAAGCATCTCAGCACTTGGCTGGATAGCCATGCCCAAGACTATTCTCAGTATCTCTTAGGGCGATCGTAGTGGATGCTGTTCCTGTGGGCAAGTGACTTCACCTCCCTTGGGAGGTGTGATTTGTCTTTGGGTCAAACAGCTGGCAAGTGATTCTTTCGTCTGTCTAGTATTACCCCAACCAGTTCTTAACTCTGTGCCTATACCCCAACAGTAAGATGTTTTCCTATAGCCTTGCTAGCTGATTTCCTTGACAGCAGTTTTGTACTTTTGGTCTAGAATCAGTTTACAAACCTTCACCTTCCTCAAATTCTGAGCATTCTATGCCCCATCCATACACCAAAACCCTGTTCAGGCTCTGCTTCCTTTCACCAAAATTTACCCTTGCCTCCTTGAAGAGGAACCCAGGAATCCTGCTGGTTTGCAGTCTGTCCTCTAGTGCAGATAATTCTCTGTAGACGCTGCCTTTCTGTTGTTATAGTAACGGCAGATGTGCCTTCTGGAATGTTGTTTCCTGGGAACACAGTTGGGAGGATCAAAAGAGAGATCCCAGTTCTTTTTCAAATTAAAAAAAAAAAAATCTGTACCCACAACTGTATTTGTTTTCCTGCCTTGCAGAAGCCAGGAGAAATTGACAGAGTAGTAGAACCAAATCTTGACAAGAAGCAGGACATGGAACATGATGAAATCTGATATCTAGCATGTTCTACTTTACTAAAGAAAACACAATGCTCATAATTTAGCTGTACTTTGATTATCAGGATAAATTGTGCAATAAAATATATGGGTATAATGGAAACTTCAAAAGCGACAAATAGGTGATAAATAATATAAAAGTAGATTACTGTACTTAGCTTCGATTTTAATGCTTGTAAAATGAATGAAACAATGTGTTTATATGCAGAAAGTCATATTATCATAAATATATTTGCTAAAACAGGAAGCATAAATTGTGGTTAAATTTCCTAATGTCTGATGGTGTGCTTGAATGTTTTTTTGTGATTAAATGTGAACAATTGCTCCTTTAAGGTAAAGGTCTGTGTATATGTGATTAATCAGATTGAAATGAAAGTGCAGACGGCTCACGCATGCCTAGTTATCAGAATGATTGATTTTAGTCTGTACTTGTAGGTGAAAAAATATCTGTTAATAACCCCAGCAGCCAAACCCCTGATGTCACTGATAGCTCAATGATTTGTGCACATTCTGCATTATAGAGCTCATTTGCAGGTTTAGGGGCTGCACAATGATCCATTGGATCACAAAATTATAACATGAAAAAAGTGACATCCAGATTTATGCAAGCGTTATGACTGCAAAGTGCATTTCATCAGTGAGAAGTTTAAAATTGCTGCTGTTGTAGCTGTCACAGGCATCTTATTTTCTTTGGTTTTTGTGTAGGCAAGACTGTCAAGCTTTTATCACACAAACTGGTGTTTTTGTGTACTATCGCTCTCCTCCTGCTGGTGACTGCCAGTCTCTGAACCGAGTTATTAAGTCTTCAGCTTTAGGATAGTACTTTACCAGCTTGTTTGAATTACCCTTGATCATAAACACCTTAATGCTTTACTGGGTATAAAAGGTTCAGAACAAAATAGAAAACAGCTCTGTAGCAAGGATTGGTGGATTGCTGGTGTTGCTCTTCATCACTATAGGGAAAATGATGCTGAACTTTGAATTCTCAGTTCTGGGTCTTCTCAAAATAAGTCCTGGGCTTAGCAGGAAACTTTGCATGTAAGACTTGGGTGTCTTCCCCATGCCGTAATGCTGATTTTCTAGACCTGGCCGCTGTATCGTCCGATTGTCAAACACTCTGCCCTGCATCTTTCTGCGAAGAAACTTGCTCTTTCTCACAGCTACTAAGATGTTCGTTCTGGAGGAATGTTGGGCTAAAATATCTAGGGGAATTAATTTATTTGCTACTGACCTTCTTTCAGATTAAAATATTTCCCCCCTTACTATCAATTGTGTTTGGTTTCTTGCTCTGAAGAAACTGGGAAAAATAGACAGAGTAATAGAGGCAAGTATTGACAGGAAGGCTATGGGATATTTGGCTGATGAAATCTTATACCTAATATGTTCTACCTTTGTGCAAGGGAATGTAATGCTAGTAATTTACCTATGTTGATTGCTAGGGAATATTGTGAGGTAAAATATATGGATAGAAGGGAAATGTCAAATGCTGCAAATAACAGAGCTAAATGGATTTATTTATTTAGCTTCAATTCTAATACTTGTTAAATGAATAAAGCATTGTATTCAGAATCCCTTCCTTAGAAGATCCCATACAATTGTGTCTGGCACAATACCCAGCCCACAACAGGTACTCCATAAACAGGAGTAATTATTGTTATTACTGTTATTATTATTATTGGCAAAAATGAATATAGTTATAATATGCACATTTATCTGGCGAATATAGGCCAGAGCAAGACCACCAGAGTAAATCAGTGTCCCCAAAGAAACCCACACCTATGGCACCAGTGAACTCCTTCCAGAGCTTGCCTGGCTTGGCTCTTAAATAACTTTTGTTAAGCCTGCCCCAAATCTCTGGGACTCAGTAGCTCGGTAGCCACATGTGGGTAGCGGCTACCAGCTTGGACACATGGAGAGCATTTCTATGAGAAAGAGCTGTATTGGGCAGTGCTGCTCTAGGGTAAACCTTGCAAAGAACCTAGAATTTGGAACCTGAAGTCTGCAACATGTAGGGAAAAAAAAAAAAAAAAAAAAAAAAAAAAGCAACTATGAAATCAAGTAAGTACCAGAGCTGTTGGTGGAAAACAATTAGCAAGGAATTGAAGAAGAACAAATTGAGCCCTGTAGATGCATTTTAAAGTCCTTGGCTTCTCTTGAGTGAATCCCATGGTTGGTAGAAATGGGCAGGCTAACTGGGAGCTTTATCCATTACCATTCAGCATTGCACTCAGCATCCCGCAGAGAAAGCCATGGGTCCGGGAAGCTGAAATGGAAGGAAAAGCAAAACAAAAATGGGATCATCTAAGAGAAAAGTAGTTTGTGGCAGAATGAATCTGGAACTATATGTTTTATCTTTAAAAAGTGTTCTTTTCAAGCACAATGGTTTCTTTAATGCTTCTGAATTTAATCATGCTTAAAAGGTGAGCAAACTCATTCCTGGTTACTCCTTCTTATGAGTAAGTTCCTAGTTATCCATCACATCATCATCATCATGAATTGTGTTATATTTATAATGATACTCAATTAATCTCAAGAGTGGCAAGAGGTGGCATCTGTCTGAGTCTTCACAATGGCTAAAGATGCAACTAATGGCATTGCCTTCAGAGTAAGTCACAAGAATTCAGTACATGTGGTAGTGTGTTGACATTCTGTCACAGAACCAATGTGAAAATATAGGTGGCTTTTAAAGATAGTTTTCCTCCCTAAAAGTTTCTTCTTATTTTTTCAAACAATTTAAGTCACTCCAGTTAGGGAACATTGTAGCATTCTTGCCTTGAACGATTCCTTCATGTGTAACCTCCCAGGGAACTTAAATATAGTAAACTTTGCTGAATTTCACTAAATTGAAAACTGAAATTGTCACTTATTGGAGAATGAAGTAGATTGTATGGTATTGTCAGCATATTAAATCGTGGGTGAACGTTATAAATATTATTGATTGTTTTTAAATTAGAGAAGTGTCTGCACATTCAATAGCAATTCTAGCTCAATTTTTAGAAATCAAGAAATATATTAGAATCATAATGCTGACAGGGACCTCAAATGACAATCTTATCTTTCCTCTTAGACTCTAAGTCACACTGGATAAAAGTGATCTTGGGGGCTGGGCGTGATATCTCATACCTGTAATCCCAGCACTTTGGGAGGCTGAGGTGGGCGGATTCCTTGAGCTCAAAAGTTCAAGAGCAGCCTGGTCAACATGATGAAACCCTGTATCTACAAAAAATACGAACATTAGCCAGGTGTGGTGGCATGTGGCTGTAGTTGAGGAGGCTGAAGTGGGAAGATTGCTTGAGCCTGGAAGGTCGAGGCTGCAGTGAGCTGTGATTGTGCCACTGTACTCCAGCCTGAATGACAGAGCAAGACCCTGTCTCAAAAAAAAAAAAAAAAAAAAAAAGGTCCTGGGAAGCTTGCTGTGAGCAGGAAGGTGGGATGGTGGAAAGACCACTGATTATGGACCTTGTGACCTATGCTCTCACCCAAGCTTTGTCACAGTTTTCCCCCAAATCCTTCAACGTCCCTGGGTCTCAGTTTCTTTATTGATAAAATGAGGGAAATGGACAACAAAGTTTCATGGCACTTTCTAACTCTATCAGTTTTCTACTGCTCCATATAATTTATGGTATTATAAATTACCACAAATGAATGTCTTGAAACAACTCCCATTAGGCCCCAGTTGGGTTCCCTGCATAGGGTCCTTTAAGACCAAAATGAAGATGTCGGCTGGGTTGGCCTCTTACCTGAAGACTTTGGAGAATAATTTGTTTCCAAGCTCATTTGTGTTAAGGATTAGGTTCCTCGTTGTTGCAAGATTGAGGTTGCTAACTTCTTGCTAGCTGCGAGCTAGGGGACATTCTTAGCTTCTAGAGGCCACGGACATCCCTCATCCTGTGGTCTTCTCCATCTTCAAGCCAGCAACAGCAGGTGAAATCCTTCTCATGCTTCTAACCTCTAGCTTTTTCTCCTCTTACTAGCCCAAGAAAACACAGTGTTTTAAAAAGACTCATGTAATTAGGTTAGGCTCACCCAGATAATTTCCTTCCTGATTAAATAAAAGTCAATTGATTAGTAACTTTAATGGTATCTGTGAAATGCCTTCTGCCACGTCATGTAACACAATCAGGGGCATGATGTCTCATCACAGTCACTGCTGAAGGAATTAGGAATATCTTAGGGAACCATTCTGGAAATTTGCCTATTACATTAACTCTAAAAATCTTAGATTCTACATCTTCCAGGCCAAGCATTCCAGAGAATGCTTTTATATAAAGTTCTTTGCTTCTCTCTCTTCCATCTGGCAATCCTTTCCTGGTAACCAATGTTCGTTTTTCTTGCTGCAATTTAAACTCACTGCTGTCAGTCCTGCCTGTATTCTTCTAATCCTTTGAAATTTTCTGAAATCAAGTTTTACCTTAGTGCACTCCTCAGTGCCAGGAGACAGTGGACATTTCTAGAGCCTGTTGCTCATTGTGGCAGAGAACCAGTGCTTTCTCAGTGACATAGACAAAAGAGACTGACCTGGTAGGATGGAGAACAGTGGTTTAAACTGGTAGATACTTAGATGGACTGCTGTCTAAGAAGGGGCAATGACATCTTCTCATGCACTTAACAGTGGGCCACAAATGAAAGGCACAGGGATGCTACAATCCTGCCTTCATACTTAGTATCAGCCTTTCTTCTGTTGAGGGCATTTGTAAGAAGCCATTTTAAGTGAGGTTGGTCTTTCCTGGGTCCAGCCCCTTTGTGGGGATTTCAAGTGACTTAGATGGTTCTGAAAATACTTTTAACGATGATTTTATTATATAAATAAATGAAATAAAATCTGAAAGTACAGATGGTCCAGTAGATGAAAATAAAAATCACCTCAATCTTAAAATCCAGGAGAAAATGCCATTAATATTAGCTTGTGTATCTTTCTAGATATCATTCTATGGCATGGGCACAAATTAACTTTTAAAGTAATGTTGTGCAACACTGACAATTTATAGTGAAAACTTTTCATGTTGATAGAGATATTTCTTTTTTAAAAGTTACAAACACAGAGTTTATTATAACAATAATACAGTAAAACAAGCAGTTTAAACACAGGAAAAGAAATAAAAAAGTATCTGTATTCTCACCCTAACACGCAGATTTACTTACATTTTGATGATGTTTCAGTTTGCCTAAGCATTTTTAAAAGCCCTACTTGATAAACATATTTCCATAACATTATTTTTACATGGCTGGCTTCTAATATTTGATCTTATGAATATACTGGTATTTCTTCAATTATTTTTGCTGAATATTTAGGTTGTTTCCATTTCTCACTGTTGTAAAAAATGCTTCAGGGAACATCTATGTAGCTAGATTTTTAAGCATAGTCTTAGTTACTTAGGATAAGCTTGTAGATGTGAAAGGTTTAGGGCAGAGTAAACATACACATTGAAATCTTTTGAGATATATTGGTGATGCCTTCCAATTGTACAATGCCCATTAACTAATATAGTGTTGCGAAAAGAACATGGTTTTGTGGTGGAAAGATGGACTGGAGCTGCTCTTTGATTATATAATTTTGATCAAATCAATTTTCCTGACCATCTCTAGCCTCACCAGTAAAATGGGACTAGCCTCGCCTGTAAAATTCACTCTATCTGCTTCAAAGAATTATTATGCAGGTAAAGAGAGATGGTCTATGGGGAAAGGACTTTGAAAATTATGAAGTGATGAAAAAATGGTCATTCATTTATCACTTATGCTAAGCAGAGTCAGTGGTCTTCAGGTAAATAGTCCACCAAATCCCATTGAATTACACCTCTTTTGAGAATGTTAGCTTATGCTAACATTCCCCAAAAGTGCACTGTGGATTTGATGACACTCCAGTGAGTATGTCAGTGGCCCTAGTCCTGCTGCTAAAGTGCACTTCTAAACTTGTGTGCCTGTTTCTTTCTTGCACAAGTAAGTCTGGAACTTGGGAAGTCTATTCTGTATGGTTATTGTATTTATTTGTTTTTTTGTCACCTTGTTTTTTCAAGTTGGCTATTTACTCATTCCCCTGCTGATCTATTATGTTCTCTATGAGATTGTCTTTATTGGTACTCATAGGTGGCACTTAGCACTCATATGGCACTTTTCATCTTGAAAGCACTTTACAGACATTAGCTAATTAATTTTCACATCACAGCATGATAGGTAGGTAGGGAACTAATCTAAGCATTTGAGCTATGGCGATGAAAGTTGTGTTACAAGTACAATAAATTATTTTTTATTATTCTTTGGAGGAGGAAGAGATGGTTATGTAATTTGTCCCAAATCACAAAAGGCATTTACATCAGAGTTGAAATTCAAGCCTAGTCTGATGAAGTTAGTCGTATCAGAGGCCCCCTTATGAGTCCTGATCAGCTTGGTCACAAAGATGGTATTATGGGAGGGAAACCGACCAGCTGGCTTTCCTTTCTCCTCTGCATGGGGAGCAACATTACTGGCACTTGAGCCCCTTTCTTCTTTCCTTTTGGAATGATGGCACTTATTGAAATGAACCTGATGAGAAGTTTGAAAATATTTCAGAGAAGTCTCCAAGTTTATGAGGGAGAAGGAGGCTCTACTCCCAGAGAGGGCAAATATGATTGGATTATAATTTGCTTTTGAAATCTAAGAGTGTTTCCAGTTGGTATAATGAAACTATCACTCTTGCTTGGGAAGATGGGGAAATAGAAGGGGTAAAAATCCCTTGGCTTGGCTTTCATGATTTTATCATTAGGGACTCTACAGTGGAGAGGGAAGGCAGGAAGCACAGAACCCAAAAGTATTGGCCTCGAAATTTGCTCTTGTCCTAGCTTCCCTAGAGCTAATAGAGATTGCACAAATTCTCTGGATCTTGGGGATGCCAATCAGAGTCTCCAGAATTGATTTTACAAAGGGGAGAATACTAGAAAATCTGGTTATGATGAAGAAAAGGAACTTGGTCAAGATTCTCCAGAATTCTCCTTCCCAAAGAGTCCACGGATGGAGCTCAGGCAAGGACAGGCTCTGAACCCCAAGGCATTCTTTCTTCAATGACATAATTGAAGGTAATCTGAGGATCGAATTATTGTAGGAAAATACCTGATTCCATTTCCTATGCCCTGAAATGCAGTCAAGACTTGCAACTTTGAGACTGGAATTTGCTGGTTGTGGTGGTCATGGTGTGGTGGTAGTGGAGGAAGAAGCCAGCAAGAACAAGTTCTGATGTTTGATCCATTTGGCAATAGCTCACATCTGATAGTCATATTTCCCAGGTCTCTATAATTTCCCATGGCAGTGGGTGTCAATCTGAACACCTAAGCAGATGGCCTATGTAAGAGGGGAGATTTGACATTTAGCTGTTAATTTATTTTACGATATGGGCTGTCATGTATTATACATGAGGTAAATAAAAGCGATGGACTAATTATGGAAACGTGCACTGCCTTCCAATGACTCTTGGATTATATGTTTAATATTTTGAAGTATTCCAATTACAGAGAGATTTGTCACTGCAGAAAACTTTTTTTATTTATGGAATTCCAACATCCTCTGCAGGGAATGGAAGCTCAGTTAATTTTTTTCTGTTAAGTTAATGAACATCCTAGATTTTTCAACACAATTGGGATTTTTTTTACTAAAAGGTTGAGTCATATTTTAGACATATATTTTTGACAACCTATTTCCCAGTTGAGTGGACTCCCCCTCCCTATATGGGATTCTGGTCCACTTTCAAATAGTAGGTCCACATTTGTTGTCATAAAAGGGCAATCATGACCAGGTGTGGTAGCTTCTGTCTGTAATCCCAGCACTTTGGAAGGCCGAGGTGGACTGACTGCTTGGGGTCAGGAGTTCAAGACCAGTCTGGCCAACATGGTGAAACCCTGTCTCTACTAAAAATACAAAAATTAGCCAGGCATGGTGGCATGCACCTGTAATCCCAGCTACTCAGGAGGCTGAGTCAGGAAAATCAATTAAATCCAGGAGGCGGAGGTTGCAGTGAGCAGAGATTGTGCCACTGCAATCCAGCCTGGGTGACAGAGTGAGACTCCATCTCCAAAAAAAGGGCAATCTTGTCATTTTGAAAACATCACTTCTGGTTAGTTTGAGATCTGTAACTTGTTTTGGTCTATTAACTTTATCATAGTTCTTTCAAGAGCCATTTGATTGGTAGAGGAATGGATCAACACAGCAAAATGGGCATTATCCAAAAGTCTAGTTAAAAATTATCTATTTAAAAGAAAAACAGAAGCAAATAAGTTCTTTAAAGTTTAAATTCGCAGTTATGAGGAACACTGGCAATGTTTGGAAACTACAGGGTTGTCTTACTTTTTGTGCCTTAAAGAACCAATAAAAAACTACCCCTTTTTGTTTTGTTTTGAACTAATAAGCCCCTAATTTTATGCTAATTACAATAAAAAACAGACCCATTTCCTCATTTTTTTGTAATAAAAATTTTGAAGTTTTTATAAAGGATGGAAATTTTTTTGTTTGCTTTTTAAGTTTGAGATAATTATTGTCTAATACAGAGCTCACAAATTTTATTTTGATCTTTTCAAAGAGCCAGCTTTATACAATGGAGCAGAGTAGCTTTATTACAAAAGCAAATGCTATGCATTTTATGGTTTGAGCATTATATTCATAAATAGTGACATTTGTTTTATATGCTTATCTCTAACCTCATTCCAAAAAAATCACTTGAGACAGCTTATATGAATAATAAACCCAAATAGGCAAATTACAAATGAGTAATTTTTTCAGAAACAGGGAACCATAGAAATAGAAGTTAAAACTTGGGGAAGAGTTTGAACATAAAGAAGGGTACACAGTGGCCAAAGATAAGCCACAAATTGGCCCTACCTGTCTTGGTGTCCCAATGAAAAAGGAAACAAGATTAGTTCTTTAAGACAAATGATCTACAAGGAACAAACGTATCTGTTCCTCAGGGCAAACAAAGCTTTGTTTCCTGCTAATTCAGTTGTTTATATTAGTATAATATAATATTACTATATTAGTACACTTTTTTTGAAGTAACTCTATTTTTGCGTGTGTTACTTTTGTTCTATCACAAAACCCAAGCGTTGTGACTTAAAGTAACAAACACTTATTATTTCTCTCTGTTCTATGGATTGGCTGGGAGGTTCTTTTGGTCTGGGCTGGTTTGGCTGGGGCTGGATGGTCTAGGATGGTCTCACTGGGAATTCTGAAAGTAGTAGACCCTATGTCTGCATGCTCTGTCATCCTCCAGAAGGCTAATCCAGGCTCTTTCACATGGTGGCAGGAGGGTTCTGGGCAGGAAGGTTTGCAAGAGAGAGCAAACTCCAATAAGGAAGCACTTTCCAAGTCTCTGCTTATATCATAGTTGCCAGTGTCCTCTTGGCCAAAGCAAGGTACATGGCCAACCCAGATCCAAGGAGTGGAGAAAGACATTGTCCCTCCTGATGGCAAGCATTGCAAAGTCACATTACAAAGGAACATGAATGGAGAGAGGGGAAGAATTATTGTAGCTATTTTTGCAAACAATCTGCCACAATTGGGAAGATTGGGAAACAGTCTTTCTCTTCAGCATGCCCCGTTGATGATTAAGGCTGAGCCTAGGCCTGGAGTAGAGAAGAAGGACATTGTGTCAGCTATCAACTTGTTACCTCTCCCCTGTAAATGCACTCTTCTGTATATATGTTCTGTGATAACCAGTGAAATTCCTTTAAGCATTTCTTCTGAAAGTGAGCAGGATGGTAAGCTTTCTCAGCAGAGGGCACTGGAGGGACACTGCATGGGAAAGAGACTTCCTGCAATTTCTACTGGACCCAGAGGTCAGCAGTGTGGGTATAAGGATGCTCCATAGATCCTGTACTAACCACAGGTCTAGAACACACTCACTCTGTGACTTTGCCTTCTTGGCCTGGTAAAAATTTTTCCTCAGTCCTCTTTATATGGAAACCAGAAACTTATACAATCTGCAAAAAAACTGCATAGGGGGCCCAGAGAGTCAACACTGAGCTGTTATTCCTTCCACAAGCAACCACTCCTCTCAACACCCTGTGTAGCCAATACACTCTGAAGGCCTCTGCCCCTGTCCCTCCAGCACCCGGACTCCCACTGCACACCCATGTTTCTGGTTGCTGATCGTCTGCTCTGCTTTCCATGGCATTGCCTGGTGTTTGCCCAGCAACTCCAGACCAGCTCAGACCTGACTAAGCCAGCGAGCTTCTCTGCTAGGCAGGCACAGAAACACACATTCTCCAGTCAAGTCTGAACCCCTTCCAAGTTTGTTGTTCCTTGGGTAGTCTCCCTCAGCACTAGGGTGTCATACAGAGTTTCCTTTTATAGTTATTTAATCATAGATACTAATTCTTACATTTAATTTCCTGTTTAACCTACTGTGTGATTTCCGTCTCTTGATTGGACCAGACTGCTACAGACATGATATAGAGAAAATGGTAAGAATGACACAATGGACTCTGGGGACTCAGGGGGAAAGGATGGGAAGGCTGTGAGAGATAAATGACCACAAATGGGGTGCAGTGTATACTGCTCGGGTAATGGGTGCAGCTAGGTCTCACAGATCACCACTAAAGAACTTACTCATGTAACCAAACACTACCTGTTGCCCCAATAATCTATGGAAATAATTTTTTAAAAACGATTCGATTAGTCTGTGAGTTACAGAAAACCAAAATAACATTGGTTTAAACAAGATGAAAATGGTTTCTCTTTCATATAAAAAGAAGTATAAAGTTGATCCCTCCAGGACTCATAGGGCAGCTCTCTCTGTGTTGCTAGGCTCTGTCTATATCGCTGCTCTGCTGTGCTCTACAAGTGGCTTTTACCTTAAAATTGCTGCTTAAACATCAGCCATCATATCCACATTCTAGCAAGACACAGGAGGAGAGGGTGAAGTGCACATCTTCTTAGTGATTCTTAGTGAATCTCAGGTCTTTTATGAAAGCTGTTAAAAAAAAAAAAAAGAATCTGTCTTGCAGTTGGATCTAGGGTTGTGAGGCTAATGAGTGCAACCTCCTTACCATGATGGCAGAAAGCCTGTCTGAGAATGGAACCAACCTGGAAGAAGCAGTGCTCTGAAACCCGGGGAAAAAAACAGGGTTCTTGTGACATCATTTCATCCCCTGCCTCAAACTATAGCAAAAGCCAAGAAGTACTCTTGGATTTTTAAAATTACATGAGTGATTATAAATTTAGGCCTTGACACAGAAAGACAAACATCACATGTTCTCATTTATTTCTGGGATCTAAAAATTGAAACAATTGAAGTCATGCAGATAGAAAATAGAAGGATGGTTACCAGAGGCTCAGAAGGGTAGTAAGGGGGAAGCGATGGTGGGGAGGTGGGGATGATTAATGGGTACCAAAAAAATAGTTAGAAAGAATGAATACGACCAGTATTTGATAGCACAATAGGAGGACTATAGTCAATAATAATTGTACATTTAAAAATAACTAGAAGAGTATAATTGGATTGTTTGTAACATAAAGGATAAATGCTTGAGGGGATGGTTGGATACCCAGTTTTCCATGATGTGATTATTAAGCCTTGCATGCATGTACCAAAATATCTGAAGTACCCTATAAACATACACACCTACTATGTTCCCACACAAATTAAAAATAAATTTTTTTAAAAAGAGAGAAAATGGACAAGCTGGAGACTGCCTTCCCTCCTCCTGGTGAACAAGTAGGCAATTCAGGTAGATAGAAAGGCAAGGGAGAAAGAAGGGAAATAGAGGTAAAGGGAGGTGATCATTTCTTTTCTCCTTTTTCCCAGGATAGAAGCCGGGGGACAGGTTTGGGCCATCAAACTCCTTGGTCAATGTGAATAATTGGAACTCTCATACAATGTTGTCAAGAGTGTGTCATGGCAAAAACTTCTGGACAAGAATCTGGCAGTTGTTTTTTTAATGAAACTACAAATATGAATATTCTATGACACAGGAATTCACCCAGAGAGAAATGAAAACATGTCCACAAAAAGGTTTGTCAAGGAACGTTTGGAGGAGTTTTTTCATAATCAGGCTAAACTAGAAGTAGCCCAGGTGGCCATCAGTAGGAATATTAACAAAAGGTGGGATGTTCATACACTTAAATCCTCTTTAGTAATGAAAGGGAACAGACTCTTAATATATGCAACAACATGGAGAAATCTCACACACATCTACCCATCCCCCCTCCATCCTCTCATCTTACTTTTGATGTATTTCAAAGTAAATTGCAGATTTTTGTATACTTCCCCCTAGTTTGGCATACTCATGATTAGTTCGATTTATTCTTCATTATGTGAAGGAAAGCTTATGAAAAAGAACACATAGAATATTGTTTCAAATGAAGTTCTAGAGAAGGCAAAACTAATCTAGGTTGGATAAAAATCAAAACATTGGTTGCCTCTGGGGAGCTGAGGATTGAGTAGGCGGGGACATGAGGGAATTTCCTGGGGCGATCATAATGTTCTCATATCTTGATTGATAGAAATTTGGGTAACACAAAGGTATGCACATGTGAGAACTTGTCAGCATCCATAAATGTATGCTTTAGATTTGAAAATTTAATTGCATATAATTTCTTACATAAAAATGTAAACAAATATAGCTAGTTAAGGAAAAGTATGCTGAAGCATTTAGGGAGTGGTGTACAGATATCTGCAATTTACTTTTTGAAATACATCAAAATAAGAGATTGATGGATAGACAATGAGTTGAATAGAAAGATAGATTATATGATGAAAAGAAAGTATTCTTAAATGTCGATGGCAGTAACTGACTGGTAGGTATACAGATATTCAATGTAAAATTCTTCCAACTTTGATACATGTTTAAGATTTTCATAAGAGAACATCTTTTTTAAATGCTCAGTTAGGTATGGGGTGCTACAGAGCACTCATTCTAAGAGCATGCTTTCCCTTGCCACTGGGGGAAGGCTGCGGGTCATTAGGACAAGAGACTTGCATAGCTGTTTCAGCATGATATAAGTTGGTGTTCACTAGTTCCAGGAAATGGGTAGATAGAGTGCTCTAAGGCAGTCCTTCTGGAGCATGATACTTTGAGTGTGATGTGCTTGTTATATAGAACTTTTCAGTGCCCCATTATGGAGACATGGAGGTGCTGAAGTTGACTGTGAATGACAGAGATCTGGGGTCAGGCTGAAGAGGCCATCATGAGTGGCAATGAAATTGGGAGAAAAAGGCCAAGGCTTAGAACAAAAGGCCCCAGCAATGGGTGTTAGCATGATGTTTAAGAGCTAAGGATCGGCCGGGCGCGGTGGCTCAAGCCTGTAATCCCAGCACTTTGGGAGGCCGAGACGGGCGGATCACGAGGTCAGGAGATCGAGACCATCCTGGCTAACACGGTGAAACCCCGTCTCTACTAAAATACAAAACTAGCCGGGCGAAGTGGCGGGCGCCTGTAGTCCCAGCTACTCGGGAGGCTGAGGCAGGAGAATGGCGTAAACTCGGGAGGCGGAGCTTGCAGTGAGCTGAGATCTGGCCACTGCACTCCAGCCTGGGCGACAGAGCGAGACTCCGCCTCAAAAAAAAAAAAAAAAAAAAAAAAAAAAAAAAAAAAAAAAAAGAGCTAAGGATCAAGCAGTTCTCAGGGGGTCACTTGTCCGTTCACTCATTCATTCAATAACTATTTCTTAAGCAGCTACTATGTGCTAAACAGTGCTCTAAGTTCTGAGTATACAGTAGTCAACAAAATAGATATTCAAAATAGATATTCAAAAAGTCTTGGCTGGCATGGTGGCTCACGCCTGTAATCCTAGCACTTTGGGAGGCCGAGACGGGCGGGTCACCTGAAGTCAGGAGTTTGAGACCAGCCTGGCCAACATGGTGAAACCCCATCTCTACTAAACATACAAAATACAAAAATTAGCCAGGCTTGGTGGCACACATCTGTAATCCCAGCTACTCAGGAGGCTGAGGGAGGAGAATCACTTAAACCTGGGAGGCTGAAGTTGCAGTGAGCTGAGATCGGGCCACTTCACTCCAGCCTGGGTGACAAGAGCAAAACTCTGTCTCAAAAAAAAAAAAAAAAAAAAAGAAAAGAAAAGAAAAAAGAAAAGAAAAGAAAAAAAGAAAGAAAAGAAGAAGAAGGGAAAAAAAACGCAAAAAGTCTTGATGAGGGAGAGAGGAAAAACAGACGAATAAATAAGTAAATAGGAGATATGTCAGATGATGATAGATACTATAGAAAAAATAAAGCAAGGAAAGTAAAAGGGAGTATCAGCATAGAAGGATTAGTATTATATACAGAGTGGTCTGGGAAGAACTCATACATGAGCTGATACTTAAGCAAAGACCTGAAAAATATAAAGGAGTATTTCTTATAGCTATGCTAAGGAGCTATCTTACTTTAGGGCTAAAGCAGCAAGTGCAAAGTCCCTGGGGTAGAATTTTGCTTGCCATCTTTGTAGAAGAGTTAGGAGATCAGTTTGACCTGAATCAACATGAAGAAAGTAGTAGGGGATCAGAGAGATTGTAGGAAAGCAGTGATGATAAGGACTTAAAGACTTTGAGTAAAATGGAACGCCATTGGAGCATTTGAGCAGAGGCATGAACATCAGAAATAACATTATTTGCAATTTTAAAAAATTGTAAATAGACTGAAGGGCAAGAGTCAAGGCAGGAAGGTCAAGTATGAGCCTTTGATTAATCCAGATAAGGAAGAATGGGGGTTTGGATCAGGTGGAAGAGCAGATAGGAATTAGTCAGGTTCTCATTACATTTGAAGGCAGAGCCAATAGGATTTACTTGGCAGTAGAGGTGGGATCAGAGAGAAAGAAAGGGGTTGAGAATGATGTCAAGGTTTGTGGCCTGGGCTCCCAGAATGAAAGACAAATTCTATGGCAAGGATATAGGAATTTGGGGGGACAATCAATAATTTAGGATTGGACATATTGAGTCTGAGATGACAGTCATCTAAATTAAAATTGTCAGGTAGGTCATTGAACAAATGTGTCTGGAATTCAAAGGAGAGGTCTGGTCTGTAGGTAGAAATTTGAGAGTGGATTGCATGTAGAAGCTGGTAAGATCAGCTAGGGAGCCTGTGAGGTTAGCAGTAACCAGGCAAAGAGACTGAGGAGGGTAGGCAGGTGAGGAGAACTGCAGAGGATGGCTAGATGCCACATGAGGGAAGATCTCAAAGGATGAGAGGGTCATCAATCATGTCAAATGCTGCCAGTGGTCCAGGGAGCAGAGTGCAGCCTTGTCCATCCAATCTGCATCAGATCAAGAAGGATTCATCCTGGGGACACAGTGTGTATCCAGGACAGTTCATGTAGAATACTCCCTTTCTCAGCTCTCCATATCCAGTAAACCCTTGGAAGGAGCATGGCAAGGTTGAAAAGCTGAAATACCACAACCCAGTGTTTAGTGAAATGGACTGCTTAAATCATTTTATTGGATTAGTTTTACATGTCTGATTAAAGTTTCCACCTAGCAAGAGGGAGCTCAGAGGAAAGGACGATGTATCAAAAATAAATAAATAATAAATAAATAAAATAAATAAGAAATGGGGCTACATTTTCTTTACACATCTGCATGGCAAGTAATTAAGTGACCTCACCGCATTAATGAAGAGTCACACTCTGAAAGGTCTATAGCTACTTTGACATTCTTTAGAGTTCTCTACCTCTTTTTTCTTTTCTTTTCTTTTCTTTTCTTTTTTTTCTTTTCTTTTCTTTTCTTTTCTTTTCTTTTCTTTTCTTTTCTTTTCTTTTCTTTTCTTTTCTTTTCTTTTCTTTTCTTTTCTTTTCTTTTCTTTTCTTTAGATGGAGTCTCACTCTATTGCCCAGGCTGGAGTGTAATGGCACAATCTCAGTTCTCTGCAACCTCCACCTCCCAGGTTCAAGTGATTCTACTGCCTCAGCCTCCCGAGTAGCTGGGATTACAGGCAGGCCCACCCGACTGATGTTTTGTATTTAGTAGAGACAGGGTTTCACCATGTTGGTCAGGCTGATCTTGAACTCCTGACCTCAGGTGATCCGCCCACCTCAGCCTCCCAAAATGCTGGGATTATAGTAGTGAGCCACTGTGCCTGGCCTTGAGTTCTCTACTTCTTATTAGCCAATCATTTCTTACTGCAATCCCCTGCTATAGTTAATGCTTCTTTTTGTTAACATTATCCTGTTAAAATTACTGTATAACTTTGGTCTCCTGATTGGACCAAGACTCGTGTGGTGTCCCCCCAAAACCCCCCAGATTCATAGTGATTTCCCCAGAGGCTGTGGCTGAGCTACAGACTGTGCTCCTTCTCCTTTCCTTCATTCCAACCACTTGATTTTAGTGAGGGCCGTCCACCGTGCTTCTCAACCTGCTCGGGATTGGTTCATACAGAAAGTATCAGCCCAAAGCTGACCAGTCTTTCCTGTGTGTGTTTTTTTTAAACTTGAGTCAGGGTGATGGAAACATTCTATATCAAGGTTGCAGCAGTGGTTATGCACAGATGTATAAATTTGTCAATGCTCACTGAAGTGTACACTTACAATGGATGCGTTTTAAGCGCCCTATATCTCAATATATGTGCTTTAACAACAAAACAAAACCTTGTGCTCTGGAATTGAAACTAAGGATACAAACTGCCTGGGGCAGCCAGCCTGGTGGGGAAGACCAGACTGAGAGAAGGCAGCTGAGATACACAGAGGTAAAGATGAGGGCAAGTTTGTGGGCTCTGGTCTGTGGTTCCTTTTGTATTCCAAGAGTGGATTTATCCCTTTCTTTTCCGCTATTTGTTCTTCTGTGCTAATACATTCTCTTGTTTTTGCATAAACTAGCTCAATTCAAGTTTCCATTACTTGTAACAGAAACTAAAAATATCTAATAGAGAAAGAAAAGGTCATTGTAGGCTGAGCTAATCAGGGTGAGCAGACTTTATTTTGGAGCTGGATTTTATAGGGTGCACAGAGCAAAGGCAGAAAGGCCCCGTAGATAACAATGTTAAGAAAGCACAGTGGAGAATAAGGATAAATTTGGCATTTGTGGGGTTAGGCAGAATATAGCAGTTCAGAGCAGGGACTTTGAAATCAGATGGATTTGGGTTTAACTCTTAGCTTTGCTTTTTTGCAAACCAGCGTCCTGGTGATTAGAGACAACGCAAGGTCTCTGAGCATCAGATAGTTGTTGCAAGGTTTCAATGAGATTAAATATTTAAACCATCAAAATGACTAGCATAGTAATAAAAATGATGGTGAAAATAATAGTGGTACTTATTAATGCTTTTGATGATTGGGAAATAATACTTTAAAAACACAAATATTTAATTACAAAATAATAATTGGTAAAATTGACCTCAATGCCCTAGGAAAATTCTTAACCAAATTGCGATCACTTAGAAAAGAAGTAGGTGATTCCTGAGATCGGGAAGGGCTCACCAAGAACAGATCATGCCAAATTCACTTCCTATCCCTTTTGCTAGTTTTATAAAACAGAGGGAATAGGGGGATGCTATTGACATGGTCTGTCCATTTTAGAAAGACATAGGATAAGGAGATCATATACCCTGACTTGGATACTTTCAGCCAGGAGAACCTCCCCTTTTTACAGAGTATCCCAGGTTTCTTGTCAGCTACATCCAATGTTTAGAAAGCCTTTCATTATCTGGACCTGAAATTTCTATACTGGCGTTTTAGTTCTACTGTTTGGAAGTGCACAAAAAAAGATTGGTTCTTCTTTCTTTTAGTACTTGAAGATTTAAGTTTCCTCTTCATCTTCCTTCAGATATTTTCTCCTCTGTTATCTTATTCCTCAGTTCTTCACATTGTTGTTCATTTAAAATAATTTCTAAATATGTCTAATGTCTTCCCTTCTGTATTAGTCTGTTCTCACGCTGCTAATAAAGACATACCCAAGACTGGGTAATTTATAAAGTTAAAAGGTTTAATTGACTCACAGTTCCACATGGCTTGGGAGGCCTCACAATCATGGTAAACGACGAAGGAAGAACAAAGGGATGTCTTACATGGTGGTAGGCAAAGAGAGAGCTTGTGCAGGGGAATTTCCATTTATAAAACCATCAGATCTGGTGAGACTTACTCACTATCACAAGAAAAGCATGGGAAAGACCCACCCCTATGATTCAATTATTTCCCACCAGGTCCCTCCCACAACATGTGGGAATTATGGGAGCTACAATCCAAGATGAGATTTGGGTGAAGACACAGACAAACCGTATTACCTTCAGTGCTTTATTGTACCATGTCCCTCTTAGAATTGGTAGTGATGTTTCTGATGTTTTTTAGACCTATGCACATTACAGAAGGACAGACACCTGGGATGCAGTAATATTTTCATTTTTTGTTTTCAACACTGTGAACATTTTAAAGGGGCTATGTGACATTCTTAACTCATTTTGAACTTGAGAAAACAAAATTCAGCTACACCCTTTAAAATATACCTATAGCTGTGCTATACCTATTGATTTTAAAATCTAAAATGTAGAGTTTTATCATTATCCATCTTATTACTTTCAGTACAGTAACCTAACCTGTCAAAATCTTGATCCTGTCCTCTGTCATTTTAGTTATCCCTCCTGGCTTCATTTCATCCCCAAATTGGATTTGCATGATCCTACATTATAAGCCACTGACAGAAGTGTTGAATAGGACAGAACCAAGTATGGAGCCCTGAAGCATGTCATGAAGACTTCCTTCTGCATTGACTTCATTTTACTGATTGGTCCTCTTTCAGTAAAAGGTTTCAACCAGCTAAAAATTTTCTTATTTGCACTCTGGTCATCCTCTCATGTGGCTGTCAAGAAATACTTTGAAGTTATAAGAAGAGCCTAGATTCTAGATGTATTAGGGTTCTCCAGAGAAACAGAAGCAACAGCATGGGTGTTTTGTGTTTTGTTTTGTTTTGTGTGTGTGTGTGTGTGTGTGTGTGTGTGTGTGCGCGCAGAGAGAGGGAGAAAGAGAGAGAGAAAGTTTTTTTAATTGGTTTATGTGATTGCAGAGGCTTGGTAAGTCCAAAATCTGGGGTAGACGGGCAGGTTTGAGATGCAGGAAAGAGTTGCAGGTTGAATCCAAAGGCCACCTACTGGCAGAATTCCTTCTTGCTTGGGGGAGGTCAGTCTTTGTTCTATTCAGGCTTTCAACTCACTGGATGACTGAGTCACCCAACTAACCACCTCCCCCATTATGCAGGATAATATGCTTTACTGAAACTTCACTGATTTATATGTTTAACACATACCTCCTCCCAAAAAACTCATAAACATCCAGAAGAGTGTTTGATAAAATAGCAGGGCACTGTGGCTGTTATGGACTGAATGTATTTGTTCCCCTCAAAATTCATACATTAAAATTCTAACCCCCAAGTAATGGTATTTGGAGGTAGGGCCTTTGGGAAATAATCAGGTTTAGATGTAGTCATGAGGTAAGGCCTCATGATGGAATTAGTGTCCATATAAGAAGATTGAAGTGACAAAAGCTGTCCTTTCTTACCTAACCATATGAGAACACAATGAAAAGGCAGCTGTCTGCAAGCCAGGATGAGAGCTCTCATCAGAGGTAAGCATGGGAGGACTCTAATCTTGGACTTCCCAACCTGAAATAAGTTTCTGTTGTTTAGGCCACTCAGTCTGTGGTATTTTGTTATGGCGGCCCGGGCTAACTAAGATAGTGGCCCAGCTAAGTTGGCACATAGCATTAATCATTGCACTGAGGTTAGACACATCTGGCCTGCCGTGAAGAACTGTTCAGGCTGTACCCTTCATAAAGGCACTATGCTGAGGAGTGGGTGAGCACTCTACAATAGTCAGCGTATCATGTACCCAGCCATGCACTTTGGACTAGGGCAACATCTCCTTGAAGGAAAGGGCCACTTTGTTTAAATTAGTACATAGACATAGTCTATGTGCCAAGCCACGTACACTCGGCCACATTTGTCTAATTTGCACAAAGCCTTAGTATAGGCAAGTTTTGATCTCACATCTAACTTCTAATTCTGACTCAGTTTCTTAGTAGCTATATGACCTTGGGCAAAGTCATTCATTTCTATGAAGCCAATTTTTCTCATCTGTAAAATGGGTATATGTACCTGGTTCTGAGATTTAGATCAAATGAATTAACATGTATGAAATCCCTGGCTGGCCCAGTGTCTGGCATATAGTAGTGGAAATGGTAGTCAGGGTGATGATGTGGTACATTTTCCTGATCTACAATCCAGTATTCCCTCCAGAAATAGTCCATTAGCATGTTCTTAATTGCAAATATTCTTCCTTTCTTGGCTTAACTGTGGATTCCACTTAGAAACCTTGGCTGATCTGGATGACCACAAGGGCTGCTTTCCAAATATTTAAAAAGCAAGAGATTGAGATATTGAAATTATTTGTCTGGCTTAGGCAAGGACAGTCAGAGTCAGGGGACAGTGAGACAGGCCTATGAGTTTCTGTTGCCCGGAGCACACAGCTGGCAAGTCTAATTTCAAGTCCTTGCTGAAGTCCCTTTTGATGTTCATAAATGCAGAATATCCTATTTTGTCAAAAGAGTGAATTCTAGAGAGACACTAAACAGATGACATCCACGCAGCCCTCCCAAGCAGAGCAGAATACATGGTCACTAATAATGTTTGTAAGTAAATGAATAAACTGTACAGAGAAATGCAGGATTGGGAATGGATAAAGCATAGACTTTTTTTTTCCTCTTAATTAAAAGGACTTGGCTGCCTTAAAACACCAAAGCTTAGTTTGCCTTTGTGAAGGAAGGATTTGGAATCAAGTGTTAAATCTCTGCTGGTAATTCCATGGCTGCTTGATATCTCAAATACATAATGCTTTTTAGTTTGACACCTCACTCCCAGAAAGAGATAATGCTTAGTATAAATCAATTGTAAATGACTAGAAAATGGGAAAACCTCTTACATGGCTTGATTTTTTATAAAAGTCACAGTTTGGAAAGTATCCGAGAATGTGATTCCTTTATAGAGGAGATCCCTATTCCAACAGATTCTGTTCCAGATGAATTTTAAAATTTTCCTAACAGAGCATGTCAGCATCCTTACCATCCTTTTTCTTGTCCCTCTCTTCCTCTTCTCTACGGAAAAGCAGAATTGACAGTGACAATAATGTCTGTATACACCTGGCAGAAGGAAAACCAGAGGCTCATAAAATGACGAAGTCTGTTTTCTTTTCAGTAATTCCCCTGAATGCTTAGCTTTCTCCCCCTCCACCCATAGCCAGGTCTTCCTGTATATGTGAAGGAAGGAAGGATGGTAGGAAAGAGAGAGAGAAAGAGTGGGAAAGAGAGAAAGGGGAAAAGGAACAAAAGAGAAAGAGATTAGTGGTAGACCTAACAGTAAGATAAAAGGGAAAGAGGAGGAGTTATTTTGATGGATTCCTTGGCCTTTTGCTGGTGTCTATTGAACAAGTCTGATTCTGTGATAATGTATTAAGGGGTAGAAAGAACTTTGTGCTTTGGATGAAATTCCTGCTTCTGTTGCTTTAATTGGCCCTTAGCTCCTGAGACTCTCCATTGAGTCAATTCCTTCTTAGCCATAGACAATAGAATTACAACCTCAAAACAAAACAAAACAAACAAAAAAACCCAAACCAAACCAAACAAAAATGCTTTGATGTTGTCCAGTTCGTTTTGTGGAGAAAAGGACAAAGGCCTTATTAGGGATGACTCAGCCAAGGTCATTCAGCCAGCTGTGGCTGCAGCTGCACTAGAATCCACTTCCTGAAATCAGTGAAGAGCTTTTGCTTTTGTTACTGCTGTTTGCAAAGGCTCTACACACAGCTCACCATTCCCATGATCTCTAGTTTGATGTCACTTTGAGCTTTCCTGAAAATATGACAAATGCCAACTGGCTTGTACATTAATTTACTTTTCTTATGTCTTTCCAGGAGGCTGAGGAAACAGGCAGTCATATTAATTCTAAATACCTTGGTGTAGCATAAAATGTTCTTCACTATCATCGTCCTCTACAGTCCTCCCAGGACTCATGCCTCAGTGACCCTAATCCACCCTCTGTTCCTTGCAAACATTCAGTACCAACTTTGCATCCTTGTACAAACCACACCTACTGCCTGAAAAACTATAACAATGGCAACAATGGGCATTTATTAATTACATACTTACCAGCAAGGATTGATTGGTAAATCACTAGAATTAATCACCTAATAAGTTTGAACATTGGTATACTGACTTACCATGCGGGGATATTAAGAAACCATAGCACAATTATCCATGGCTTCTTGGCCTAAAGGGAATATTTAATTGTGTCACCCAGAGAATATCACCTTATATTAAGCAAGGCTCAGACAAGAAAACAAATCATTCTAGGTATTTCTAGCAGGAAGGGTTTTACAATAGAGGACTGGAGGCATATAAAGCCATTGATGAACCAGATGCATTCTGAAAGGTCAGAAAAAAGCTCTGCTAGCTCTCAAGTTCCCTCTGAAGTTCACAGGATGTCATGACTGCCTGGAACACCAAATTAGGTGATTTTTCAGAGACCACTGCAAAACTTTTCGTCCACTGGCTAAAGCTCATGCAGTTGTCTGCCTCTTCTGGAAGATCACTAATGTCACCTTGTTTCTCCTCTACCTTCTACATATCATGGGAATTCCTTTTACTGGTGCACTATAACCTGGAAACATGTTGATAAGGACTTCTTGTAAATGTAGTTTCCAGGCCTTTAGCCTATGAGATATAGGGGATAGTATAGAGTATGGTGCCACATTGTCAACAGACTATCAGGCACAGATGGCATTTATGTTTCTTCATATTGTGGTGAGAGAAATGAGAAGAAAATCCTTTTTTTAGGGCTTCCATTTCCATTCTAAGTAGGCAGTGACTTTTCTTATCTAAAGAAGTTTAAGCTTCCTCCTCTCATCACCATAGCATGCAAATGAATACTGACTGTAAAGAAAATAAAGGTACAATGACATTGTAAACACACACACAAAAACAAATGTTCTAAGGGCTGCAGTCATTTTCAGGTTAATCATCAAGGTCAGAGGTCAAGAAACTTTTTCTATAAAGGGATAGATGGTAAATATTTTAGACCTTGCAGGCTCTATGGTCTCGGTTGCAGCTGCAGGCATACCTCAGAGATATTGCAGGTTCAATCCAGAGCACAGCAATAAAGTAAATATTGTATTAAAGTGAGTCACAAATTTTTCTTTGTGTCTCAATGGATATAAAAGTTATGTTTACACTATACTGTACTCTAATAAGTGTGCAATAGCATTATGTCTAAAATGTACCTACCTTCATTTAAAATACTTTATTGCTAAAAATTGCTGACAATCATCTGAGTCTTTGGTGAGTCATAATCTTGTTGCTGGTTCAGGATCTTGCCTCGATAGTGATGGCTGCTGACTGATCAGAATGGTGGTTGCTAAATGTTGGGGTGACTGTGGCAATTTTATAAAATAAAGCAACAATGATGTTTTCTGCATGGATTTACTTTTTCTTTCATGAAAGAGTTCTCTGTTGCCTTTCATGCTGTTTGATAGCATTTCACTCTCAGTAGAGTTTCCTTCGAACTTGGAGGCAATCCTCTTAAACCTTGCTGTTGCTTTATCAACTGAATTTATTTAATATTCTAAACCTTTTATTGTCAGTTAACAATGTTCACAACATTTTCACCAGGAGGAGATTCCACCTCGATAACTATTTTCTTTGCTTATCTATAAGAAGCAACTTCTCATCCATTTAAGCTTTACCATGAGATTATAGAAATTCAGTCAAATCTTCAGGATCCACTTCTAATTCTAGTTCTCTTGCTACTTACATCACGTCTACAGTTACTTCCTCCACAAACATCTTGAACCCCTTGAAATCATCCATGATGGCTGGAATTAACTTTTTCCAGATTCATGTTAGTGTTGATATTTTTACCTCCCGTAAATCACAAATGTTCTTAATGGCATCTAAAATGGCAAATATTTTCCAGAAGGTTTTCAATTTGCTTCACTCATATCCATCAGGAGAATCACAATCTATGGAAGCTATAATCCTACAAAATGTATTTCTTAAATAATATGGCTTGAAAGTTAAAATCACTCCTTCGTCCATGGGCTGCAGAATGCATGTTGTGTTAGCAGGCGTGGAAATATTAATCTCTTTGTACATCTTCATCAGAGCTCTTAGGTACACTGTCAGTGAGCAGTAATATTTTGAAAGAAATCTTTTTTTTTTTTTTCCAAGCAGTAGGTCTCAACAGTGGGCTTCAAATATTCAGTTAAGCATTGTGTTAACATATGTGCTAACATCCAGGCTTTGTTGTTGCACTTATAGAGCACAGACAGAGTTGATTTAGCATAATTCTTAAGGGCTCTAGGATTTTCAGAATGGCAAATGAGCATTGGCTTAACTTAAAATCACCATCTGCATTAGCCCCTAAAAAAAAAGAATCAGCCTTTCTTTGATGCTTTGAAGCCAGGCATTGACTTTTCTCTAGCTATGAAAGTCCTAGATGGTGTCATCTTCCAATATGAAACTCTTTAGTCTAAAACAGTTAAAATCTGTTGTTTAGTATAGCTGTGTTCGTAAATGATCTTAACTAAATCTTCTGGACAACTTGCTGCAGCTTCCACATCAGCACTTGCTGCTTCAACTTGCAGTTTTATATTATAGGACAGCTTATTTCCTTAAACCTCATGAATCAACCTCTCTTAGCTTCAACATTTCCTCTGCAGCTTCCTTAACTCTCTCAGCCCTTACAGGATTGAAGAGAGTTATCCTTGCCCTAGATTAGACTTTGGCTTAAGGGAACATTATAACTGGTTTGTTCTGTCCAGACCACAAAAACTTTCTCTATATCAGTAATAAGGTCATTTCTCTTTCTTATTTATATATTCCCTGGAATAGTACTTTAAATTTACTTCAAGTACTTTTCCTTTGCATTCACAGCTTGGCTACCTGTTTGGCACAAGAGACCTAGCTTTTGGCCTATCTTGGCTTTTAATTTGAAATGAGAGAGGTAAAATTCTTCCTTTTACTTAAACACTAAGAGGACATTGTGGGGTTATTAATTGGCCTAATTTCCAATATCATTGTGTCTCAGGGAATAAGGAGGCCTGAGGAAAGGGAGACAGATGTGGGAAAACAGTTGGTCAGGGGAGTAGTCAGATACATACAGCATTTATGATTAAGTGTGCTGTCTTATATGGGCATGGTTCATGGCACTCCAAAACAATTGCAATATCAACATCAAAGATCATTGATCATAGATCACTATAACAGATATAATAATAAAGAAAAATTTGAAACATTGCAAGAATTACCAAAATGTGGCACAGAGACATGAAGTGAGCACAATGTTGGAAAAATGGTGCTCATAGATTTGCTCAGTGCAGGATCACCACAAACTTTCAATTTGTAAAAAATTACCATATCTGCAAAGTGCAATAAAGTGAAGCAAAATATAATGAGTACTTATGTGTACTCAACTCTGCCCTGGTAGTATTAAAGCAGACATAGACAATCTATAAATTGAGGGTAGCTGTGTTTCAATAAAACTTTATTTACAACAATAAGAAATGGGCCATAGTCTTCTGATTCCTGACATACATTAATAATAAGAAGCCAAAAAAAAAAAAAAAAAAAAAAA
>NW_016811519.1:2073634-2080952 GCF_001698545.2 Rhinopithecus bieti | reverse complement strand
AAAAAAAAAAAAAAAAAAAAAAAAAAAAAAAAACCTAAAGTAAAAAATAAAACTAACTTCCTCCACCAAAACAAACAAACAAAATTTCAACTACCTGTTAGAGTTGCCTATGACAATGTTAATGAAGGAGACAGTGAAGAGGGAGTAAAAATTATTGCTGAACTGTTTTGGTTAAGGGGATGGGAGAAAAGTTAGTAGCTGTTTCTACACTTTGGTGAGAAGGAAGCAGAGATTAATAACAGAATCCATGCACATCTTTGTAGTTGCTTATACGTATGAGTATGTGTAGTCCCTGGTATATATAATTCTCATTATACAGTTTGAACCTGGGAATTCTCAACAAAACCTTTTTTACACCATTATCAACAATCATTCCAGTGCGAGTAATGAAAACCCAATCCAAATTGGCTTAAGCAAAAAGGCAGGGTGCCTTGGCTCTTATTCCTGAAAACACCAGGAGAATTACTGACTTGCTGTAAAATTGGCTGTAAGTGTGTGGGCAATATCAATAGAAATCAGTGTCTACATTGCTCAGCTCAGATACTCTCTGACTTTCTTTATTTTTAGTCAGGCTTACTTTCCCTTTGGGTGGGGCACATATGATCTTCCAGCCTTGCAAGCCCAGTGGGAAGAGAGTCCCACCTTCCTTATGGTTCTAGAAAAGTTCTAGGGCTGACTCTAGTTGGCCTGAGCTGGGTCTCAGGCACAATATGGAGTCAACTATTCTGGCAAGAGGGAAGGAAAATGGTGATTAACTAAGCTGAGGTTATGTGCCTCAAAGCAGATGGGGGATCAACCTCATCTTAACCACACAGATTGATAATAAGGGAGGAAGCATACTTTCCAAAAGGAAAATTGAAATGTTGTGATCAGGCTACAGTGAAATGTGGACTAGGCTGGTAAAAATCATCTACTAGTTGGGCTTTATTTCATAAAGTTCTAAATTATGTTATGCAGATATCTGAAATAGATGGGCTTATCATCATAGAGTTATGGTTCCAATGTCCTTCTAAGTAGTGGTGCTATCTCAGCCATGGGCATATAGCTGATATGAGGCAGATCAACAAATAAACTTGAACAACCCAAAGGAACTTGTTTCAGTAGGATAAATATAGCAAACTTTCCTGGGAGGTACCTTTCTGGAGATCCTCAAACAAGATGGAGACCATTTTCTTTTCTAAACCAGAATCATTTAATCATTTGTTCTTGTTTTTCTTTAGTTCTAATGAAAACAGTTAATGAGAGCAGGGGGTGCAGTGGGGGGTGTTATAGATTCTTTTCTAGGATGCTGTGGCACTTGACTTTACCTTTCCTTTAGCTTATTCACTGAACTGGATAAAGACTTTGAAGCTTTTAAAAGCAAAATGCATATAGATTTCATTTTATCAGGTTAAAGAGATAAGAGTTTCATCTTGCCTGAAACAGACCCTACCCTACCAACTGTGGATATGCGATTTCAGCATGGCCACCAGCACCGCAGTGTGAGCAAGCACTGACCTTTTAGATTATTGCCTAAGCCTTCATTAAGAAGAGCATCCAAAATGACAGCCATGCCTCTAAGGAAGCCCAGCATTCCACACTGGTAGCCCAAGCAGTGAAAATTGACTTGGCGTGGGATTCTCCTCTCCCAGGCCCCCATACTGGGAGCTAGGGGCACAAGACAGCATGTTGGCAGATTCCAATCACTTAGGAGCTTTCCTTTATGACTCTGCTTTGTAAGAATGCATCTAGTTAAATCCACAGGGTCATTGACTGTGGCTTTCAAAACAGGAGGTTTTATGAAGGAATGCAGACCTGGAATCCAAGGTTCAGAGCCCAGACCTTCAAACAGATTAATCGCCATGGGGAGCATCATAAGAGTTTTCCAACTTTGGCTTCATCCTGTGCCCTAGCAACCACGGAGCCCCTATTCAGCAAACCCAGGTTTCCACTATGGTGTCTTGGACAGAGCACTGGGCAGGCAGCCAAGAACTGGGTTGGTCTCATTTCAGCTCTCCAACTGGCTTCCTGTGTGCCCCCTTGAGCAGGTTCTTAACTGCTCTGTCTGCATTTCCAGATTATTAAGTTAAGAGGAGAACAATAATTCCCTAAGACACACACAGTTCCAGGTTAGGGGGTAGAGATAGGACAGGTGGATGAGTGTGTATGTGTTGGGAGGGTTGGTGTCTGGAGGGCAAGTAAATCATTTGTCATGGAGAAAGCATCCTGCTCTGTCTCATGGGTAAAATAAGTAACTATCTGCTGCTCTTACATTTGCCTTCTGATAAGATAAAGAAGAGAGATGGGAAGACAAAATAAACCAATAGGACTGAGATACAAATGAAGAACTGATTGTCTATACTGTGAGTTTAATGTAACCTTCCCTAAGAATTTCTAGAACCCTGTATATAAATTTAAAACCATATTTTTTCCAAATTTAAATTTTAAATTATATTTTTCCCCAACAAAGGGGACATATGAGAAATGCTAAATAAATATTTGTCATATTAGTAAGATAATTTTAAATGTTTGCTAGAAAGCCATCCTAATTAGCAGGTAGATTGCCTTCTGTACCAGATAAGGCAACCTGTGGGAGGTCCCTTAGGCTTAATCATGGTAGCTAGCATTTACTGAGTGCCTATAGTGTGCCAAACATGGTGCCTCACACTTGGATATGGGTTGTCCCATTTCTTCTTAGCACTAGCTGCATGCAATAAGGTGTTTACTATCATCCTGATTTTGTAGATTGGGAAACTAACATAGATATATAGGAATTAACCACGTTTCCATGAGGTTGTGAAGCTGGGTTTTGAACCCAAGCAGTTAAGTTGATTCTAGAGTCCAAGCACTACCCCGTTCCACTACTCTTGCCAGTGACTTCCCTGTCTACCCATTACTGTCATGTGAGACAAGAGGACCTGGAACTGAAATCACCCCCCGCAAGGAAGTGCTGGTCCTGGGCAGGGTTGCCAGATTTAGCAAATAAAAATACAGGATGCCTACTTCAATTTGAATTTCAGATGAACAAAGATAGTTTACTATAAGTATAACCCATGCAATATTTGGGACATACTTATACTAACAAATTATGTGTTGTTTATTGACAGCACATAAATTCAAATGTAACGGAGTGTCTTATATTTTATCTTGCAATCCTCTCCCTGAGAAACATGGCTGCTATGGAAGGATCCATTCCATAAATCTTGGCCAGTCTGGGATCCCAAAGGAAAGAGTTCCTTTTTATAACCTAACACTTAGTTTCTATCTCCCACCCAAATTGGGGTCAAAGCTACTTGCTTTTCCAAACTGGTTGAAATCTAAGTGCCCTAGGTGTTTCTAGTAGATACAGATGACTTACCATAAGGGAAGGATGGGTGCCTGATAAAACCACCCTTGCATAAATGGGTCATCGTGTTTGTGGGAGGAGTTCAGAGACAATTTCTGCTCAGATAGCTATAAGAGCTATAGACCTGTACCCTCTAGCTGCCAGTCACTCAGAGATATATTTTCTTTGGCTCAGTAATTATTGCTAAGGCTCTGTCCTTGTCCACTACAGTCTCCACCTATCTTATTTTTTTCACACTTGGTTTCTGGCCTTTTCCGCTCCTTTATGTTATCTGTCTGTATCCTCTCCCCAGTCGTTTGAGTTGATAACCCGTTTTAGGAATATAGCACCCCAGGAGATAACCAGAATTCAATTTCAATTTTAAAACTGCATTTGATTAGATATCATGATTTAGGCAAATGCATGCAGGTTTTAATACAGTTTATGCAAATTCCCAATGATCCTTCTATTCCATTCAAATGGCAATGGCCACTAGTAAAATCCTAGTGAAGCCCACAGGTAAAGAATGCATGTGTGTAATTGAGCCTTGGATTGAGTTGGGGTTCTCTGAGCTTTGAAAGGGCAAATGGTGTAAACATTAGTAGAGGCTAACATATAGAGGGAAGCCTAAAGGGCTGGACTGGAATGTGTTTAGTTTAGAGGCAAGGAGACTTAAATGTTGATTTATAAACAACCCAGAACCAGATGCAAGAATATCTGTTTTCTATGAATATGATATATCCTTCTTATGAGAGTCTCTTCCTCCAAAGAAATAAAAACAAGATCTGCCAACTATTTAAATGAAGATAAATGGGTCTTGTACTTTAATTTTGCCTGCTGTTATAAGGCAGATTTTGAATTAGGAAGATTTCAACCTTAATCATGGCACCATGTTCTGAAGAGAATCATGTTGCAAATTACTGATTGAGATCAGCTCAATTGTAGAAAAACGTTGTTTAGGATTTTAAGAAGTGATGTTAATAAATTATGCTCAAAATGTCATCAACCAACTTTTTTTTTTTGCTTTTGATCTTGTTATATTAACCCCTTTTATTGAGCATCAATGGATCAAAGAAAGTATTGATCGTAGAAGTGATTTGAAAATTGTACAATGTGAAAGGGTATTGGTGGAACTGTTAAGTGGTTCTTGAACTTCATTTGTCTTTGCTCAAAACAACTTCTGATTTATAAATGGTCTGGCCCATGTGTGAAGAGACTGGCTTTGACAAATGAAAACTAACATTTGGACCAGGGAGAAAAATGCATCTCAGATTACTTTCCTGTTTCTAACCTTGAGAAAGATAGGTGGTGAGAGGACATTGTAGGCGTTGGATATGGGAGTGTAAATGCCAAGGCCTGTTATGTATTTAAATCTGGCTAGTAACAATTTATCTTCATGTTCCTTTTATCCTCACCCAAACCATTAGGTAATCAAGTTTAGACTCTTTGCATATGCGTTTTCAATATTTATCTTCAGGCCATTTAAACCAAGGTGCATTTCCATGATTAAAAGTGCACAATAAGGAGAGTTATGAAAAATGACTATAAAAGAAGAAAATTGGGGAGATAAGCTAAATAAATGAAACCAATTAGAAAACAGGCTTCACAAAGAGATGAAAATACATGTAATTTTGTGGAAGAAATAGATAATGTTAGTTAAAGCTTTATAAAGTGCTTGTGGGGAAATTAGAATCAGCCATTTAAATGTGAGGAAGAGATGAACTGGTAATCAGTGGGGCTGATGGAGTGGTGGAATAAATTATTTGAAATTCAAGGTTTTAAATAGGGTTTCAATAGTGTTTTGAGAAACGATGTCAGAAGACCAACATGGGCCAATTACAGAGATCAAGATGGGAGGTAGTGAATTAACTTGAGGAGACTGGTGGAGGAAAGAAGAAGAGTGAATTCTAGAAAGATGTAAGTACGTTTGAGCGGGAAGGAATAACACACTGAGACTAAAATATGAATATATAGCAGTAATAGATCATAAGATTAAATAGTTAAAATGATACAAATATAATAGGAAATAGAAAAGACAAAGCAGATGGAAAATAATGTATTTTGTATTTCTCTTTTAAGATTAAGATTTCTGATTGCAAATGGAGCGGAATCAATGTCAAGATAAATAAAATTAATGTGTATTTGACAGATAAAGGAAACAAATTCCAATGAGAGATGAAATTACACCTCCCGCACAAAATACCCTCAACTAAAACATATTTAACAGTTCTTGCTTTTTCTGGGAAGCAGTCCTTGAATATTTTTATATAGCCTCTTCATGTATTATTGTATTCAAATCCATCAAAGTGGTACAATTTCTAGCATTTTTCTCTCTCAATTTGCAGTCATCTTTGTGTCTTGGGCCAACATTATTTCTCACTTCTATCACACAGGGTGGGCTTCATGTCTCTTTCACTATTTCCCAAGGGCAAGGAGCAGATTCGTTATTTCATTCTCTTTCTCTTTGGGGGAAAAGCACCTGCTCCCAGTGATTTCTCACTATTTTACTGACTGTTACACAAAAAAGTTAGGTATGGGGAGAGAGTCATATTTTAAGGATAAGAGACTAAAATTTAGAATGAAAGTTAAATTCAGAAATAAGTAACCTGAATAGAAAAATATTAACTGATGAGAGCCAATTCAAGCCAATGTCTAAGCGTAGGGAGGTCACTATGACCTTGAAGGAACTAAGATGTTTCAAGTCAGAAATGGTAAGTTAACTCCAGCATTATTTCACCTGACAAGGGATATCCACATATACTTACACAAATGGATGTTTTTCTTTTCTTTGGGCAGGCCAAATCCATTACATAATTTTTCTAAAAAGGGTTGTCCTTTTGCTCTGCTGATAACTATAGAGTGGTTTGTGCCTCGGCAAGATGAATGTCCTTAAGCCCTTGGCTCTTACCTTGAATTTGACCCGAGTTGCTCCTAAGCATGTTCAAAGGCATTGGAATGTCCCATCTCTGCACAGTAAAATGAATTTAACAACCAAAGACATGGGGAAAATCATCTGGTAGGCTTCACTGGCAGATGGGTGGTCTACCGACATGCTTTTTTTTTTTTTCATATGAAAGATAACCTGGTCTTTGATGAGAAGCACAACTATAAGGCATAAAATTAACAGTGATTGTTAATTTAGAGGCAGAAGCAAAAGAGAGGCAATACTTCATGGAGGTGTTTTCATGCAACTTACAATAGGCGCCCATAGATTCAGGTGCTGTTTCATTAACTCTTCTGCCTTCAATTCACTAATAGGCTTGTTGGCAGAATGCAGGGATCACTATTCTTTGTCATCAAAGGACTACTTGAATTGGGTCCTTCATATGAGGTCTCAATAAGGTCATCTCCCTGTTCGGAAGTGACTTCCCCCAACTACATGATTAGGGGTATCCATTTGCAGTTTTCCAGTGCAAAACAAATGAAAAATTTTTCTGTGAAACAGAAGTCTGTATTATAAGGCATTAAGTATTCTTTATGTCACCAGCAAGATTAAGCAGAGCCTGGATCTTTTCTTTCCTCAAGTGCTAATGTGGCATTTCCTGGAATCAGGGCATGGCACAGGGAGCTGACGATGTCATTAGGCACTTTAAAACTCTGAAAATTACTTTCAACTGAGTTTCAACATGATTTTGGCTCTTGATTCTATCAGGTGGGGGCAGAAATTATTTCAATGGAATGAGACTGAGAAGAGGTGAATTTATAAGCATGGCTTCCAAAAAAAAAAGAAAGCACATTTCATGGTGCCTGGTTAAGGCTTTGGATTGTGGGGTAGGGATTTGAATGGTCTCTTGCTTCATATAAATTGAAATTCTTTCTGGATTTACCTCTAGTCTAGGTTTGAAAGGGTTTGGAAGTTTTTTTTCCCCTCTGCTCAGCCTTCTTTATTTTTAAATCTCTCCCCACTGGTGTTGCAATTTTCTTTCCAATTTTGTTATTTCATATTATAATAGAAGCTAGGATTTTTTCCCCCTGTTCAGATCCTTTTTTTTTTTTTTTTTTTTTTTTTTTTTT
>NW_016811519.1:2067021-2073524 GCF_001698545.2 Rhinopithecus bieti | reverse complement strand
TTTTTTTTTTTTTTTTTTTTTTTTTTTTTTTTTTTAATTTTCCTCCAACTTTCCTTTCTTCATTTCTTCTTCAAGTCTTACTGGTGGCCAGGAACAGTGTTGGAAGTGAGGCTGTGAAACAAGCAGATGACAGAACCGCAAGGAGAAATAGACACATGAACTATATGAGACTCTATCAGTAATGGGCAGAGAAAAGAAGTGACCTCAAAGCTGATAGTCAGAGACAGGCAAGATTGTGAAACAGATGATAAGTCCTCTGTCATTAGAGATCTTCTCCCTGGGTCATGCAGGGAGGACAAACAAGAGGGTCTGGGAAGGAGTTTTGAGCTAGACTGTATGTTCCATGAGGGCTCCTGACATTCTTAGCACTGAGTAGCTAGTATCACTTAGACATTGAAAAACTTCAGTACTGGATGGATGCATAAGGGATGAGAGGAGAAAGAAAGAAGGAAGAACTGAGACAATTGAATCTTAAAAAATAAGTGATAGCTAAGCACATGAGAATACTATACCTGGTCTGAGAGTTCAGCTGCTTGAGAGAGTAATGCAAAGGCACAGTTTGAAAAGTTTGGGTACTTGTATATATTGTTTATATATTTACATATATTATGCTCTGTTGGGGCATGAATTATGTATTTTTATCTTTGTAACCCTCAGTTATTTCAATGTGGTCCTGTGGGTTCTCAGTGGAAAAGTATTATGGTAATGAATGAAGGTGGTGGGGGCCATGGGAGGATTTTAATTAAGGGAAAGAAATGATGAGATGCGTATTTTAGAAAGGTGGCCACAGCATCAGTATGGGATGCAGCCTGGCAGCTTTAGAGTACGGATTATAGCTGTTTGGGTCATGGCCCATACTTTAAGACAAAGACAGAAAATGAAAGAGAATTTTAAAAGGCAGCATGCATTGCTCTCTCTATTTTTATATATTTGTACACTGCCACATGATGTATTTCTTACCAGTGTCATGGACAAAAGCAGTTTAAGATACCATTTAAGAAGCATTGGATTAGTTTAGAGAAATAGAGACAGCAAGACAGGCTATATCTATAATCAAGGCAGAAAATAATGATGGCCTGGACTAGGCAGCTGCTTTATGTTTCAAGGGGCTATATTGGGCTAATTTTCTGCCTTATTGTATCTATTTCTGTATTGAATTTTACAGGACACTGAATACAGGAGGTAACTGGTAAATTTGAAGGAAACTCTGAAGTGAGGAAACTTTTATTTTGATACAAAGCTGGAACATTCATCCTCATCTTATTAAGCTTAATTTGTTTAAGAAAAAGAAATCTTAAAAAAAAATTAAAAGTATTGCTGCTGATTTCCATGGTGTCTGAGTCCTGTCCCAATGTTGAAATGACCAGATTCATAGACATTTCAGAGAAGGAGAAATCAATGTGGTAGAAGGATCAGGACGTGTCATTGGAGGCTGTACTTGTTTCCCATGGCTTCAGTAATACATCACTACAAATTGGTGGCTTAGAAGAAGAGAAATTTATTTTCTCTGAATTCTGGAGGCTGAAAGTTTGAAATCAAGTTGCAGACAGAGCCGTGTTCCTTCAAAAGGCTCGAGCAGAACCTGTTCTTTGCCTCTTCCAGCCTTCTTTGACTTGTGGCTGCATCACTCCAATCACTGTTTCTGTGTTCACGTTGCCTTCTTCGATCTACTGTATCTGTCTTATCCTCTGTGTGTGTCTTATAAGGACACTTGCCATTGCATTTAGGGCTCACCCAGATAATCCAGGATAGCTTCCCCAACTTGCCCCATCTCAAGATCCTTAATGATGTCTGTAAAGATCCTTTCTCCAAATAAAGTCACATCCACAGGTTCTAGGAATAAGCACATGGACATATCTTTTAGGGAACCACCATTCAGCCCACTGCAGTGGGGAGTACTTCTGAGTCAATAGTCATATATGACACTTCACCAGAGGAAGATCTGGCCTGTGCATTCGAGCTGACACAAGGGGGAGAAGGTTTCTTTCTGTGAGTGACAGACACTGGGCTTTGGTGCTGGGGCAGCCAGGTGGCATGGTGAAAGAAAAGGCCCAGATTCAGTTGGGGTTCTATATCTTTGTTATTGTGAAAAAAGCATTTATGAATTGTTAATAGAGGTGTATGGTACTCCTGTGAAAAAATAGCCTCAAATATGTAAGGCAAATGTTTGTTAAGAAAGGGGAACCTACATATATAATTTGGGACAATTGCCTAACCTCTCAGGTTCTCAAAAACCTTGTCTGTAGAATAAGTGAGTTAAATAAACTGAATGAATCTAAGTTCCCACCCACTTTTAAGTTTATTTTCTTCTGAATGAACTCTGCAGCAGGTGCATACCTCCCCCGGCCCACTCTCTTCCCTTCTGTATTACTAAGAACTTGCAGTTTGCTCACATTTCGCAAGATGGCTTGCCAGCATCCATGGAAGTTTAACCCCAGAGTAGCCTGTTTCTTTTTTAGTGAATGGGTCTCTGGAGAACTTCAGGATGGAAGCTACCTCAATTAAAAGTTTTATTGGCAAAATATAATTCAATAATATACATATACATTGTCACTATAAGTTAGCAAGGAAGAATATTCAATTTGGAGCACCAACAGAAGAGCAGATATAAGTTTGTCTGTGAAGCACATAACGCAGTCCCATGGAATTTTTAGATGTTCAGTAATTGCTTGTTGAATTTCAATGCAAAGGTCTAGGAAAAGAATTTATTGCACAGTCCCTACTTTTGAAGGAAACCTCTGGAGTCTAAGTGTTGTCACCAGCTTACTCATTTTCCTTCCACTTGAGTGTTGGGAACCTGGCATTGTACTCGCCCTAGGGTTCAAACAGCCCCTTCAGTCTCAAAAACTCTAGCCTTGTTATGATATGGCTCTGTTCCCTTCCTTTCCCTGTCTGGAGCCCCTGGCATTGTATTCACTCCGGGATTGCAGGATTCAAACAGCCCTGCAGCCACTAGCAGCTTTGGCTCTAAATGGCCTCAAGCAGTTTGAACACTTTGAGTCTCTGAAGCCTGGCACCTCTGGGCTTGTGGCTTCATTCCTGAAAACCCCCTACTTTACTGCCCATTCCCTCTAGGCATCAAACCTTCAATGCGAAGCTGATCCCAATGCCTAGCAATCATCCTTCTATGGGACTGCCTTCCAACCTGTCAGAGTCACCTCTCTCCCTGGCAGGCACTAGCCTTCAACGTTTCCTTCTTCCAAAATAGAAGGGGAAAAAGGAGAGAAAAGTAGAGCCAACTCTTATGTGTTAATTTCTGAGATCTGGCCCAAATCTGGGGTACCCTACTCCCAGGCAGCTCAGAGACTGCCTCAATTACTGTGACAACCCTGTGCTCACAGGGACTCCTAGCCTTCATTAATATTAATAGGGATTCCACAGTTCTGTACTTTGGTGTTGCAGGGTTAAACTTCAGTCTACCTTCCTGACTAGTTAAACCTGTTTATTTGTGTAGAAAGCTAACATTTTGGATATAGGAAGTTTCCAGTAAACTTTAGATGAATGAATGACTCACTGAATGAATGGTTTGAAATGCCTTGTGTCTGTAACAACACAAGATCATTTTAAATAAACAAAATAGAATAGATTCTTCTAGAGCTGTGGTTCCCAATCTTTTTGGCACCAGGGATCAGTTTCATGGAAGACGATTTTTCCATGAACTGGGGATGGCTGGGGGGTGGTTTTGGGATGTATTACATTTATTATACACTTTATTTATATTGTTAATACATTATAACATATAATGAAATAATTATACAACTCACCATAATGTAGAATCAGTGGGAGCCCTGAGCTTGTTTTCCTGCAGCTAGACGGTCCCATCTGGAGGTGATGGGAGACAGTGACAGATCATCAGGCATTAGATTCTCATAAGGAGCACACAACCTTGATCCCTCGCATGCACAGTTCACAACAGGGTTCACACTCCTATCAGAATCTAATGCTGCCACTGATCTGACAGAAGGAGGAGCTCACACAGCAATTCGAGCAATAGGGAGTGGCTATAAATACAGGTGAAGCTTTGCTTACTTGTCCTCTACTCACTTCCTGCTGTGTGGCCTGGTTCCTAGCAGGCCATGGACCACTACTGGTCTGTGGCCCAGGGTAGGGGACCCCTGCTCTGGAGAATGAGATGAAGACTCAAGAAAATCGATATGAGATTGGAAGCTGGGCATTGCGGCTCATGCCTGTAATCCCAGCACTTTGAGAGGCCAGGGTTGGTGGATCACTTGATCCCAGGAGTTTGAGACCAGTCTGGGCAACCTAGCCAGACCTCATCTCTATAAAAAAAAATACAAAAATTAGCTGGGGTCGTGGTGCACACCTACTAGTCCCAGCTACTTGGGAGGCTGAGGTGGGAGGATCACTTGAGCTCAAGAGGTGGAGTTACAGTGAGCCAGGATGGCACCACTGCATTCCAGCCTGGGCCACAGAGTGGGACTCTGTCCCAAAGACAATCTATGAGACTGGGACAGTTCATTGTTCCTCATGCAAGATCTACCTTTTTCACTAAATAGTTCTGTATTTTTATTGTACAATTCCACATTATATTGGCTATAGATATTTCACCATAAAACAGCAGGCTTCAGTTTTGTGCTGATCTTTGGTTAAGTAAACATTTTCACATGACCTAGAAATGTGAAATTGTAATAACCCCCCCCCCCAAAAAAAACAGTGCCTCCCACTCCTATGTTTGCATGCTTTTGCTTTTTATTTTTATTTTATTTTTTGAGACAGAGTCTCACTTTGTCACCCAGGCTGGAGTGCAGTGGCATGATCTTGGCTTACTGCAACCTCTGCCCCCGCCAGGTTCAAACAATTCTTCTGCCTCAGCCTCCTGAGTAGCTGAGACTACAGGTGTGCACCACCACGCCTGGCTAATTTTTGTATTTTTAGTAGAGACGGGGTTTCACCATATTGGTCAGACTGGTCTCAAACTCCTGACCTCGTGATCCTCCCACGTAGGCCTCCCAAAGTGCTGGGATTAAAGGCGTGAGCCACCATACCAGGCCTGCATGCATTTTTATGTGGCTTCCACTTCACTCCAGAAACTTCCCCTACACCTGGCTCAATTCCCCTCTTCTCAGCCCTTGTTAATCGCAGAGTCTCTGTAATAAAACATGTGATGTTATATTAAATCTGAGTGTGAATTTGCCCTCCCTCCCTAAATTGTAGACTCCTTCGGTTCTGGGACTCGTTATTTTCCCAGTGCCAAGTATTGTGCCTGGCACGTTGATCGCTCTCAGAGAGTGGTTCTTGAACTGATTTTCTTCTCACTGTGATTTCCCCCTTCCCTTCCTATGCAGGGCATTCCTCCTTTTATTCTTCTACATCTGCAGTGGCCCTTTAGGCTGCTGTTCAGCTGTGTGCTTGCATTTGTCCTGGAGAGTGAATGTCAGCATGGGGCTCGGGATAGAAAGCAGAGTCAAATGACTGGTCTGTTTAAGAAAGAGTTAAGCCTCCAGCATTAGCTATAAATACCCAGCTAAGAGAGAATTCCCAGAGTTCACAATCTCATGTTAATGAAGATTTCTCTGATAAGAGCAGCAGGCAAATGTCCCCCCAACCCGAAGAAGCAACATTCACCCTCCAAATTGCAGGCATTTTCTGGAGTGTGATATTTGTTTGTTTGTTTAGTTGACAAGTATTTACAGTGCCTACATGTGGTGGACACTTCCTTACCTGATGGGCTAGAAACCAGCCAGCTGAATTAATCTCTGCATAGCAGAAAAATATTGTAAAAAGAGCTCAAAATCCTAAACAAAACAAAACAAAAAAAACTACAGGGGTGGGGATCTTAATATTTCACCATTTTGAAATAGCTTTTGGATGGGAACAATAGGCACTGGGGGATATAAGAGGGAGGAGGAAGTGAGAGGGGCAAGAGTGGAAAAACTGGGTACTATGCTCACTACCTGAGTGACAGGTATAATCATACCCCAAACCTCAACATCACACAATATACCTTAGTAATGAACCTGCACACGTATCCCCTGAATCTAAAATAAAAGCTGAAATTTTAAGAATAAAATAAATAAAATAAAATAAAAGGCTTTTTTGCTGTTGTTTTAAGCTAAAACCAAAATGTTTTGACTTCAGAAGCCAGATATCTCCCCTCCCTCAAAGACATTCTTTTTCTCAGTTCCAAAGGATGATTTTAAAGTTTCAAAGTGGAAAGGTTGGGCATAGTGGCTCATGCCTGTAATCCCAGCACTTTGGGAGGTTGAGGTGGGAGGATTGCTTGAGCCCAGGAGTTCAAGACCAGCCTGGGCAACATAAAGAGACCGTGTCTCTAAAAATAAAAAAACAAAACAAAACAAAAATTAGCCTAGCATGGTGGTTCATACCTATAGTCTCAGCCATTTGGGAGGCTGAGGTGGAAGGATAGCTTGAGCCCAGGAGGTCGAGGCTACAGTGAGTCATGATCATGCCTTTGCACTCAACCTGGGCAACAGAGTAAGATCCTGTCTCAAAAAAAAAAAAAAAAAAAAAAATATAACTTT
>NW_016811519.1:2061205-2066882 GCF_001698545.2 Rhinopithecus bieti | reverse complement strand
AAAAAAAAAAAAAAAAAAAAGTCAAAGTGAAAACTACCTTTTTGTGGGTTTTATCATAATTTCCCTCATTATGTTTGTTGAACTATAATTTAAAAGAAAAAAAGCGATTTCATCCCTTCACTCCCCATGTAAATGTGTGAGTTGCTGGACTTTGGGAAAACTGTTCGACTCTTTTAAATATCCTATTTCTTATTTCTTTAAATATCTTCAATATTTTATCTTTTATGAGTTGTTTAAGGTTTACAGTTGTGTTGCAGAAATATTTACAACAAATGAAAGTGATGTTGACTATTTTGTGGAGGACTTTTTTATTTAATTGATTTCTAAAGCTTTCTAAATATATATTTTTTAACAAGTGGCATTTGTATGTTTATTTAAAATGCTAGAACTCTGTTACAGAGATCAGGAGATCTGAACTGAGTCCGACCTTTGCTGCTTTCTAGTGAGACAGAGAGCATATCACAGTCTTCGGGGCAATGTGGCAAGCAGACATACCTAAGTTGGAAACCCCATTCTGGCCCCTCTCCTTTCCCATCCTTTACTGCCACATAGCCCACTTCAGCTCCCATCAGTCATTCTCATTGCCAAAGAACTTTTATTTATAGGATTTGATCCACTTTTTTTCAGAAGGTAATTGGAGGTGATGTCGCCAAAATGACTTACTGTTGCTTTGGTTTTATCTTAATGACTAGCTGTGTCACGCTGAGCCAATCTGTTAACTCATTTTTAAAATGAAATGGGCTAAACTCTAATGACCTCTCTGGCTCTAAAATTTAATAACATTATATGTACTTTCCTGGGGAAAAAAAGTATTAGACAATCGAATATACTTCAGATAGTCAAAGTAGGATCAAATGGACTTTCTTTAGTGATTATTCTATACCTTCTTCATTTCTGACCCTCTTTGAATCTTTAGGAGATGTTCCAGTTCAGTCTTTTGTGCATTTATTTATTTAACAAACATTGAGTCAACGAACTGGGTTATAAAGATAACTAAATATTGTTTGTACTGCTGAGATGTTTACTGAAGAGGTAGCAAGGTAAATTTTTTTTTTTTTTTTTTTTTTTTTTTTTTTTTTTTTTTTTTTTTTGAGGCAGGGTCTCACTCTGTTGCACAGGCTGGAGTGCAGTGGCTCGATCTCAGCATACTGCAGCCTTGCCTCCCAGGTTCAAGTGATTCTCCCACCTCAGCCTTCTGAGTATCTGGGACTACAGGTGCATGCCACAACACCCAGCTAATTTTGTATTTTNTGAGGCAGGGTCTCACTCTGTTGCACAGGCTGGAGTGCAGTGGCTCGATCTCAGCATACTGCAGCCTTGCCTCCCAGGTTCAAGTGATTCTCCCACCTCAGCCTTCTGAGTATCTGGGACTACAGGTGCATGCCACAACACCCAGCTAATTTTTGTATTTTTAATAGAGATGATTTTGCCATGTTGGCCAGTCTGGTCTGAAACTCCTGGCCTCAACCGATCCGCCCACCTCAGCCTCCCAAAATGCTGTGATTACAGGTGTGAGCCACTGTTCCTGGCTTTAAACATTGTAATATAACAACATATAGAGAAATATTAAAAGAAATGAGTGGGAACTTCTGGGATTTTTTTTTTTAATCTCACATGAGGATGGGCATTTATGAACAAGGAATGAAGTTAAGTGTTTTCCCTCTATTCCCCCTGCCTCCTGCCTCACCACACACAGACACACATGCGTGCGCGCACACACACACACACATACAGACACACTCATTGCAATTTAACATATACAAAATCCCACTATGTGCAAAGCACATTGACTTTGCAAAGTATATGAAAAAGACATAGTCTATTGGATCAAGTAATGTCATATATACCCCATAAAAAGAGGTAAGATCAATGTATAAATGTCTGCACTGACAGTAAAATGATATATGTACCATAAATGAGGTCTAAAAACATTGTTAAGGGGTCTCCTAACGAGAGAGCACTGCCAATTTAGAACATCAAGGAAGGTTCATAGAGAGACTGGCACTTCAGACAGACTTCCAAAGTAACTGAGAAGTTTCAACCAAGAATTAGGTCTCTTATAACTATTGACTTTCAAAGTGAAATTTTTAACTTGGAGTAAAGTTAAACTTACTTTTATTTACCTTTTGAAATGGTGCATTTCTTTTTCTACTTAAACGTGTTCCAGATATTTGATGTGAATGAGCCGTTCTGGCTAATGGAAGCCTTCTTAATGGACTCCCCAGTTTGCCTGGGCCCTTCCACTCACACTGGACAGTCCCTGTGTTTACCAAGAGTCACTCGTATTTGTTCCCCAAATGGGTGTAAATTAATTGAATATTGTGTAAAACTGGTGAAATATGAGAGAAAGAGAGAAGACAGGAGTTTTTATTTATATAAAAATTAAATTGTAGCCCTGGTGCAGTGACTGACACCTGTAGTCCCAGTACTTTGGGATGCCAAGGCAGGTGGATCACTTGAGGTTAGGAGTTCCAGACCAGCCTGATCAATATGGTGAAACCCCATCTCTACTAAAAATGCAAAATTAGCCAGGCATGGTGGTAGGCACCTGTAATCCCAGCTACTCAGGAGGCTGAGGCAGGAGAATTGCCTGAATCCTGAATCCAGGAGGCAGAGGGTGCAGTGAGCTGAGATCATGCCACTGCACTCCAGCTTGGCTGACTGAGAGAGACTCTGTTAAAAAAAAAAAAAAAAAATTAATTTCTTTTAGAAAGGCTAAAGATGGATCATTGTATTCATCCATTTTCACATTGTTATAAAGAACTGCCTGAGACTGGGTAATTTATAAAGGAAAGAGGTTTATTTGACACAATTCCACATGGCTGGGGAAGCCTCAGGAAACTTGCAATCATGATGGAAGGAGAAGAGGCCTGTCTTACATGGCAGGAGGATAGAGAGAGTGAGTGTGTGGGGAAGGAACTGTCAGACATTTACAAAACCATCAGATCTTGTGAGAACTCACTCACTATCTCAAAAACAGCATGGGGAACCACCCCCATGATCCAATTACCTCCACCTGGTCTCTCCCTTGACACGTGGGGGTTATGGGGATTATGAATGATTATAATTGAAGATGAGATTTGGGTGGGGACACAAAGCCTAATCATATCAGTCATTTGAAAATTACTGTTAAATTGGAAGTAGACGAAAAAAGAAGGTAACAATATTGGGAAGGCTGGGTGCGGTGGCTCACACCTGTAGTCTCGACACTTTGGGAGGCTGAAGTGGGAGGATTTCTTGAGCCCAGGAGTTTGAGACCAGCCTGAGAAATATAGCAACACTTCTTGTCTACAAAAAATAAAAAAATTAGCTGGGTGTGATGGCACGTACCTGTGATCTCAGCTACTCACAAGGCTAAGGTGGGAGGAGCTCTTGAGTTTAGGAGTTCAAGGCTGCAATGAGCTGTGATTGTGCCACTGTATTCCAGCCTAGGACATAGAGCAAGACCCTGTCTCCAAAATATTTTGGGGGGAAAAGTAAAGAAAAAAAACAAAATACAAAAAAAACTCAATTCAGCAGAACCACACTTCATGAAAAACCTTTCACTTTACATAAAAAAAGTTTGGTTAAAATAAAACATTGAGGTTAGATATGTATCATTTTTATAATCCTTTGTATCAATTGACCTTTTCAAATGAAATTTCCAAATTGTTTTGTATAAGAGGTCCTCTATCCTAATTTTATCTTAACTGTAAGTCCTTTTACATTAGTGTAGACTTTATCAGAGCCTATAGTGCAGGCATTCTGCAGTAGTTCATTGGTTTGATTGATTGCTCTGGGATGTACATTTATCATTAAGATTAAATTCCAGTTCTCACAAGGCCGAAACAGCCATGAGACCAGCACTATGAATTCTGATAAAAGAGAAAGAGGAAAAGAGAAACTCTTTAAATCACCTGTCCTGAATATTTTCTTCTCATTCTACATTTTCTCTAGGGGCAATCCCTTCTCTCTTCCACTTCTACTTTTCTCTTGTATGCTAACTTGCAAATCTGTATTTTCTGCTCCCAATTCTCCATGTATTTCTTACTGACAGTTGTATATATTTCACCTGATTTCACACAGCCATTGGCTACTAATTATGACACTTCTCAACAATATTATAATAGTTGGCTAATACCATAATTGCTAGTGTATATTAATGTTCCTCGCCAGCTCCCCAAACAGCCTTTCCAAATATCAGCTTAGCCAATAAGCATGCGATACCCAGTGGAAAATGTACATTGTGGGAAGTGAGCCAAAACAAAGCATTTAACAAAGATTAAGCTTTCATGTCCTACTGGAAGTTTTCTTAATGAAGATGATAAGGCACAGATTACAAAACTGATCAGATTTTCTGTCATTCTCCAATCATTTGAGATTTAAATTTATTATCTCTACCACCCTGATTGGTGCCAGTGTTTATTAATGTTAGTGTTTTCCTATTTTAGCTATGAAAACTTTTTTTCAGCTAGCAGACTAATAATGGATATCCATTAATTGTCTTACTAGATTTTAGTATGCAGCATACTTTATGTTTAAAAATATATTTTCCATAAATCACTCTCTAAAAATCACTGTCAAAATATATCTGATGAAAATACCTACATGGTTTATTTTTTTACCCCAAAAAATTTTCTTGGTAAAGTTAACACATAATGTAGACACCTGTGTGACTTATATGTCAGCAAATATGGTCCCCATCTCTCCCATCTCTTCTCTAGCATGTGAGGCCTTTGAGTTCAGGCCTCTGTCTAATTTGTTCCCATCCCTAGGACAAAGCTTGGCACATACAAGTGCTCAATAAATGTTTATTAAGATAGACTGTGGTGGCTAGGCATGGTAGCTCATGCCTCATGCCTGTAATCCCAGCACTTTGGGAGGCCAAGTAGAGTGGATTGCTTGAGTCCTGGAGTTCAAGACCAGCCTGGGCAATATGGCAAAACCCTGTCTCTACAAAAAATACAAAAATTAGCCAGTTGTGGTGGCATGTGCCTGTAGTCTTAGCTACTTGGGAGGCTGAGGTGAGAGGATCTCTTGAGCCCAGGAGGTCGAGGCTGCAGTGAGCATCATCATGCCGCTGCACTCCAGCCTGGGTGACAGAGCAAGACCCTGTCTCAAAAAAAAAAAAAAAGAGATAGCCTGGGACATGCTCCATAATTATGGTTATTTTATTTAGTCAGGCAATTCACACCTAAGTTCTATTTTAGATAATGGCCTATCCAATTTAGACTAGTAAAAATTCTAAGCTTTTAGTAATATAACTAGTATTCTTAGACGTTAAAAGAGATAAAGACGTATTTATACATTTTATGTGGCTGGCTTTATAAACTAATCAAGACAGTGGAAAAGAATGCAGTCATTGGTTCTAAGAGTCAGTGTACCCAAACTTTCAGGATTAAAATCCTGACTTTTGGGGCTGGGTGGCTCACACCTGTAATCCTAGCACTTTGGGAGGCTGAGGTGGGCGGATCACCTGAGGTCAGGAGTTTGAGACTAGCCTTGCCAACATGGTGAAACTGTCTCTACTAAAAATACAAAAATTAGCTCAGCATGGTGGCATGCACCTGTAATACCAGCTACTCAGGAGGCTGAGGCAGGAGAATTGCTTGAACCCGGGAGGTAGAGATTGCAGCGAGCCGAGATCGTGCCACTGCACTCCATCCTGGGCGACAGAGTGAGACTCTGTCTCAAAAAA
>NW_016811519.1:1884788-2060982 GCF_001698545.2 Rhinopithecus bieti | reverse complement strand
AAAAAAAAAAAAAAAAAAGAAAGAAAGAAAAGAAATCCTGACTTTTTTGTTTATTTGCCACTCTGACAAATGCTACTTACCTTTGGGGTCAGTCACTTAATTTCTTTGTATCTAAATTCTTTATTAATAAAGTGTGGATGATAATAATAGGATCTAGCTCACAGGTTATTATGAAGACTGTTACGAAGATATATTTCAATATAGTCATTTTTATACACTTATATTTACATTTATATTATTTAGCCTTGTGCCTGGCATATGTAAGTGTTTGGCACTATATACATGTCGGCTATATACATGTTAGACATGAAATGGTTCTCATTGGTAATTTAGCACTTTGGTCAAATCCTCTTATTGCCTCATTTGACGCAAATCAGGACCCAGAGAAGTTAAATGCCTTATCTAACTCATAGATAAGCTCATAGTGAACAAGTTGTTAGATGTTGTGATATTTTGGTTTTAACAAATTCAATAATTAATTTCATAAGACCAGATTGACCTTCTACGATATAAAAGGCCCTATGCTGCATATAAAGTCAGTGAAAATCCTTGATAGGATGAGCCAATGGTTCATTGGGGGTATTTAGGTTAGATTCACTCAAGGAAGTTACTTTGAAAGCAACTTCATGTGACTAGGAAGCTATTTTTGTTACAGTTTTGCATGTGTGGTTTACCAATTCCTACACATTTCTTGAAGAGTTTAGATTACTATTTGAAATAATATACTAGTTTTATTTAGTTTGCTTTTAAAAATGTATTTCTTAATGTTTATGTCTAACTTTGCAGTTATTAATATCTTCTGAGGAAGTCAGATTTGTAAAGCTGTGGTCAATATCGGTGATTCCCTCGATTGGCTGCACGTCAGGGTTCCCTGGGGGAGAGATTTAAAAACATACGAATATTGGGCTCCAACTCTAACCTATTTAGTCCTATGGAATCAGTATGTTTTCAGGTGGGGCCCAGAATATCTACCTTTAAACTCTTCCTCCCACCTCCAGCCTCCAGGATTTGCAGCTAAGTGTGAGACCTGCTGCACGAACCCATCACCATCTGGTGGAAGTTAACTGAAGTGCAGGCCCAAGTTCCTGGGTAGATAGCCTTTTGCATAATGGCCATTTTGACCAGGCTTCACAGATGTCAAAGTCATCCAGTGATAACTATTCTATTACATTTTGCTGCCTGACAAATAAAAGAGAAGCGGTTAAATCAGAGAGCTGAATTTGGGGGATGTTCTGTGTATTTAATTCATTCATAATAGTTCAGGTTCCTACTAACAGAATGAATGGACTTGGCAGGAGGAGCATGCGGCTACCCATGTCTTGAATTGGAGGTGATTTTCTGCCAGAATCCAAGCCCACTGCTTTCCTTGGCTTGCACTTTGTCCATCTGAATTGTCTTCAATCACAGTAATACTTTTAACCTACAATTGGTTGTGTAGAACATTGTCTTTTGCAAAAACTAACTGGCAAGAAGGTTAGTGACTTTCAAAGTAATATTTTTCTTGGTTAAATGCAGTGTTTTGGTTTTCTCAGCTGATGCCTTTTGTCACTTACATTGCAGTTCTATAATCTTGATTCTCTTACTCCAGAATGAGGTTTTTGACAATTCAGCTGCCATTTGCCTTTTCCTCTCCATTGCTGCTTCTTCCCTTGCCTCTCTAAGTGTACCGGTTTCTAATTTGCATATGAGAAATTTTTCTTCCCATTTCAATGTGTTTTTTTCCCTAGATTTCTTGTTTTCTTTTTTCTTTTTGACATAGTGTCTCATTCTGTTGCCCAGGCCGGAGTAGAGTGGCGCGATCTCGGCTCACTGCAGTCTCACCTCCTGGGTTCAAATGATTCTGGTGTCTCAGCCTCCCTAGTAGCTGGAACTGCAGACATGCACCAACATGCTCAGGTAATTTTTGTATTTTTAGTAGAGACTGGGTTTTGCCACATTGGCCAGGCTGGTCTCAAAGTCCCGGCCTCAAGTGATCTGCCTGCCCCGGCCTCTCAAAGTGCTAGGATTACACGGGTGAGCCACCGTGCCAGGCTGAGCTTTCTTGTTTAATACTTTTCGGTAGGAGTATAAAGGCAAAACAATCAATCTATGTTTCACATAGAGAAGAATTACTAACCCAAGTCCCTCCAAGGGCCAGAAGAACACAGAAATGATCAGGCAAGCAGGTTGTGGCTGGGACAAAGGTGCAGGAACAATACATCTGGCTGGATGTTGTCTTGCTAGGATATAGGCTGAGGGGTACCAGATCACTCAGTGTTTCAACAGAAGACAGTAACCCATAATTTTAAGTGCAATATCCTGGTTTTAAAATTTTGGCATCAAATTCAATTACTTTTTAAAACTTTTTGAAGGAAAAAAAAATAGAATAGTGGGTAGAAAGGGCCTGCAGTGCCTTTTTGCACACCCATAGAAATGATGTTTCCCTTCCTGTTCTTAGCTCCCCGTGCTTCCCTGGGGAATTGGTTCTCATTGTTGCTTGAGTTTTAGTCACCTCCTGTAAGGAGGGCCACCAAAACAATAGGGTTCAGGGCTTTCCTGGGTCAACTTCAGGGCAGTTGAGATTGTACTCACGGTTGACTGGTGGGGAACTCAGGTGGAAATTTTTCCCTCAGCTTGATGTTTCCATGGGAAGGGACCTGAAAGAAAGAGTATCATCTTTTCCTTTCTGCTTCTTCACTAATTTCTTCCCAGAGGTGAAGGAGTGAATTGTCTGAGTGGAAACATGGAAACAGGAATAGGACATGTAGCCGAGTGCCTTCTTTTCTCTCTCCTTTCCAAGCCAAGAACCCATTCTGCTCTGCTTTTGCATGGTGTAAGTGGGATGTCTGCAGTAGCAGTGCTGTCTGTGACCCAGTGAGTACGTCTTTGTAATCACTGGCTTTGAAATTAGGAAACCCATTGCTGTCCCATGTCTAAGCTAGGTTTTCCAAAAGGCTAATAAAGCTGACACTTTAGTCTCCATATGCCTGATTCTTTTGTCTCTTAATTCATTCAAAACTCCAGCAGTGAATGAGGTATAATTTCCAATCTCAAATATCAATTTCTAGAATCTTTGAAATTAAATATACCCAAATCCCAAACCTGTTCTGTAATAATCTGTTTTTCTGTGCTTCACTGGAGGGATATGTAGGATTCTGGTTTCATCTTTTCTCCTGTGTCCCAAGGATGGGTCGACTGAATTGTATCCTAGAGAGCTGGATATCAGAGTTTTCTTCAGCCATCAGGGCTTACAATCAGTATTTTTTTAAGGTACCCTTCTAAGATCTTTTCTATGTAGGCATCAAACTTGAGTTTGTGTCCTCTTATTACTCTGTGATTGTTAACTGTCTTTTTATTTTCTTCCTTCTGGTAAATTCATAGGCTTGTGCTATCATACTTATCTCTTTGATGTTAGGCCAGAAAGTGGGACCAATACTTTTCATCTTATCATCAAACATCATCAATCATCAAATGTTTGTATCAGAAACATTTGTTTTCTTTCAAATCTTTTATATATGCTCATATTCAAAGAGTAGCAGAAAGAGAGAAGGGAGGCCAGTGTATAGTGTACCTCAGATTCTATTTATGTTAATCAAAGCAAGTTCCATTCAACTGGACTCATTACAAACTATGGAGACCATTGCCAGGACTTAAAAAGAAAATCCAGCAATGGAAATAAAGCATCACCGGCAATGAAAAGAAAAAAAAAGTGTAGGATTTTATGAAGAGGACCATAAACTCGCAACCAGAGAGAAAAAATTACATTATTCTTATCTTGTCATTACTTATCAAAGCTTAGCATGTGGTACTGATCACTGCCCACTGACCATATGTTAAGTTCACGATACAAGATTTCACTGATGGTCTTATAATTCTCATACTTCTGTGGAAGAGGGTCTTCCCAGGAATGTGGTAGGGATCCTTACCAACCTCACTCTGCAGCTCCTGCCCTCCTGCTAGCCCCTTCCATTGTAATCTATGGAATGCTTATTTATTCAGAAAGAAATTTTACCCCCATCTTTGCTTCAAAGACTTCTTCCACTTTCCCCAATTAAAATGTCTATTTTCTGTGACAGCATCATTTCCTTAGAAATTGCCTCCATTGAAAGAAATCCTGTTGTTCACTTTATCTTGAGCCAGTTGTTTAGGAAGAGGGATGAGCCAGCTCTTACTTTCGACTGATACTCCTATATCTTTGTTTTGCCACTATCTCTTAGCAAAATGCTTCCTCTTGAAAATGGATACAGTCTTTTGGAGAGGACCCAACCATCTAGGACATACCAGTCTTGCCCAGAAACTTCAGTACCTAAGTTCCTTCTTCACTCTGTTCCGTATTAGTACCCTCATGATGGCAACATCTGTGTTGATGGCTTCTAGCATCCTGGTTTTGTTTGTTTTCAACTATGATAACCTGCCTATCTACTATTGCTTTTTCTCTTGAATTCTTAGTCTACTTCTGCTTCCCCAGCTTCTAATCATTCTTTCTCTTCTGAATCACCCAAAGCTTTTCTCAGCTTTACGTGCTTTGATTTGTTTACAGTATTCGACACTATTGACCGACCTCTAGGTTGTGAAATTGTCTCTTTCTTGACGTTTCCATGCCCTGCTCCTTTTAATGTCTCATTGTCCATAGTTTTCTCTTCCTCCTTTTCATCCATATTAATTCAATGACAAATATTTGTTGATGTTTCCTGCATGTGAGGAATTGTGTGAGTTAATGAGGATTTAATCATGTTTTCTTTCCCATCCACTTTCTATCTCTCCACTATTTTCCATGGCTGTCTTGTTTATAATAATGGCTTCAAAAATTGCATTAATGCATTTTACTTTGTAATTAGTATCATTAATTCTAATCTGTTCCATATCCAAATTCTACTTTTCCAAATGCTTTGTCAGCATTTCCAGCTTTGGGGCCTTTCAAAAGCCAGCTTATCTTCTTGATTTCCCTGTTTCTGGTAATAGCATTGCTGCCAGGCCAACCACCCTAAAACATTGTGGTCTTCTCAATTATCAAGCTTTATCTATATTCCTCCCCAATCAACGTTTCTAGTTTCTCTGCTGCATTCCTAGATCTGTCATTCTGGTTTAATCTGACTGCCTCTTGACTATTATGATGATCCCCAAATGGTTCTTTACTTCAATATGCATCCCAATCAATCTTCCTAAAGAAATCCTGTGCTTAAATTATTTTACTGTCTTCCTATTTCCTACCAAATAAATCCAAGGGCATTGCATAAAAACTCTTCATATCTGGTCTTAGCATATTATTCTAGACTCTTTTGAATATTTATTCCATGTTCGTGAAAAAAAATCTAAAATGGCGGAAGCCTCTGGGTTTCTGTTATTTTCTATATCTAGAATATTTTTGTCTGCCTTTGCAAATCCTGTCCAGCATTGTCTATTTCAAAGGTAAACTCCTCAAGTTTTATCTGATTTACCCAATCATCATATCTTCCTTCCCTGAACACCAATAGCTTTGCTTCTTTCTTCTTTCTGCCATTTTTCCTCTGTACATGTCTGTCTCTTGTGTCCAAATTTCCGCCTTTTAATAAGGATATGATAATATTGGATTAGGGCCCATCCTAATAACCTCATCTTAACTTGGCCCTATCACCTGCAGAGACCTTATTTCCAAATAAGGTGATATTCACAGGTAGTTGGGGTTAGGACATCAACAGCCCCTTGGGAAACACAGTTCCACTCATAACAGCTTCCCATTTATAGAAATCATAATCTAGATGCAGCAATGGGATTAACATAAAAAATTGATGAACAATATAAAAGAGTATGTATTTAATCATTACACTGAGTGACATAAACCCTTAGGTATGCTAAGGCAATAAAAATTATGGCTTGCAGGGTCAAGAAAAGCTTCATGAACAAAGGGTGATTTGAAGGTGAGCTTTTTCCTTAAGTACATATTATTCCTAAATAAGCATATTTTCTATATATTGTTACTGGTTAACATTTTGAAATAGATTCAGATTACTCAAGCTAATGAGACAGCTCGAACAATAGGATCAGGCTGTTAATGCAGCATGCAATAAATGTGTGTTGCAAGGAAGAAGTTTCCAGGGAACAAGAATTGCTATGGAAACCTGATATATCATTAAAAATGTAATGAATAAATATCATCAGGGTCTCAGATTCATCACACAGAAGAACTTCAAGACTGGGATAACAAAGTAGTTCTCACACTGATTGCTCAATGTTTTGTAAGCTAAATCAGAGTGATTGTCCATTAGCAAAAAAGGTAGTAATATTCAAATAATCCAGGACTCCATAAGGTGTATAAAAACTCCTTCAGCATAGGCTTTTCATTTAAATCACTGTCAGTTTTCAGAAAATATTAATTTTAGCTGTAAGAAATAGTTATAATAATAGACCTGATTATATGCTTTCCAAAAGAACTAATATTTTGCCAACTCTTAAGAACACAATAGACACTGTAGTATCTTGGTGTTCAAGTATAGTATTAAGAAAGGGAATCTTTTTCTTACTACTCTTTCTTGCTGTTATAGAATCCATGTTCCATACCCCACCTTTTCTCTTTCTCTCTTTTCATCTTTATAACTCACATATTCTTTAAGATGTATCTTGTCATTTGTTCATTTATTGAACCTAATTGTACCTGTCTCTGGAGAAATGAGGCAGCCACTATACTGCTCTCAATGTTAAATAGAACCAGCCTCTTGGACTGCAGACATGGAAGGGCCAGTTTGGGAAGAGGTGATAGAGAAAACATTGTGGACAAGCCACCCCTGTTACTGCTTCCATCAGATTTCATTCCAGCAGCCACTTTCTGGATCTCCCATGTGATATTTACACTTTCTGTTCTAAGTTTTTCTACACCCATTTCCCATGGGAAGAATGTGGAGGCAACACCAGCAACCTTTATGCCCTTGCCATGCTCCTCCTACCACAGGGCCTTTGCACGGATCATTTCATCTCTCTGGAACACTGTTACCTCCCATTTTTCCTAGTTAATTACCCATTAGTCCTTCAGATTGCAGCTTCAGTTTTACTTTCTCAGGGAAGTCTTCACCTCCGTGGTCACATTCCCCTCCAACAGGCTCTCATAGCACATACGCCTTTTGTTCATTATAGTGGCACCTACGCCTTTTGTTCATATAGTATGACAATTTGATTAACGGAAGCTGTATCATGGCACTGACTATGTCTAATTTTACTCACCATTAAGTTTCCAATTCTGGCACGTGGTATGGTCTTAATAACTATTTATTAAATAAATGAATTAATAGCTTGTGTTTCCTGGATTACACTTAAGAATTTCTGAGGCCAGGCACAGTGACACATGCCTATATCCTAGCACTTCAGGAGGCCGAGGCAGGAGTACCACCTGAGATCAGGAGTTTGAGACCAGCCTGGTCAACATGGTGAAACCCTGTCTCTACTAAAAATACCAAAAGAATTAGCCAGGTTTAGTGGCAGGTGCCTGTAATCCCAGCTACTTGGGAGGCTGAGGCAGAAGAATCGCTTGAACCTGGGAGGTGGAGGTTGTAGTGAGCAGAGATTGCGCCATTGCACTCCAGCCTGGGTGACACAGTGAGACTCTGTCTCAACAAAAAAGAATTTCTGATGTAGACGCTTGCGTCCAGGATGCATTTTGTTTCATGTTTGCACTGGCACAGTGTGTTGGCAATTAATGTGATGTGTTCTCACAATCTATAGTCATACCATTCGTGGCTGTTGAAAAATGAAACATTATATTGCTTTCTTATTTCTGATAGTATGTTTTGTAAATTGCAACACACAATTACAATATCACCATCCTTGTTGATATGTGTTTATCATAATATAATGCACACAGTTGTTGATATAATGTAGCTAGAAATGTTCTATGGAGAAGAATACTAGGCTTTAATGGTTTCTGATGTAGGTATGAATGATTACCACTGTGAATGCAGCTGAAAAGTGGTAATAGATACGCAGAAACATTTTGACGTGCAATTAGTTTTTTAGAATTCTGAGGCCATGCCAGTATTTGGCAGAAAATATTGATGCCATGAACTGTATGGATGTGAGAGGTGGGAAGTGATAGTATATTTGCTTTCTTTGGTGTGGTATTTTGGAATCTCAGAGAAATAACGTTCTCAAGAAGCTCATAGTTGGGAAGTGATCTATATAAATGTTTCTAAAAATCTGGATTTCTAACAACATAGCCCCCCACACACAGAGTGCATTCTTCTGTAGTCACAATTATAAGGTAGAGACAAAATCATCCCAGTAATCTACATAGCCATGTGTAACCTGGATGCCATCCTCCACTCCCAACCCCCGTGCCTCTAACTTCACTTCCTACTGCTCTTTCCCTCTCTCATCCCTCTCGCCCCATGCCAGCCAACTGACTGTTTCTCCCTCAGCACATTTACCTTTTACCTGTGCTGTTCCCTCCTCATGGCATGCTATTCCCATAGATAACCACATGGCTGACCCTCTACTATCCTTCCCAGTGAGGCCTATTTTGGCCACTCTGTTTAAAACTGTAACATCTGCCAAATGCAATGCCTGCACTTCTCTCCCTTTAAAAATTTTCTCCCACACATCAAATACTATCTGATACTACTATATATTTTACTTACGTCTCTTGTATTTTTGCTGCCTTCTCTCACAAAAATGTAAGTTCCTGGAGAACAGAGATTTCTGCACTGTTTTTAGTGTGTCTTCTTCACTGTCGCATCTCCAGTGCATAGTGTAGCTTTGATAGGACCTGACCTGACTCGTAGTTAAGAGCTAACCCATAGTAAGAGCTCAAAAAATATGTGTTGAATAAATAAATGAAAGCACTGCATTGAAGAAAAGGGGGAGACGCATAGCCTTGGACTCTGTCTCTGCCATTTACTTTTTGTGTAATCCCAGGCACAATATCTTCTGTGAACCTTATCTGTCAAATGAGGAATATCTCTGTTCATTACTGTCTAGCATTGTTCTTGTATGTGTCACCTCTTCCTGAATTGTAGAAGTGAGACTAGTAATCACTCCTCTTCTTCTCCAGGTGACCCTGTATGCTGGCGTTCAATAAGTGACAGACGTTGTTGTCAGAAAGGCTTTCTGGAGGAGCTAATTTTGAGTAGATAGAGATTTGATATATGTGGGGTAGTGTTTGCTATTGTTATCATGCTTAAGCACAGGGTCTGCTCTGTGCAGAATGAAATGAGAGTGTTGGAGCAGGCTAAGAATCACTGAGCTATTTGGAAGACAGCAAGATGAAGAAGGACTTGTGGAAAACCAAGACAATCTTAGGAGGCCATGATATGACTAAACATCAAGTGGAGAAGATGCTTTCTTTCTACACGTGTGGATGTTTGGAATTAGGAAAATAGAGTCACAGGGCTGGGAGGCAGTGTTAGGAACCCTTCTGGGGTACCAGAAATGTTCTCTGTATTGAACTGGGTGGTGGTTACATTGGTGAATCCATATGCTCATTTATGAGTCTGTGCACTTTACAGTATGTTAGTTAAAATTCATCAAGCTATGTACTTTACCATATGGAAGTTCTACTTCAATAAAAAAGCAAAAGCATGTCTATGGCTGTGTGTGTGTGTGTGTGTGTGTGTGTGTGGTTCTAAAAAAACTTAGCTAGCAATGATGAGATGATGATATCAATAGCTATGAAATCACATTCAAGCAAGACATTTATCATTGAAGAATGGCATAGAGAAAAGAACTGGGACTCAAGAGACCAGAAAGATGATGGCACCTCTGCTTGGGCTGAGGAAGTGGGGAAGCAATGCTTTTTGGGCTGTGTGGGGAAGAAGAGGAGGCTCAAGGGAGCTTCGTTGGGGCCATTTAGTGACAAGTCTCTGCAAGGTGGACTGTGAAGCAACTTCCAGTAAGAGAGTTCTCTCTAAAGTTAAAAGGACGACTGATAGTGCTGCAGACTGTGCAACTTTCTGCTCTGGACGCGTGAAGAGAGTTGTAAAATCTCCTTGTGGAAGTTGGAGGAATTTTTTTTTTAGCACCGGAAAAGAATGTGGGAGAGCTCTAGAAATTCTGGCTTTCTAAAGTAAAACTTATAGTACCAAATGTCTATAAAAAAACTTTTATGAATAGTTTGAGACTGATTTTATTGCACAAAATCAGAGAATGGCAGAACTAAAAAAGATTTCAGATGCCGTCTGATTGAGTAACTTCATTTTCTAGAAGCTAAGTTTCAGGAAGTTATGGTGCAGCCACAGTGACACAGCTGGGTCACATGAAGCTGAAGAGTACTTAGAACTCAGTAGCAACACCGGGCACAGTGGCTCACGCCTATAATCCCAGTACTTTGGGAGGCCAAGGAGGGCAGATCACCTGAGGTCGGGAGTTCGAGACCAGCCTGGCCAACATAGCAAAACCCAGTCTCTACTAAAATACAAAAATTAGCCGGATGTGGTGGTGGGTGCCTGTAATCCCAGCTATTCAGGAGGCTGAGACGGGAGAATCGCTTGAACCCGGGAGGTGAAGGTTGCAGTGAGCTGAGATCATGCCATTGCACTCCAACCTGGGTGATGAGAATGACACTCCGTCTCAAAAAAAAAAAAAAAAAAAAAAAAAACCAAGGAAAAATTTTCTTTTAAAAATTCCCCCCCTTTCTCCTTTCCTTCTTTCCTTCCTTCTCTCCCTCTCTCCCTCCCTCTGTCCCTCCCTCTCTCCCTCCCTCCATTCTTTCCTTCCTTCCTCCCTCCCTCCCTCCAGTATCTCAGTTCTTCTCTCCCTCCCTCCCTTCCTTTCTTTTTCAAATTGGGAAGTGTATTTAGCAACCCTTTTAATAACAGGGTGAATAATTACTTTTTAGACATTAAGAAATTATATTCATCTTAGTTCACTATAGTCAATACATTGTTATTGGACTCAAATTATTTAGTATATTGAAATGTATTCTGAATTATTTATCTAATTGGAACTGTGAAATAAAATGCTGATTTGTATTCTGTATAGGCACTTGCTTTAAAAAGTGTAATAAGATTGTTTTAGGGTCAATAGCACCTTCACAAAAGGAAAGCAAAATGATTAATATTATAATCTTAAACTATTAAAACAAATACAGCGGCACACTTTAATTTCTTTAATTCACACTAAGTTGTTAGAAAAATTACTCATGTTCACAGCATGGGTTCTTACTTCTGAGTCTGCAAAACTAAAACAAAAAGAAATGACATGACAATATTGAAAGAAAAGTCAACAATTATAATTTTCAAACTTAACCTAGTCATCGTCAGTTAAATAACCAAAGAAGTGAGTCAGTTTTGAGATGCATCTTAGAACATTTTCAGTTAAAAGGGCCAAATTCATTTTTCATCTCTTCATTATAGCTAAGGTACAATTGAAAGCCTAAATATTATTTTTTAAATTAGGCATTGTGACTAAAATTTAATAGACCATTACATACTACATTAAGGCTTACAATGATTCTTATTTCAAATATCAGAGCATAAAACTGGTTATCATCTTTTAGTAAAAGAATATATCTGGTAAAAGAATTAAGATATTTTTCCATCCCTGTAAGTGCATGTGGAGGAACAATTTGAAAATACTTATCGCTTGAGCTTATATGAGGTTCTACCCCTAAACAGACTTGATATCGCTTGTTCTATTCCCACATGTGGTCTGTCTGACCTCTAAATTAGGAATTAAAAGAAAAACAGGAATGTGGAGATGTGTTTTTTCTTTGATCCATTCTCTGATCATAAAGGAAACTGGGAATATGGAAATGTGGTTTCTCTTTGATGCAGGTTTTAATTAGCATATTTATAAGCAGTGCAGGGAGTTCTTGCAGAGAAATAGAGATGGGAGGAGTCTCCCACCCTGGCATTTCTTTGGTTCTGATGTATCCAATGTGGAAAATACAGAGGTGCTCAGCTTTCATGGCGGGGTTCAATCAGAGAGTTAACAAGTATTTATCGAGGATCCACGGGGCACATAACTTTGAAGGGCACTCCAGGCATAAACAGTAACTTCTTACAACTCAGCTCTATGGGTAGGAGATTTAAGTGTGGTTAAGAGCTTCATACTGACAAACGTAGCTTTATTTACCCTTAATCCAGAAACTGGCATTAAATCTGATACTACGCCATTGTTGCTGTGGTAGTATTCACAAGGTTGGTATGGAAATTTGCCCATATCCTGGGAAGCCCACATCTGTGATGTCTCCTGGTCCTGGTGTAAGTATTGAATTATCATTTTTGAGTTCTTCAATTCCCAACATTAAGTGGAAATCTCACTCTGTTAGTTATCAGAATTGTGCCTCTAGAAACTCAAAGCGGGCCATGTGTCAGAGACATCATAGGTTTCTAACTGGATTTAGTGTCTACACTTCTACCTCCTCCTCCGTTTCCTTCTTTTGTTCCTAATGCCACCCACCTCCTCAAAACAGAGCTCAAAATGCTCACCCAACTTTGCCGTGTGGTGATTAACTCCCACTCTCAGTTAGGTCAGGAATCCTCCTGTGGCCTTGCCTCCGTGTTGTCTGAGCCTGTGCTGCCTCATTCTGGAATTGCATTCTCTCCTCCTTATTTCCATAATGTGAAAATCCAACCAAAAAGCAGTGCGATATGGAGCAGTGGTTCTCACACCCTCAATGATAATCTTAATCACCTAGGGATCTTTTTTTTTTGTTTTTTGTTTGTTTGTTTCTGGGCCAAACTGGTAGAAATTTTGTTTTCAGTCAGTCTGATGATGGGTCAGCTTTGAGAAGCACCATTTTATGTAAAGCCCCTGCATGAAATGTGGCTACAGAGCAGCAGCGCTGGCCTCACCTGGGGTGTGTTACATGCAGAACCTCAGGCCCCACTCACCAATCAGAGTCAGCATTTTAACCTGAACTCCACGCATAAACATACGAAAGCTGGAGATGGGCTTCTGTGAAGAATATTGACCCGGACTCAGAAAATCTAGGTTGTGCTTTAAAAATTGCTATTAGCAAAATGCCACCTAGGACATGTGCTTTAAACTTTCTCTTCTCATTACTTCACAGGAAAGAGTGAGAGCAAGAGTGAGAGAGAGAGAGAGAGAGGAAGAAAAAGAGAGGGAATTGGTCTAATCCTATTTTTGAGGATTGTATTTCATTTTAAAGAGATCTTTTAGTAACAAAAGTGAAGAGAAAGATAGTTAAGAAAAATGAAAATGTCAGGGTGTGTGTGTATGTGTGTGTTATATGCAGTGTATGCATTGTGTATATGTATGTGGTATATATTATACATGTAGTATGTATCTGTAGGGTGTGTGTGTATGTGGTATGTGGAAAGGATTAATTCCATTTTCCACTGTATTAGTTTGCTAGTGTTGCCATAACAAAGTATCCAAACTAGGTGGCTTAAAACAAAGACTTTTATTCTCTCGCAATTCCAGAGGCTGGACGTCCAAAATCAGGGTGTCGGCAGAGCCACGCTGTCTCAGAAGGTGCCAAGGAAGGACCCATTTCAGGCCTCTCAGCTCACAGCAGTTCTTCAGCTCACAGCAGCATAGCTCAATCCTCCCATGGTGTTCTTCCTGTGGGCTTCTGTACCTCCAAATTTTCCCATTTTTTAAAAGACATCAGTCATGTTGGATTAGGGCCCACCCTAATGGTTTCATATTAACTTGATTACCTCTGTAAAGACCCTATCTCCAAAAAAGGTCACATTCTGAGGTATTGGGGGTTAGGGCTCCAAAACATGAATTTATGGGGAATGCAATTCAACCCAGAACACCCACAATGACAGTGCAAAAGAGAAGAAGAATCTGGGGGGCCCTGAATGCCCCTCACTGTCATCCCATGCCCACCTGGGGTTAGATCAGAACTACTGTGGAGAGACAGCTCCTGAGCCTCCCTGTTCCCTGGCCTTGAGGTCACACCAGCCTAGGCTGATTATGCTCAGTGTAATTCGAAAAACACAAATCCTTCTGTTTCACTGACTTTTACTTCCTGACCTAAGTGAATGGAAGACCAAGACAAATGATCTTTGATGGACTACTGGCAAGGTTTATTTCCACTAAAAATCAAACCCACCATAATTTCTTTCTAATGGACCAACGGATCCCTGATGAAGGCCTACAAATCTACCAGGCCCTCAGTTCTTACGGCTTCAGGAAGACTAAAACGTCAGCTATTTTCTTTACTAGGCACTCCGTCAGAGTCCCCCGGGTCCGATTTTATTATTGCTGTGTCCGTGAGGTGTGGTCTGTGCATAATCTGAAAAAGTCAACTGCATGCTGAACAATGTTGATTTAAAGCAAAACACCGTGGATGGACTGACTTCCCCAAATAGTAGTGGGCTCAGAGAAAGGCAGTGAAATGAAGCTCAAAGTGAGAAATGGCTTGGATTTGAGCACCTCCTATATTTGCAGAGCCTGAGGGGACAGAGATGAATGGTGCTACCCAGTAGGAGAAACTTCCACCTTGAGAGTATTTCTCTGAGAGCCTACACAATTACAGTGAGCGACTCACATCATGGGGTAAAATATATTCATACTTAATTTGTCAGTGACACTTGCTTTAGTGCACTTAAGTTCAAGGTGATGTTGAAAATTTGGAGAAGTGGACACATAAAAGCAAGAAGAGGTTTCAGTGGTATTTCATGTAGGAGAATTCAAACTTTGTAAATATGATTTATTGATGGGATTGATTTTGCAAAAGAGTGATAACTAAGTATCAGGCTAGGTGGAGTGAGCAGGTGAAAGCAGAGTGTGAAAATGTCCTATTGTGGAGTAATATGTGCAAATAGGATGGACCAGGACTAGCATATGTGTTTTCAAACTTTTTTGACCATGACTCATAGTAAAAAATAATTTTATATTGTGACCTAGAATATGTACCCTCACATATGTATAAATATGAACAAAAGTTTGTAGAATAATACTCTTTACATGTGAGACTCTATTTCTTACTCTATTCTATTCTATTCTATCCTATCCCATCCCATCCCATCCCATCCCATCCCATCCCATTCCATCCCACCCCATCTCATTCCATCCCATCCTATTCTGTCCTATCCTACCCTATTCTATTTGCCTTCATTCCTTTTTATTTTCTTTCAATGTCGGCATGCTCTGCTGCATTGGTTTTATGACCTACCTATAGGTTGCAACCTGGAAAGGATGAGATAATTATCACTCTACACCAGTGATTCTCAAGTGGACAGGGGTTAAGGAGATTTGATAATATCCAGAAATGTTTGAAGGATGTCACAATTGGGAGAGTGCCCCTGGAAACTGGTGGGCAGAGGCCAGAGATCTTATAAAATGTCCTACAATACATAGGACAGCTATGAAGAATTATCCCACAACGAAGAATTATCCTGCCTGAAAAAGCAATAGTGTGCCTGCTGGAAAACTGCAATATACTTAGCACTCTTCCAAATATTCCTTAGAGCATGATTTTCAGTCTGGTCTCCTTAGAGACTTAGGACTCTGTAAAGTGGTTCAGGAACCACTCCAGGTGGCAAGAAGTGGGCCTCTCACCACTCTCACCACCAGTCAGAGGAGGCTGGACTTTAATTCATAGGGTGACCAACTCATTCCAGTTAGCTTGGGACTTTTCTGGTTTTAGCACTGAAAGCGCTATGTCCTAGGAGCTCCCTCAGTCCCTAGCAAACTGGGACATTTGGTCACTCTATAGTAGATATGACAAGAATAGTTCTTAAAAAAAAAAAAGATTTTGCTTAAAATAGGAAGAGAAGGATGTTAAAAGCAACTGCTTGCAGAAGCATAAATCTTATGATGGAAGGGTGTGGAGAAATTGGAGAAGATCGCTAAGACATTCCTTTTAAAATGTTATTAATAATTTGGGGAACAGTCTGGAGAAGAAATATTAAAGACCTAGGTTTCTTTCCCTGAGCTTAGAACCCTGGGGAGAGGAAGACCTTAATCACCACCTTCATGAGAATGAAGCAATGCTATTTGAAAGATGTTAAGCAGCTGTTGTCTGCTCCTGCATTTGACAGGTTAAGAGGAATTCTAAAGAAATATTAAGCAAAACTTCTTGCTTTAATAAAATTTTTGAAATATCTTGTTCTGGATTCTTCTGAGGAAAAATAAGACAAGAATCTCCATTTTAAAATATACAATTTTTTTGAATCGAGTTCTTCCTATAGGCAGGAAACTTGTAGCCTCTTGAGCTTCCTTCGATTCCTAATTCTATGAATGACTTAAATCTTTATCTGGTAAGTGCCCTGGACTAGTTGCATTCTGGAATTAATGAAAAAAGACATGAACTCTGTCCTATAGGAGATGACATTCCCCAAATACTCAATCAAAAACCAACCTCATCCTTTTTTGGGTCATATCTTCTTGAAAGTGTCCCTGGAGGGATTTTTTTTTCTATTCCCTGCAAGCCAATTTATTGTGGCTACTCAGGTAGTTTCTGTCAGACCTCAGAGCTACAACTAATTAAACTTCAACATGTTAGTACCTGACCTCACTGTCTGACCTCCTTTCAGTGCCTTTTGTTATATTTTGGTTCAGTGTTCTCATATATCCTTAGCAGAAGGTCAACAAAATATTTCAGAACTATGATTAATAATATAGCTTTTGTTGTTTAGAAAATTTTTGAAGGAATAGTAATCTCCCCCCAGTGACTATTTGCTGCCCACAGTTAAAATTGTTATGCATTAGGATTACTTCATTTTGTTACAGGAGAGGGTTCTCAATTCAGACCCTAAGAGAGGGTTCTTGGGTCTTGCGCAAGAAAGAATTCCAGATGAATCCATAGAGTAAAGTGAAAGCAAGTTGATTAGCAAAGTAAAGGAACAAAAGAAATGGCTACTCCAGAGATAGAGCAGCCCTGAGGGCAGCAGTTTGCCCATTTTTATGATTATTTCTTGATTATATGCTTTAAACAAGGGGTGGATTATTCATGCCTCCCCTTTTCAGACCATATAGGGTAACTTCCTAACATTGCCATGGCATTTGTAAACTGTCATGTGGGAGTATAGCATTGAGGACTATCAGAGGTCACGTTCATCGTCATCTTGATTTTGGTGGGTTTTGGCTGGCTTCTTGACCACATGCTGTTTTATCAGCAAGGTCTTTATGACCCGTATCTTGTGCCAACCTATCTCATCCTGTGATTTAGAATGTCTTAACTGTCTGGGAATGCAGCCCAGGTCTCAACTTCATTTTACTCAGCCCCTATTCAAGATGGAGTTGCTCTGGTTCAAACGCTTCTAACAATTTGACACTTCCTTTCCCCAGAAGAGATTGTAATAACATTTTTCTCTGGTCAAAATGGAATATTTGCCAAAGGATGAGGAGAAGGAAAGCATTCATATATGTAGAGTGTCTCCAATCATTTTAAAAATAGAAACTACAATTTATCTCCCTGATGCGTTGAGTTCTTGTGTAGAGGGTGATATGTTGGTGAAATCTGACTCAGGAAGGGTGAGGGCTGCTCATGGAGATGGGAAGCTCCAGAAAAGCTCATTAGAGAGTGCTCAGCTGCTGTGGCCTTCGCTGCCCCATCACAGACACTTCTGGGGAACTACAGAGGAGGGTAGCTGGGGGCTGGGGGTTCCCAAATGAAGCTCTTCCACCAGCTTGTCAAGATGTTTCTAGATGTAAATAAACAGTGCATTCCTAACAAGGCTGCACCTCATTTCCTTCCCTTAGGAATATAGAGGATCTCTCTGAAAACTCAGGAACTGTGACACTGTGTTTACAGTATTTTAATTATTATAGACCCATTTGCTCAATTGAAGAGGCCTTGGATAACACTTAAATACCTGAATGGTCTAGCCTTCATTCAAAGAGTCGCTGAGCTATACAATACTCATTTGCCAAACCCTGTTGTTTTAGACCATTAGTTACTACTGAGATCCATAATGATTTGGCCATTTCCAGTAATAAGCAAAAGAGAGGCGGTTCATTATCTTCAGCACCCGTGACTAAAATTACTCGTTACAACTCTTAACGAATGGTTCTATTTGCTAATGGTTCTTCCTAAAATGAAACTTGTTTTGTAAAAGAAAAGTCATTTTTTTCCAGATAACAGCAAGTATATTTTGTTCTACAATACACATTATGTCCTCGGCAAAAATTGAATGTAGAAATCTTTCTTACATTTCATATAAAATATCAGCAAGCAAAGTTCTTCCTGCTTGAGTGAAAAAAAAGTCACTGTGCAAATAGTACCACACAAAGTAATGGCTTTGTTGCAGCTTGCTTTCCAGGTAGAGTGCAATGGCTCAGCACAGACACTTAGGAATCAAGTTGGAAAGAGGGTGAATACAAAGAGAATAAAGATGAGTTGTAGATTCAGGATGATTGGTAATTTGCCACACATATCTTGGCTGGGAAAAAATAACTTGATATTTACCATGGGGTGGAAGGTAAATTTTGAGAGCCTAGGTTGGTAGGAGAGTGAAAATAGAAGAGAACTCAACTAGTTTGACTACGTATTAAATAGTAATGGGACATCTGCAAAAGAAACAAATAAAGGGGAGGAGAACAGAAGGAAAGGAAAGCCAGGACACTGGTGAGGAGTTGGGCTCTGAACAGCAGAAGTGATGATCATTTTAAGAACAGAAAGTTGAACATTGAATTTTGGAGTCTTCTGTAATATAAGTTCCCTCACTCTCTCAAAACCTTTCATAAAGTCCAAAGTGGCTCTTTCACCCTACCACCCCCTCCCTTTTTAGAGCACTTCTACTTTCAGAAGCTTTTATATAATTTATGTTTGTTTGTGGTCTGGCTTTTCTTACCAAATGAGGAGATTTTGTCCATTTTGTTTCATGATATATAGTCCGAGGATCTAGGGTAGCGTGTGACTCAGAATGGATGCTGATAAATATTTTTAAAAGAATGAATAAATGATTGAATGAGAGCTACCACTATCCTTAAGGCTTTCAGCAAAATTGGGACAAACCCAGAGGAGCCTGTTAGCCTGCCTAATGTGACCTTATTTAAATCCACCGGCTGGTATCATCCAAAGGTTCCAGTTACTTTAAAGTTCTAACAGTCCTCCCTTTTCCCAATTTTCTGTTTCCCAGTAACCTAGCTTTTACTTACATAAACCCATGGTCTCTCTCCCTAGTCCAGGTGCATGAACTACATTGCATACTGTTCTGTTTTATGAGGATGAGAAATAAAAATGAAATCCTAAGTCCCTCAACTGACTGAGCAGATCCCCTCTTGGCCAAGGGGACCTCAGTGTAACCTTGAAAACTGAGCTCTGGGCCATGACAGGATGGGGAGGTCAGAACCCCTCCCTTGCTAACCACCATTAGGCTTTCCTCCTTAAGGGCTAAACAGAAACCAGCCCTTTAAAGAGGCTCCCCTAACTGATATCAACCAACTGCCTAATGCTGACCCTCCTTTCTTGCCTGATAAGAGATCACCAATCTTGGAGTGGTTCTGGCCAGTCTACAGAGAACGCACAGTAAGAGTCTTTGTGTCTTCTGCTTCACCTTTTGATATCAAAGGGCCAAAAGCTCTACCCTTTGATTGTGCTAATGCTGCCATTTTTTGTACATGGGACCCATGAAGGGGCATGAAGCTCAATTGCACATGCATACATTTCTCCTTTCATAAATGTTCAGGACTCCTCCTATCACTTATTGAATATGTATATTTCACCACCCAGTTCAGCATAAATTCCTGTCTTATTCTGCCAACCCTCAAAGTATCTGTTTCTGGCTTCTGACAGGAGGCTATATTTCCCAGCCTGGCAGAATGGCCACCCCGCCAGCTGCAACCCTTTATGAGAAATAAAGTTCTCCGTTCCAAATTCATTAACGTCATCATTCTTCAGTTGGCAAAAGGCTTATGGATTTGTAGATACTGCTAATTTAATTAGAAATACTTTTTTTCTGTTCTTATTTATTAATATTATTATTTAGTCTCACTTGAGCAGTGATATTTTTTCCAGCTCTGGAATGTGGAGGAGATTCACACTAGACTCTCACTACATCAAATCCCACATTCTGCCTCCTGGTTTTTAACTTTGGACTCTGAAAGCTGACAGACAACCTATGCATCAAACTTTCTTTGTGCGTGTAAGTTGTTATTAGGATGGCAAGTAAAAATGGTTTCACAGTCCAGGATAATAATGTAAGCTAATGAAGTTGGTCGGCCTGAAACAGTAGGGAGAGGTAGGGTCTGGGTTGAATAAAAGAGTGCTTGACTCATCTAAAGGTATTCAAATTTATGTTTTTAAAAGCTATGCTAGCTAAACATAATACATGTTTATTACCATATTGGTAATGCTGTTTTGTAATTATAATTCCTAATCTCAAGCATAATGGGATTCAAAAACTAATTTTTTTCATAAATCTAATTTTTGTCTTATAATTCCTTCAAAATTGTTCTGCTAATTCTGGGACTCATATGAATATTGTGAGTGAAAATATATATGTATGTGGAAAAATTTTTTCAATGGAGTTGTGTAGCACATCTGTGTATTGTACAGAACAAGGAATATATATAGGGGATTATAAGACAATCTATGAACTGAAATCATTCAGCAAAAGCATGAATTTGGAGCTAGTGATGAGGAAATATATAAGCTGCTGCTCTGTCTCCAAAATTTCTGGAGAGATCAGTAGGGATGAGGCTGTCCCACCACATGTGACATGTGATTTGACCCAATTTTGTTTGTGATTGGTTCAAATCCCAGCTCCCCCCTTACAAGTTGTGTGACCTTGGACAAGTTACTTAACTGCTGTGTGTCATGTGTCCTTATCTGTCCAGTTGGGTTCATAATGGTAGGTGCTTAATAGTTTATCATTCAAAGGGGCATTGTGAGGATTAAATGAGTCAAGGCACACAGAACACTGAGAACAGGCACAGACACTGTAAGCATATATAAAAAGCATTCATTGAATGATTGATTATTGTTATTACATTTTTATTGTTATTCAAAAGGCAGAGGAGCTCAGCTGACAGATTGTCCTTACTAACTCCTCTGTCTTCCTTGTTCCATATACTTGTTTGTTTAGAGCAATTATAATGGGTGGTACTGATCACTGTAGCTCCAGTTATATCTAAATATCACTTATGGTTATGCCTTTTTCCTATAGAGAATTTCAAGGGTGTTGTTAGTGTCTTCTTTATAAGTGACTGAAGTACAGGAACAATGCCTATTCCCAGACCCAGAGCACTGATCCTCCCAAGTCTAGCATTTTTGAAAACCTAATGCCAAACCCAGCTGGCAGTGTCTCACACCTTGGTGTAACATGGTAGGTCCTCAACAAACCTGTTGAATACATCATCATGGACCCACACTTCCTAGTCAATAGAATTCTTTCTCTTGGAGATTTGATTAGAACAGTATGCTCAGTATATATCTCCTAAAACAGCATTGCTGGTGCCTTTAGTTTTGCTGTCTCTGGCTCTGTAGCCTGAGACCTGATTACACCTTCTGTCAGGAAAACTTAAAAGTACGCCCTTCAGCTAATAACCCTTAGATGTCATGCCAACCTCTCTGCCATCTGCTTCATTTATCTCTCATATAACCCAAACCACCCCCTCCCACACACATACATGCACATATGCACACTTATGCACAACACAAACATGAAACAACATTCCAGTCCTCTTCCTTGAACCAAAATAAAACAATCCCCTTCCCTCTTGAAAACAAACCCTCCAATCCCCTCTACATATCTACATGTGATAGATACACGCTGACGTCATTGGCAAACCAGTTCTGCAAACAGAGAGACTTACCTTCTCTTCAAATCCTTGGAAAAGACAGAATTCACATCCTATAATTAGAGATAAGGTTGCTCTCCACTAGGCTGTGTGCCTCTTTCTGAAACTGCTCAATCCTTTCAAATACATTTTTAGGAGTTTAATGAAATCAGTAAAGTTCTACATGGGGTGGGGTATATTGGAAGAGGCTGTATGGAATTTGTGTCTGACTTAGCCACCCACGGCTTTGAGATTTCAGTCTAGGCTTCCTGAGCTTTGGATTTCCTCATGGTTGAAATGGGAATAATGCACTCACTGAACTGTGGTTGGGAAAAGAGAGACACGGAAATGTGCTAAGCAAATCGTTGGTGTTATTGCTGCATCCTTAGATGAAGAGTGTTCCTGCCCAGCCAGAGGCCAAGGACCACAGCAGGGCTATTGGTCAGTAGCTCACAGTTCATAAGAATAGTTCATGAGTTGGTAACAGGGCTTAACCTTTTTATTTCTGGAGGATTTTTCCCTAACACACTCTCTTTCTTTCCCTCTGTTTCTCTCTCTCTCTCTCTCTCTCTCTCTCTCTCTCTCTCTCTCTCGGCCCTCAAGAGCATCATTCCCACTAGATCCAAACTCAATTACAAAAAAAGTGGATTTGACATTTTTGAAAAAGTATCAGCAACATGATATAAACACAATTTTCAAATGTTACATAACCCTCGGGCATTAAGCAGTGATGCAGCCTTACCCAATCTCTCAAATAACAAAGATAAAGCAATCACAATCACAGAATCGCACAATGTTACTGCTGGCAGGAATTTAAAAACCTGCCAAATTTTAAATAACAAGGAACTTTTAGAAGATTCTTAGCAAATAGACCAACACAGCTAAGATCTTAAAGAAATTTTCTAAAATCTAAGTTATTTCTTCACACATATTTAAATGCACAGAATTTCAGGAAGCACCAAACCATTGTTTTTAGAATAAACTAACATTAGAAAATAAACTGTCACTAATTAGCATATCTTGAGTATTTACTGTGTGCCAGGCACCATTCCAAGTGCTTTACATGTATTAATTCACATAAGCCTTATAACAACTGAACACAGAAGCTTGTGCAAGGTCACAGGGCTCATAAGGGGCTGAGCCAGGATTTCATTAGAGACAATCTGGATCCAGTTTGCTGTTTTCTAGTGCAGACAACACTACTGCTAACTAAAGAATTTGTAGCGTGGTGGAAACTACTGCTCAATTTTCCCCTTTTTGTGTAGTAACAGTATCCCAAAGTTCACTGGGGTACTGCTCAGTTTTGGACTACATCCCCAGCCTGCTTTATAGTGTTCCTTTATAACCCTGTGTGCCTTTGACTATGTGCTGGCCAATGGGATACAAGAGAAAGTGTTGCGTGGGAATCCCAGGAAAACAGTTTAAAGGGAGCCGATCCACTAAGAGGTCCCTCCTCCCTGTCCTGCTTTTCCTCCTTCTGCAGGCTTACAACTTGTATGTGATTGTTGGCATCATCAAAAGATGACACAATCTTGCTGCTGAAGCCATGTGCTGGGATGGTGGAGTAGAAAGCTACCAGCCCCCGATTCAACGCTGGTCTGTCTACCTCCAGACTTTTAAAAAATGTCCAATAGAAGCCTTTTTTAGCCTCCTTTTGGAGATATCCCTTGCCTATTTTTTCCTCTTGGTCTCTCTTCTTTCTACTCAATCTCTTCATTTTTCCTTCTCTCCCATCTCCTTCCTTCTGTATCTCATATCTCTTTCATCATCTGTGGCTCCTTTTTCTTTCTTTCTTCCCGTTATTATCCACCCCAACTCTTTCTGCTGTGTCTCTGGGTTTCTTTTCCAAAAAGAGAGCAAGTATAAGAATTGAGAATGCACATGGAAGATGATTGCAATTTATTTTATTTATTTACTTTACTTTTTTTTTTTTTTTTTTTTGAGATAAGGTCTCACTTTGTGCCCAGGCTAGAGTGCAGCAGTGTGATCCTAGCTCCCTGCAGCCTCAAACTCCTGGGCTCAAGCAATTCTGATTCAGCCTCTCAAAGAGCTAGGACTACAGGCACATGCCATCACTCCCAGCTAATGTTTTATTTTATTTTGTAGAGACACGGATCTCATTATATTTCCCAGGCTGGTATTAAACTCCTGGCCTCAAGTAGTCCTCCTGACTTGGCCTCCCAAAGTGCCGGGACTACAGGCGTGAGCTACTGCACCCAGCCTGATCTGTAATTTTGAATGCAATTATAGTAATTATATTTGCATGGCTGGATTATGGATGATTTCATTACTACTCTATCACGAATCATGCATTTTAATGTTATATGTGTTTTCAATAAAACATAATAGTAGATTGCACATTTATAATTCTAAAAATCAGTATTTGCCAGTTTGTATCTATTTATAACATTTATTATTATTTTTTAAATACCAGGTTACCATTGATGTGTGGCCTGGAAAAGCAAACTCATTTTAGTATTAGGGCAGAGTAAATACAATTAGAAAGTTAAATCTATTCTTTTAAATCATATAATGCGTTTTAATCCCCCCAAACAAGGATTTGAGGATTGTCTTCAGGTTTGTATTCTCCAGGCTGGTGAATGCCTCAATGAGGGAGTTGTTTTAATGGAAAATTAGCAGTTGATTTATTTAATCCTATGAATACATTACCTAAAACCACTTTTGGTTATAAGAAAACAAAATGTATACTGAGATTGAATAGCATGACATACAATATAAGTACCTGCTCTGGTAGTTCATGCAGCATGAGGAACCATTGACAAGTTAATAAAAAATTTCAAATTATCTTCTTTCATTTACTCTGTGGACACCTCTCTTCACAGAGCCTCGAAGTATTTTGTAGGTTTGAGAAAGAGAAATCACTTCTATGTTCTCCAGTTCTTAAAAAAAAAAATTGTTGACCAAGGAAATATATTGCTAAACCACAGCTGAGAGACTTGACATAGTCTTCTCTTAATACATATTTTCATTTTTAAGGCAGTATTTAATTCCAAATGTAAAAAAAGATATGCTTTTCCTTTTTTTCAGTATCAGAACAAGGATCTGAGATACGATTTTTCTTTTAATGTTGACATTATGAAGGTTCCAGTAGAGACTTTGACTGAAGCCACAGAGAAAAGGAGAATCTAATTTAAATTTCTTAAAAGGGGAACATTCCTGGCAACCAAATTAAACTGTACCTTCATTTCTAAAATTTCTGAAGTTTGGGCAAATAGTACTCCAGCATTGAATACCTTGGGAAATTTGCATGAATTCTGATAGTCTTGTGCATGTATTAAATCATTCTTCAATGTAGACTTATTAGCTTAAGAGGGAAATGAAACATTTTCCTTGGTATTTAGCGTTCTTCAAGCTACCTGTGCTTGCAAGAGTGGCCTGTCAGGTGTTGCAGCTTCATTGGGTCTCAAGATTTCAGCTGTTCTCTTTTAACCTTTTCATGCCACCCGATTTTTCTCAGAATGTTTTATTTTGCTATCAATGGCAAGGCTGGCCATTTTGCTTTGGGAGAAAACATAACCTGTAGTTTAAAGTCAGCTATCAAGAAATGTGATAATTAAGTTATGTTCTGTGAATTATAAATTGTGTTGTGTCATCTAGGTAGTTTGGATTTTTGTTGTTTGCTCCTGTAGTAAATATCTCTCTTTTCCTTTTTCTCTCCCTTGCTCTTACAATATTAAAAGCCAGTTCAATGATTTCCTTATCTAAGGAGAACAGCTGTTTCCTGGAGGTTGGATCTAGTCTTTCCTTTCTAAATCAATGTCTGTCAGAGGGAGACAGAGATACGTGTATGACTTACAGGATTTGTCTTCATAATGATGAATGCTTAGTTAGAACATTGATTATAAAAATAAAATCTAGACTTTGAAAAGTAATTTAAAGCTCCGGTATCAGTCTGTCACAATCATTAAAAGTTAATAAGTGTATTTCTTTGGTTTCCTTAATCTTTCTACAGTCTAACAACAGTGTTAATGTGGAAAAGATTACATTTAGTGTGTGACAAACATTTTGTTTATTAGTCCCCAACTACTTAGCTTATTATTTAAATGCAGTCTATGGTAAGTCTTCTTCTTAACTAACAAACGTGGAAAATAATCCAGATTCAGACAGAATCGAAAGAGTATTTATGTGTTCTATACTTGAAGATATGTTAAGTGTGATTAAAGTTTTAAATTGTTACAGGAACATTTGTTTTCCAAAGAGATCAAAGTTTGGCTTTATGCACACATCTTACCACAGTTGCAGTTTATAATTGTTTATCAAATGTCTGACAAGGCTAATGAGCTTTGTCTACATTTTCCAGCCCTCTTGCTAGAATTACAGTTTATTTTCTCCACTTTTGAAGGCTACAAATATGCATAAAATCACAACTGGCAGAATTTTCTCAAATTGGGGGAGTCTGTCATAAAGCAAATAGCTTCACAAAACACCTGAAGCTTAAGTTTGAAGTATCTGAAATTCAAAAATATCCTGTAATTATAGTTCGAATTTTCAAAGAAGCATAAGTTTTTAGCTGGGAAGTTGTTATAGAGATTATCTCATCCGATCCCTATTTATTTTGTCAAAAGAAAATATTGCAGAAAAAATTCAACTCGGAAATTACTCTTAATAGAGCATTGACTTACAAACTGGAGGTACTAATGAAGGGGGGCCTCTCACTATATAGTCATAGAGATGTTATATACCCAAATGTCTGACCCCAAGAAACAGAAAAAGTAAACTGGTTTCAATGATGGCTTCTGTGATTGGAAAGTCTAAGAGTGTGTCAGTCAGTTTCAGGGTTAGTTTGATTTGGCTGTTCATTCATGTCATAAAGATCTCTCTTTCTTTTCCATCTTTCTGTATTGTTAGATTCTTCCTAAGACTTACTTCTCATACGATGGCAGGATGCATTGGCAGTATTAGGCTCTATATTTATGTATCATATCTGATCAAAAGATAAAATCCTGGTTCTCTCAGAAGAATAGATCACCTTCTTCCCCAGAAGCTTCCAGAAAACTGTCTCCCATGCTTCATTTGGACCAATACCTCTGGCTGGAATCACTGCATAGGTTGAATTCCTCAAGTGTGAGTTTATCTGACAAGTAGGCAGTGAGATGGGTCACACCATAAACTTAACAATGGATTCAATGGTGCGTCCATGTCCTAGGAATCTGTGAAAGTTTAAACTTAAAAGTGATGACTTAGGATATCTGGCACAAGACATTTCTAAGCAGCAAAGCATTCAAGTTGTGGCCTGGCTGCTTCTAACAACCTCTGCTCTGGTTAGTAAACCATCTGGGCCTGTGCTGGAGTTGGAGGAAGAACTCCAACTCCAGGACTCCAACTCTAACTCCACCCTCTCCCCACCCACTCTCAACACTGTGCCATAGTTACAAGGTAAACAACTGCAACTTCCATGGCTATCTATATACCTCCAACTTTTAAAGACCATAAAAGTAATTCATGCTCATTGTAGAAAATTTGAAAAATGTCTTCAAGAGTAATTTTTGTCAGGTACAGTGGCTCATGCCTGTAATCCCAGCACTTTGGGAGGCCCAGGTGGGTGGATCACTTGAAGTCAGGAGTTCAAGACCAGCCTGGCCAACACGGTGAAACCCTGTCTCTACTAAAAATACAAAAATTAGCCCAGTGTGGTGGCGTATGCCTGTAATCCCAGCAATTCAGAGGCTGAGGCATGAGAATCGCTTGAGCTTGGGAGGCGAATTGCAGTGAGCTGAGATTGCACCTCTGCACTCCAACCTGGGTGATACAGTGAGACTTTGTCTCAAAAAGGAAAAAAAAAAAGATAATTTTTAAAATCACTCACAATCGGCCGGGCGCGGTGCCTCATGCCTGTAATCCCAGCACTTTGGGAGGCCAAGGCGGGCGGATCACAAGGTCAGGAGATCGAGACCATCCTGACCAACATGGTGAAACCCCGTCTCTACTAAAAATACAAAAATTAGCTGGGTGTGGTGGTGGGCACCTATAATCCCAGCTACTCAGGAGGCTGAGGCGGGAGAATTGTCTGAACCCAGGAGGCGGAGGTTGCAGTGAGCTGAGATGAGTACCATTGCACTTCAGCCTGGGTCACAGGGCAAGACTCTATCTCAAAATAAAAATAAAATCACTCATAATCTCACTTTCTGGAAATTATGACTAGCCAAAGTCAACTAACCATGAACATTTGGGGTATCTTCTTTTAATCAAAGGTACAATATTGAGATTTCACTATGTCTATGTCTTTCACTCTACCTATTTATTTTTCTCTCTTCAGTTTTATATCCTATTTTACTTTTGAACCTGTATTAGAAGTCTCTTTCTATAACAGTTAGTACCTTGATATTTCAAAGAACATTGAAGAGTGGAGTTACCAGGGAAACAATAAACAGTTACAGGCAATGCCTTGTTTCTCACCACGTTCTCTGAACCTTTTCAGTTTGCCTTTTAGCACTGTTGAACTGAAAAGGTCGTTGAGACTTTACTTCATGTCTAAATGGTTCTAAAAATTCCCCAGGGTTCCAAGACTTGCTGTGGACTAGAACTGCAATCAGTAGAGGTATAGAAACTGTCAGTTGCTGGAGGAGGATCCATTTGGAATAAGGCAGATAAATGCACTAAGAGACTGCTGAAAACTGATTGGGCATCAAGACACTGAATTTTAGGTTAGTCTCGGCCACTATGCAATGTGTGAGTTGATAAACTACTGCAAATGCTCTGTAACTTCATTTTCTTATTTCTCAAGTGGGTAAGAACTATTTTTTACCTTGTCAGAATAAAATAATTTAAAATGTAAGAATAAAAGTCATAATTATGTTTTCCTAATATATGTCTCAATGTCAATCTCATTATTTCATTGTAATATTTCTTATTATTTTATTGTTTTACAAAGTGTTGGTATTGGTAGAGCAGATATTATTAACCCTATGTGGTAGATGAGGGAAGTGAGTATAGACACATATAATTAATATTAGAATTGCCTTGCTTACCTGAGATATCAATACCAGTAAAAGCATTTGGTCTTAAGGATGATGATAATGATGTTCACAATCACAATGACAACAGCTAACAGTCAAGAGAGGTTAAGTAACTAAGAATTAAGTTACCATGAATGCATTTCTAACATTTATTTCTAGAATCTGGGCTTGAACATTCAATTTTCTGTCATCTAGTTGAGCTGGTAAAAACCGTTTAAAATAATGTTTTTTTCCTGATATTTAAAAAAAAAACACATTCAGTAAAGACAATTTAGAAAACACAGGAAATCAAGAGGAAAAGAAAAATATCACTCTAATTGGTTTTCTAATGTAGAAAACCATTGGTAACTGGCTCTTTAAGGTTTTTTCTTATGTTCATTTATGTTTATCTGCTGGTAATATCTTCCAGTATTTATCTTGAAACTAAAAAAGAAATCTTAGAGAAACTTGAAAGTAACTTTATAATACAATAATTAATAACATTTATTAAGTTCTAACTCTGGCAGCACTGTCTTAAGTGCTTTAAAGATATTAAATAATGGCTGGGCATGGTGGCTCATGCCTGTAATCCCAGCACTTTGGGAGGCTGAGGCAGGTGGATCACTTGAGGAGAGGAGTTCAAGACCAGTCTGGGCAACATGGTGAAACCCTGTCTCTACTAAAAATACAAAAATTAGCTGGGTGTGGTGGTGCATGCCTGTAGTTCCAGCTACTTGGGAGGCTGAGGGGCGAGAATCACTTGAGCCTGGGAGCGGGAAGTTGCAGTGAGCTGAAATCGCACCACTGCACTCTGGCCTAGATGACAGAGTGAGATTCTTTCTCAAAAAAAAAAAAAAAAGATATTAAATAATATACTACTTACAATTACTACTAACAACTTTGAATATGTCCTAACATTATACCCCTTTCACAGATGAGAAAACCAACACACAGAAAGATTAAGTCTTTTGTCCAAAGTCACATATCTTTGAGTGTAGGCTATCTGACACAAGAGCTGTCTGATTCCAGAGGTCCTCAGCCTCTATTCTGTGCTACTACCTGCAGTGCACCAGAACTTCCAGGTCATGCCCTGGATTCTAAGGATTTTGGACACTGATCTACATTCTGAAAGGATTTGGGATACCATTGTTTTTGCTTGTGGTGCTGCCTGGGGAACGTGCAACAAGCTTACAGTCTCCAAGTGGTGCAGCCGGAAAACCATTTGTAAAGAGGGCAGAAATCCCCAAACCCTAACTACTCCTTCATTATAGGGAGCTTGTGGAGTTCCACATACAACTGGTCTACCAGTTTCTGTCCAGGGAGTGGTCAAGATTGTGGAAGGCAGGAATACTTTTTAGGAACTTCTTTTTGTTGAATGCACTAATCAGGCTCTTTTATGAATGCGACATGGCTTTTATTTATTTTTCTTTCTGGATGGCTTCAATGACAAAAGATCTTTTACATATTACTGTGAAAAAAAGCCAAGTTTGGCTAGGCACAGCAGCTCATGCCTGTAATCTCAGCAATTTGGGAGGCCAAAGCAGAAGACCACTTAAGCCTGGAAGTTCAAGACTAGCCTGCGCCAGATGGCAAGACCCTGTCTCTACAAAATAATTTTAAAATTAACCCAGCATAGTGGTGTGTGCCTATAGTCCTAGCTACTTGAGAGGCTGAGGCAGGAGGATTGCTTGAGCCCAGGAGCTAGAGGCTACAGTAAGCTATGATGGCACCGGTGCATCACCTGGGCAACAAAGTAACACCCTATGTCAAAAAAAAAAAAAATTTTTTTTAATGCTTGTATTTGTATTTATTAAATTCGAAATAGTAAGCACATATTATTTTTTTGTAACCAGAAAACAAAATCTAGGGCTCTAGCCCTTGGGAGGAGGTATAGCAGATACTAAACTATTTATTTTTATAATCAGATACTTATCCTTTGTCATTTACTATCTTATAGCCTTGGATAAGTTTCTCAACATATCTGTGTTATTGGCCCCACATTTATAAAATGGGGACGAAAACTTTACACACCTTAAAATAAGAATGTGAGAATTCTATGAATGACACATTAACAATTGTACTGTCACGTGGTAAACACGTTAAAGTGTCTACAAAAATGTGCGTTATATATGAACAAAGATGTCCTTAGAAGCACTGAAAAATGCTTAAGAGTGGAAAACTAGGAACAACCAAAATACCCATCCATAGATGCATGACTAAGTAAATATTTAGTGCATTACATTATGGAATATTAGTGCATTACAATATGGAATATTGTGCATTCATTAACATCAATCTGATGTATCTAAATTCTACCATTAAATTGTAAGTTCAATGAAGGCAAAGCTATTGCTCACAACTTTATCCTCAGGGCATAGGACTTGACCTATAGGCAGGGATCTCAGTGATTATTAATTAAAAGAAATATGGACCTTTATGAATTAACAGAAAGATATCTATTATATAGTAAGTGAAAAAAAGTGTTACAGAACTTTCCTCTCCCTTCTACACTTGCCTTTTCTTATCCTTGAGGGTTTAGCTTCTCTAGAGCACTTTCTGAGCCCTTTAGCTAGTGTGCGGGTCCCATACAATATTCTCTGTTTCAGCTTTGTATTTATTTCCTTCCTTGGGCAGATCATAATTCATAATTGTTTTATTTGTATGTTAATCTGAAATTATTTTTCTCTATTTCCTTTCTTCACTAAAATATAAGGTATCTAAAGGCAGGAATCATGTCTGTTCTGTCCACTATTATAACCCCAGAACCATATACATAGTAGGTACTCCACAAACATTTGCTGAGTGAAAGACTATGAAATTGATGTGGATACGGGAGGATTCACAATAGACTATAAACTTGATTCCTTTTAAGGAAGGCAGAAACTACAGAAGCTGAGGAAAGGAAGCTCTTATTTTTTTTACTCTGTTTTCTTCTCAATTGTTAATTTTTTAAAACAGTAAGCCTGAGTCACATTTATCACTAAACTATCTCATTAAGCCAAAACATTCAGACTTGACTAGGAAGTAATGAATATCCGTTAATTTATTTTCGGAATGATCTTTTCCCTCAGTGGAGTCTCTGTGGGGGACAGAAACTATGAGAAGTTTTCTCACCATCACCAATTGGGGAACTTTCAGGTTTGTGAGAAAGGGGGAAAGTTTTGCTAGTGGACCCACTCTTTAGGATTTCTGTTTCCTTTAAGCATGTTATTTGATTATATGCATTTCTCTAATGAGTTTATTTAAAATGCATTTTCTAAGAGCCTCTCAAAGTGTGTTGAAGTGTGGCCACAGGTGTTTTGGAAGATTTCTTACCTATTAATGGCTATGAGTGGAGACATAATGTATGAGAGGGACAGACAGTCTTAGGAAATTAGTACATAGCAATGTAGGTTTAAAGAGAGTAATTTTCATTCTTGTCAGATAAACAGGTGCTGAAACTGGGGACAGGATAAAAACGTATCCCAGAGATGTGACAATACTTCCAAAATGATGAAAAGAGGTTGCCCCAAACTGCAGCAACCAAAAAGACCACCTGGAGATATTTTAATGACTCGGATTTGAGGCTAATCTTATATATGCTACTGAAACCATCTTTTCTGCATGAACATCTGGTTTTCCTTCTGTAACGGCATCCTGAAATTGCCATAGGGTGATAATGACTTGATTGGCAAAATGCTGACCTCAGAAATGCTGATGAGTTCAGCCTCAAAAACCTGAATTCCTAGTAGGTACCTGAGGAGATATACAAAATCTACAAATCCCCCTTCCCCTACACACACACACACACACACACACACACACACACACACACAATGACATCATATCACTGTGGCAACACGAAACACATGCTGTACTCCCTCTAAACCAGGGTTTATCAACCTTGTCATTACTAATATTTTGAGCCTGAAATTCCTGGATGCGGGAGGTTATCTTGTGCATTTCAGCTTTGTTTAGATATTTTTGCTCCTTTAGTTACTGGTCTTTTCTCATATGCGATGCTGTCCAACAATATGTTCTCTCTCTCTCTCTCTCTCTCTCTCTCTCACTCTCTCACTCTCTCACTCATTCTCTCTCTCTCTCAATATCTCAATGGTATCAAGGTATTGTAGAAAGAATGAGGATTTTGGAGTCCAATATCTTAAATTCAAATCCTGGTTTCAATAATTCTAGGGGACCCTCCTACAACAGCATTCTTGGTCTCTATCCACCAGATGCCAGTATCCCCACAGCCCCCGACCGTGCAACTGTGACAATGGAAAATGTCTCCTAGACATTGCCAGGTGTCTGTTGGAGGGCAAAAATTACCCCTACTTGAAACTCATTTCTCTAAATCGCATTTTTCTCATAATGAGAGCAACTACGAGTATTATACCTTTTGTTTGTCTGGCACTTCTTAGTGTACAAAGCTCTAAGAATATGTTTCAGAAAATCAATTCTTTGGTCACCAGGGAAAACAGTATGAAAAAGTGGATGACCGTGTCTTACAGTGATCTTCCACAGGCTCTTATCAGAAGAAATTGTTGGCCAGCAGGAAGCTGATGAATGGAACTTTCTCTTGGTTTTAGTTCCTTTGATGCCACCTGCAGTTTGGAATCCTGGGGCAAGTTTTGTTCACTTCTTTTCTTTTAGAAAATGTCAAAAGAAATACTGGCTGTAAAGAATAAGTCCTAACTTAAATTATTAACTATATTTCATTAGCTTATCTCTTATGTTCCTATTCTTCAGGGGCTTGGGGAAAGCATGAAGGAAACGTCAATGAATTTCACCCTTTTTCTCCTACACAAAAGTCTTTGGTCATATTCTATAAGAGAAACCCCAAAAGATGGCTTCAACCATTCTAAAAGATTATTTAAATGCATTCAGCAGTTAGAGTGCTGCCAGGCATATGAAATAACCCTTAGGTCTTTAACACTGTGTGACTGTTCTATCTTATGGTTTTATCAACTTCGTTCAGGGATTTTTCCCCTCTTAGTTATTGATCTCTTCTCATATGTGACGTTGTTATCCAATAATACACTCGCTCTCACGTGCGGGCTCTCTGTCTCTCTCTCTCTTTCTCAAGGTGTTACCAGAAGAATGAGAGCTTTGGAGCCAGATAATTCTGAATTCAAATCCTGGTTTCAACAATTCTAGCTTTGTAACACTAGGCAAGATTTCTAACTTCTCAATGTTTTGCTATTCTAGAGTTTACAGGGCAGGAGAATAAATGGCTACTATATCTATTAAGACTCTTTCAGTTAAAAGTATTATAACATATAACCTTACTCAAGATGGCATAAGGAAAAAAAAGTTGTTAGCTACTATGAGCTGAAAAATCCATGAGTAGAACTCTCTACCTTCAGGTATGGTTTGATCCAGGGCTTCAATGTCACAAAGATCCCTTTCTTAGTTGTACTTTCAATGATTGAGTATATCCTCAGTTCCCATTAGTGACCGCTGTGTACTTCAGACTTTCATACAATATCTGACCAGTATAAAAGAGAGTCATTTTCAACATATCAACCAAAAGTGCTGGGCTTAAATGTTGTTGTCATTGATTGGATTGTGTCTGAATCAGTAACTGTGGTAAGGGGGTTGGAATGCACTAATTGGTTACACTTGCATCATGCACACCATCACTCACACTCAGCATGAAAAAGATGGGAAGGCTGGTTCCTCAAAGTAAAAATCAAATATATACCATGGAAGGGCAATGGACATTGAGCAGAGAAATGAAACGAAACACCAAAATAACCAAAAACTTGTAAGTCCACTGAAGTTAACTTGAAGTACTATTTCAGAGATTTCAAATTCATAAATTCACTAAAGCTATCTCAAAATACTGAAATATATATTAAATTATATAACATAGAAATATCTTCTGCAGTCATTTTCTCCCATTCCAGAAATTAGAAAAGACAAGATGTTATTTTATTCAATTTAATATATTTTGTATGTTTGTGTGTGTGTGTGTGTGTATGCGTGTGAGTTTAATTGATATTAAACTGTTTCTCCCTATAAAGTTTTGTTTGGTCATGTGAGTTACTTTTATTTTTGAAGAAAGTGTCACTGAAATAGTCTCATACTTAACATTCAAAGGAAGCAAAAGGTTGTATTATAAAGAGTCTCCCTCCTGTCTCTGCTCCTCACCCCCTTACTTGTCCTACCCAAAGGCATCAAGTCTTAGTTGTTCCTTACACAGTCTTCTAGGAATAATTTATGCCTATACAAATAGGTGTTAAATTTCCCTCCCTCTCTTTCTCTTCACTGCCCTGTTCCTCTTTCTGCTCCTCTTCTCCGTCTCTTTTTTCTACACAAAATAGTAGCATGTTTTACATATTCTACTGTATCATACATTTTTTTTGCTTAGAAATATATCTTAGAAATTCACCCATAACTATATATAAAGAACATTTTCACACTTTTGTATAATATATCATTAATTTATCCATTCATTCATTTGCCCAACATATATATAGTAGGTGTTTATTATACACCAGGCCATCAGTGAACAGAACAGAAAGCAAAATGAACAAAAATATCTAATCTCATGAAACTTACATTGCAATGGGAGCAGACAATGAAAAATAAATAAATAAGAACATTAGATAGAATGATTGAAGGTGATTGGTGCAATGGAGAAAAAGCAAGCACCAAGAGGGCTATGATGCGAAAGTTCAAATGTTAAGATCTGAAACATTTGAAAAAAAGGTGAAAGCAAAGAGGCCATATATTTTTTCATATCTTTTTAGTTTATTAAGAATATCTCTTGAAAATGGATATTGAATTTTATCATACACTTATTTTAACATGCTTGGTAATGATTGTGATTTCCCTTCTTTTTTTTCCGAGACGAAGTCTTGCTCTGCCACCCAGGCTGGGGTGTAGTGGCGCCATCTCGGCTCACTACAACCTCCGCCTCCTGGTTGCAAGGGATTCTCCTGTCACAGCCGCCCTAGTAGCTGGGATTACAGGTGCCCGCCACCATGCCCAGCTCCTTTTTTTTTTTTTTTTTTCATTTTTAGTAGAGACAGGGTTTCACCATGTTGGCCAGGCTGGTCTTGAACTCCTGACCTTGTAATCTTGCCTCAGCCTCCCAAAGTGCTGGGATTACAAGTGTGAGCCACTGCAACTGGCTTCCCTTCTTAAGTCTTACTAAAATAGTGAATTACAGTAATAGATTTCCAAATAAAAAACCAAGCTTGCATTTTTAAATTAAACTCCACTTGGTCATGGTATGTTGTTTTTAACATGCCTCCTGGTTCTCTATAATAATATTATATATGGGACTTATTTATATTTATAAATCTGATGGGTTTGTAGTTTTGTTTCTTTTTTGGATTTCTGCATCTATGTTTTCATTGCTACATTAAAAGAAGTGGAAGCTTCTTTCCTTTTTCTATGGTTGGAAACAGTTTGAAATAACATGAGAATTAGCTATTCTCTAAAGGTTTGTTAGAACTCCCCCTGTGAAACCAACTGAGCCATGGGCTTTTTTGGAGGTGGTGGGGAAATGAAGTTATTTAACAAATTAATTTAAACAAGAACAAGTTGTTCTTTCATAATAATTGACCAGTTTAGATTGTTTTTCTCTCTTCTGAAATCAGTTTTAATAAGTTACATTTTCCTAGAAAATTATCTATCTCAACCAAATTTTCAAATTAAGTTGAGAAGTTGTTGATCAAAGACATCTGATATGGTTACTTAAATTTGCTTATCTGTGACTATTTCTTATTTTCTATGTTTGTGTCCCCCATCCTTTCTTGACTATATTAATAACAGCTTATTTTATTGTATGTGGGTGTGTTATTACTTTTAAAAATATCATCGTTTGGATTTGAGTTCTGAACATTCTATATTCTAATGTATTAACTTTTGCTTTAATTATTTACTTATTTTCTGATTTCATATGTTTGTGTCATTGATCTGCTTTTAATTTTAGGAGTTGGATATTCAGTTCATTGAATTTCTTCTTGTTTAGTAATATAGGTAAGTATGACTTCACTGATGATTGCTGCTTTAACTGAATCATGTAAGTTCTTATATGTAGGGTTTTGACTACTAGGGTTTTTTTGTTTTGTTTTGTTTTGTGTATTGAAACAGAGTCTTGCTCTGTCGGCTAGGAAAGAGTGCAGTGGTGCTCTCTAGGCTCACTGCGACCTCTGTCTCCTGGGGTCAAGTGATTCTCCTGCCTCCGCCTCCCAAATAGCTGGGACTACAGGCATGTGTCACCACTCCCAGCTAATTTTGTTGTTTTGTTTTAGTAGAAATGGGGTTTCACCATGTTGGCCAGGCTAGTCTCGAACTTCTGACCTTAAGTGATCCACCCACCTTCACCTCCCAAAGTGCTGGGATTACAGGCATGAGCCACCGTGCCTGGCCTTTATTGCTAGTTTTCAGATATTCTGCCATTTTGATTTATGAATAACCCCTTTGACCTAATAGCTGTTTGACAGAGAGCGTGTACATTTTCAGTAGCTGGTGATTTTTGTTTTCTGGTTTAATTTTACTGCATCATTATCAGGTAATGTGTTCAGTACTACTATTACTGTTTGGAGTGCTCTCTTTTTATGTTTTCTTTGTGGCCTAAAACATGTCTCTTTCTGTGTATATGTGACCATTTACTTGGCTATCTGAAAACAGAGACTTCCTATGTATCCATTAGAGCCATCATATTATGTTTAGGCCCGCTACATCCATAGATATATAAGTTTATAATTTGAGGCATACATTTGATATGTTATAGACTAAAGTAAGTTCCATACAACTAATGTGGCGCTATTTTTTAATTGTGTTACTTGTGTTTTTCCCTCAGGAATATTGGTATAGTATTTATAGATATTGAGAACTTCTTTGTGGATTGTATTCTTTAGTACTATGAATTCCCTTATTTTTCTTAGTTTATATTTTGTGTTGAACTAACCTTTGTCTGGGATTAAGATCACCATCCCAGATTTCTTTTTGTTCAGACTTGCTTGCTGTGTAATCGCCCATCTTTTTATTCTCAACCATTCTTAATCTCTTTGCTTTATGTATCTTTTACATAGCCCACAATGAAATTTTCTCTGTAATACTATTGACAAATATTTTTCTTTTAGTCAGACAGATTAGGCCATTTGCATTTAATGATATGATAGACATGTCTGTTCTTAGGTTTGTTACCTTATGTTTGAATTCTGTCTTTATTATTTTTAAATACTCTCACCATGCAGCTTGTTTTTATGATTTTTTGTGTATATATGTTTCTTCTGATATGTTTGAAAGTTGATGCATTTTTTGCACATGCTTATCATTATAACAACTTTTCACAATTTCCTCCATTTCTTTTGGCATTATCTATTAATTCTCTACTGTAAGTAATAATGAAATGTTTTAATTTTTCTTCTTTCTCCCTTCTTTCTTACTGCCCAGTTTTAGATGATCATCTTATTTTCTAATCTTACCTTTGTAACATTAAACAAACTTTTATGCCTTTTCCATGATGTGCCAGTTTAAACTGATTTTCTTTGGCCTCCATCTATTCAATATAGGAAAATCAGTATACTTAAATGTTTCATCCTCTATTCTACCTTCTCTAAGTGTTTGTTATAATATGTCTGATTTCTCATGTTTATATCATTATATTCTCTTCTGTCATACAATCTTCATTCTTGTTTTAATTTCAATCCTACAGTTAAACAGATTCAATATTCACTCGTAGTCTTTTGCCATGGTTTTATGATTTTATGTGTGTATGGGTTTCAGTTATTTCTTTTTAAGTTCCATTCTGTTATTTTTCAGTTGGCTTAGGTATATTTTCTAGTATATTCTTCATGAATTGTTTGTATAAAATATTCTCTGCATTCTTTAATGTATAAAACTTGATTTTCTTTGTACTCAAAGGACATTTTGGATAGTTTTAGATTAGAGGGGTGACACTGTCAATTGTTTAGGACTTTATAGGTTCCTGTTCCTGTTTTTTCTTCTAAAATAAAGACTGAAATATGAATTTTAATGTAAAAGCATATTTTATTTAATCTATTGAAAATAATCAGTAATGTATTCATCATTAAAATTGACTGAAAGAAAATGAACAGAATAAACTATTAGGTAAATGAAAGCATTTCTGTTAACTCACATCATGAGAGATGTGGTTATTTCTGATCAAGCCTAAAAAGCACTATTGAAATATCTTTAAATAAGTGTTTGGGTTAAACTATTAAACTATAAATACTTCTTGTTCTAATATGGTGATGTAAAGTTAGAATTTTCTTTTTATCCTGTTGGAAATCTCCTCCTCTTCCAAGGAATTAGGCAAATGTAAATAAGAAATTCAAGCTCTATTTCTGATTAAGTTAGGAAACAGCTGAGACCCTAAATCAGCTGAGATCAGGTGTGTTCAGGGAGGTATGGCCATAGACTGAAACCCTGAATCAGAAAACAAATGGCGTGACTGCCAACAGTAGTGCAGATCATGTGGAGGTACATAGAGGAGGAAGAAGAATTCAAAGTGTTATTAAATTATTTGTCCACAAACATAATGTAAAACCCTAAATACTGGGTCTATTACTATAGCAGAGATATGCACCAGCTGGAAACAGGAGTTTTCCTGGAATTGATTGGGTTCTGAAAACCAAAAGAGTTCTGGTCAAAGGAGAAAAACACAGGAAAGCCAAACTGTACAGGAAGCAGCCTGTGGCAGTGTGGAGCAGAGTTTGCATCATGAACTGCTTCGCTCTTGGCTCCCTCTTATTAGCTGGGAGGTGTCTAAAGGCCAAAGTCCCACATAATCCCCTGGGTCAAAAAGAAAATTCCTACTCAGCTAAAACATGGTCATGGGTCTTCTCCACACATAGACCCCCTCCTGCAAATAGTGAGTTCAGAAAAAGAAAATTTTCTACTTCAAGATGAACTGTCAACACAGAACAGATAAAGATATATCATGAGGTCAAGAGATTGAGACCATCCTGGCCAACATGATGAAACCCTGTCTCTACTAAAAATACAAAAATTAGCTGGGTGTGGTGGCGGGCGTCTGTAGTCCCAGCTACTTGGGAGGGTGAGGCAGGAGGAAGGTTCGCTTTTTCTGTTAAAGCGAAACAGAAAAATCGCTTTAACCCGGGAGGCGGAGGTTGCAGCAAGCCAAGATCATGCCACTGCACTCCAGCCTGGCAACAGAGTGACACTCCATCTCAAAATAAATAAACAAACAAATATGAAAATTAATCACAAATATTAATATAATGGTAGATGAAGAATACTCAACAGAAATTTCTTTTGAAGTTTCAGTTGGGTGGGTGAAAACTTAAAAATATATTTAACTGTAAATTAAATAATAATAATGATACGTTAATTGCCTCTAAGAAGCAAGAACACAATCTAGAATACAGAACTTCAGAGAAGAGATGATCAAAAACAGTAGCAGGTGAAACATGAGCACCTAGAGATCTGGGGAAAAAAAGTGAAAAAAAAAAAAAAACTGGAGATGAAGGTGAATGAGGAGTATACGGAGTACAGGCATTGCTGAAAACACAGTAAGAGATGCAAAGACCAGGAATGAGAAAACTGAGCAAATCAGCTGGGCACAGTGGCTCGTGCCTGTTACCCCAGCACTTTGGGAGGCCAAGGCGGGTGGATCTCCTGAGGCCAGGAGTTTGAGACCAGCTGAATGACATGGGTGAAACCCCGTCTCTACTAAAAATACAAAATCAGCTGGGCGTGGTGGCACATGCCTGTTATCCCAGCTACTTGAGAGGTTGAGCAGGAGAATTACATGAACCCGGGAGGAAGATGTTGCAGTGAGCTGAGATCGTGCCATTGCACCCCAGCCTGGGGAACAAGAGCAAAAGTCCGTCTCAAAAACAAAAAAAAGGAAAACTGAGCAAATCAAATTAAAGGGAATAAAGAAAGAAAGGAAGAGAATAATGGAGGAGAGGAGAGAGGGAGGGGATAAAAAGGAAGGAGGAAGGATAGGAAAAAAAAACTGAAATGGCCAGTGCAGTGCAGTGCAGTGGCTCACGCCTGTAATCCTAGCACTTTGGGAGGCAGAGGCAGGAGGATCACTTGAGGCCAGGAGGTTGAGACCAGCCCTGCCCATCTCTACTAAAAATACAAAAATTAGCTGAGTGTGGTGGTGCACGCCTATAGTCCATGTGCTGGGGAGGCTGAGGCAGGAGAATTGCTTGAACCTGGGAGGTGGAGGTTGAAGTGAGCTGAGATTGAGCCACTGCACTCCAGCCTGGGAGACAGAGTGAGACTCTGTCTCAAAAAAAAAAAAAAAAGAAAGAAAGAAAGAAAAAGAAAAAATGACATGGAGAGTAGTTATGAACAGACACAGGAAATCCAACATACACGTAATTAGAGTCTCAGAAAAGGAAACTCAAATTAGCAAAATAAAACAAATATTAAAACATATAAGGAAAAATTTCACAAAGTAACATGTTTTACTCTCCCTATTGGGAAGGTGCACCATTTCCAAAAAACAGAAAAATTGACTCCAAATACTCGGTAAAACTTAGTAAGAAGATTTACTAAAGTACAAAGACAAAACTTTGGGGGGAGTCTCCAAGCAAAATGGTAAAGTAACTTATAGTGATTAAAATGAAAAAGAAAAAAAAAAACAGCAGAAAATATTCCTGACTTCCTTCATACTTGGCATGTGCACTCCCATCTCAAGTGCTTTGTGCTTGCTGCTCCTGCCAGCACAAACTTGCACCTTATCTTTGCATATCTGAATAATACTCATCCTTCAGAGCTCAGCCCAACTGTTCCTCTTCCAGGAAGCCTTCACTGACCTCTTGGTCTTGCTGTCCTATTACATCTCCTCAAGGAATCTGTCTCTTCCCTTTGTATTTCTTTTCTCTTCCACCAGCTCTAGGCTCCATGAACATGTCTATTTTCACACGGTGTTTTATTCCCAGTGCTTATTGCAGTGCCTAGTATGTAGTAGGCACTTCATAAATGTTGAATGAATAAATGAATGAAATAATTAATAATACTGCTTACCATCTATTATCGAGTGCTAACTTGTGTCAACATCTGTGTTATTTTACCACAAAAGCAGATCTTCCTTTCAGAGAATATGAAGCAAAACAAAGGAAAAAAGAAAAGAAAAAGAGAAAGAAAAGAAATGAGTGTAATTAAGTGTCCTTGAGGAAGAATTTTTGATCTTGTAAAATTTTGCATATTTACTTCTTATGTTGGTTGAATATGAAAGGTACCCAGGAGTCTAGAATTTGCATCAAAACTATCTAAATTCTTAAGCTTATAAAAATGAGCAAGGAATATAATGATGGGTTTTTAGAAGATATATTTGGCATTTTCTGCTTATAATTGGATTAGAATTACAAGAAGCAGATCAAATTTTCCCACACATTTCTTATTTCTACCCTTGATCCTATACTAAATCAGAAAGCCTGAGGCAGCAAGGGAGAAATATATTTTTTTAATGTATTGTAATCGAGGCCTTTGTCTTCTGGAACCAAAGAAGAAGCTTGCTTCAGGTTTTGGTTTTTAATTTCTCATATTTATTCCACTTTGCAATGCCTTCTGGATATGTTCCCATATGGAGCTACTTTGAGTTTTTGAGAGAAAAAAGTGAAGAAACTAAGAATTATGGAAGGTCAGAGATAGAAGGGGCTGTATAAATACAGACACTCAGTGTCTGTCATTTTACCAACAAAGAAGGTGGTACCCAGAAAGCACACATGCTGAAAGAGTGATGAGAATTCTGGTTCCCACACCTCCTTCCCCCAATCCTTTCCTAATCACACCAACTCACAAAGAAACACAAAGGTTAGACTCAGTGATGCACCTTATCTGTATATCAAAACTGGTTTTCTCATTGACTTGGCTTAAAGATAGAATGATGAAAAAGTTTGTCTTGAAAATACATAAATTTTATAGACATACCATAATAATGACATAAAGGCATATCAACTTTCAAGCCTATTTTTCTTAAACTTGGCACTTTTCTATCATCTAGAAGGTACCACTTTTGATCCATGTAGTACCTATACAGCAGAAAGGATCCACAAAACTTTAGTGTAAAGATGTTCAACTCCAGGTCCCTTTACTTATTAGCTGAAACCTTAGGCAAACTAGCTACATTTAGAACCTTAGTTTCTTTATCTGCAAAATTAGAATATTAGTTAGACAAACTGAAATTATTTTTATAAATCAATATGCAGATAAATATGCATTTATTAAATAAAATAGTTCACAGATGGCTATGAGGAATACATGATCTGACAGTGCCTGGTATACAAAAGATGTATGCTGAATCCTAACTTCCTTCCTTTTCTAAATTGGTGGAGCCACTTAGCTCTGCTTGGGTGAAGTCTTCGCGTTTCATTTTACAGAGATAGGCTATTTGAGGGCTCTTAGGAAGGGCCTTATTGAAAATATTTCTTGTCAGAGTTACCTGACATGGAACATGTACTGAGTATTTTTTTTGTTTTGTACTGAGTATTTAAGTGGTTTATAAAATGACCCCTACGGTGGTTGCTGCTGTAAATGACAAGAAAACATGCATGTACTCGTGATTGAAAATTGCTGCTTACTGGCACACCAAACTTTTGTTAATGTATTGATAGAGAGTATTTGCATATTTGGTTTAAAGTTCTGTCAGTTTAATAGATTTGACTATCAACCAGAAAATAACAGAATTTTAGTACAAACCAGCAAGTCAAATTCAGTCTGCCTCATGAAGCAGATTAAATTCTTCAAAAGGAGGCAATTGCTACATGACATTAAGAGAATATACCACTGAAATATTGTCAGGATGAATATTGTTTTAAACTTACAGATTCTAGCTTCTTCCACTTAGGACCCATAGCTTTGGGGAAAGGCAGTAGAGTTTAGTGGGATAATTAACGTTATCTTCCTCTAGGTTCCAGTACCATGTGAAGGAGGAGCCAAATTAGCTTCCAAGTGCCATGGAATTTTTGACACAACAGTGAACTAGGAAGTCAGAATCTTGAGTTTCCTCCTAGCACTATATGCCAGTGGACAAAAACCTCTTTCTCCTTCAGTTATCTGTTTTCTTATTAATAAAGTTACAGGACTGGTTGGGAGTCTTACCTAAAGACTAAGTCTGCGTTTGCCCCACTTACTAGAAAGACATTTTCCCAACAGCCATGGGGGTCTAGCCACTGGAATCTCATTATCTTACAAAGAAGTCTATTATATGTTGCTATACACTTTATTCTTCCTCCATGTAGCATGCTCTAAAGCCTTCAAGAGAGCATTTTGTTCCCCTCTTTCTACTCTTGTCTTTCTCTAGGTCAAATGTCTTTGTTACTCTATATAATGAGGTAGTTTCAAGTTACTGGTCCAACCTGGTTGTATTCTCTAGATGAGCTTCCACTGCTTATGGTCTCCGTGTATCCTTGATTGCAACCTAATACTCTTTACAGAATCTCATCAGGATAGATGACAGAGACCAAGGTTTCTTAACCACAGATCCATCCTGGGGTCCTCCATCTTGTCCACAAAAAGTCTTTAAAGACAATGATCTACTAGTCTGGAAAGCTCTTATCAAAGAAAGAACTAAGCTTAATTTAACTCATTTTTTAATAATCCAAGAGTCCTTCCAATTATTTCGGACTTCTCTGCTAATTGCTCATAACTTATCAATTCAATCATCTCTACTAGAGTCTTCCCCAGAAATCATTGCCAGACTCATTGATTTGTAGACTCAGGAATCAAAGTATTCTCCTTTGTCTTGGTATGGGTACATCCATGTTCTATATTCTAGATTCTTCCTCAATCTATTTACACAAAGAGGACCAAAAATGGCTCTGTCAGCTCATTATTTTATTCTGAGTGTAATTTTTTCCCACAAACCCCTAAATACTTTAAAAAATCATTTCCCTTTAAGTCCCTCTAAGCCAAAGGATACGAAAGAAGTGCTTCAGAGAGTCTGAACTTGAATGCCTGTGGGCAGGACATTCACTCCCTGGTTCCTCCAGTCCTTACTGAGTTTTCTGTTTTCTTCACTTAGCATTTTCACACATTCATGCTACTGGACTGCCCCATGAAGTGTTTTGAGTTTGCAACCCCTGTTGGTTCCACCTCTTTCAATTTGAAGATTATTTCCTTTGGTAGTGAAAATGGAATCACAATGGGAGTTGCTGCCAAAGGCTTCCATGTCTCTGCTCACACTGTGCTCCCCATATAAGACTCTTTCCTTCAGTTCTTCTCCTAACTGTTCAGTATCTTTGGGGCATTATTTCATAAAATAATGGTAATCACAACAACTACTTATTGTGTATTTATTAAGACCTAGGCATTGTGCAGAGGATGTGAAAATGAATGACACCTGGTCCCAGGTTCAGATCCTTAGTGCAGGGTAAGGGACTGTTGTGTAAAGCTGAATTTACGATACATGTCTAGTGTGGTGGTTTTGTGCATGGGCACAGAAGCAAGACTGCCTAAGTTCAAGTCCTGTCTTTGCCACCTAGCAACTATTTAGCCCAGAGGAAGTTTTTTAACTGCTCTGTACCTCAGTTTTCTCATCTGAAAACTGGGGATAATAGCAGCACCCTCCTATAGAGCTATTGTGAGGATTCAATAAGTATTTTTTAAAGTATAAAGTATTTAGAATATAAAGTATGTAGAAGAGTACCTGGTACATATGAGATCTCAGTGTTTGCTATCATTCTTATTATTGTTAAAGTATAAGAGCAATGAGAAAACATCCTCTGACTCCCTTCCTCCATGCCCCCATCCACTCCTATGTATAGATGTTTCTCCTTTTTGCTCTACCTCTCTCTCTCACTCTCTCTCTATGTGTGTGTATAAATATATATACATATAAATAGTATTGTAATGGTGTTGTGTAGTGATCTCTCTCCAAGGTACTGACTGGTAATATATTAAAATATTTCCTATTGTTGTTTTTAGAAGTTGTTGCCTCAAAACTACTTCTCTATCCCGTGTTCTCACTCACTGTCTCCCTGGCAGTCCCAAGTCACATCTCTGTCATTCTTTGGACTTTCTTAAAATACAGCAACTAAAAGATTAACTATCAACATGGTGTGTGGTCTTTAGGATTCCTCCTGAAGGCTAGTTACCAGCCTCTCCTTCCAGTTAGCCAGTGCCCTAGTTATACTGTTAAACATTTTGAATTTCACCTGTTTTATCACTCTGTGATCTATATAGAATATAGGCCCAAATCCTTTATCTGCAATTTCAGAATTAGAGAGAAACTGAAAACCAAGATCTCCTTGCTCTTTTTTTTCTTTTTCTCTTTTTCCCCCCTTCTTTCCATTCTTCCCTCCCTCCCTTCCTCTCTTATTCCTTTCTTTTCTTTCTTTCTTCATTTCTTCTCTTGATAGTAAAACTCATTTGACCTCAAAACTTAACCTGGACTGATATGTAAAGTTTATAATCTTTAGTTATTATTACATTTAGTATTAAACAAATATGTTTCACTCCAAAAACATTTAGTAAGTTCATCATAATCACTTGGACTATCCTAGGGACATTATGAAATAAAAGTAGTGAGTCCTCCACACCTGTGAGTTCTACCAACAATGGGTTTCACCAAATGCAAATACAAAATACTTGGGGAAAAAAATAAGAAATAATGCAGTAGTAAGAAATAATACAAATTTTAAAATACAGTTTAACAACTATTTACATAGCATTTATACTGTATTGGTAATTACAAGTAACCTAGAGATAATTTAAAGTATACCATCTGTATGAGCATAGGTTATATGCAAATACTACAACATTTCATATGAGAGACTTGAGCATTTGGGGATTTTGTTTTCTGTGGGGGTCCTGGGACCAATTTCCATGGATATAAAGGGATGATTGTATATGCATTATTTTATATTTCTGAAGTCAAAAAGATTTCTGAATTCTGAAACACATCTTGCTTCAAGAGTTTCTGATAGATTTGCATATTTTAAAGGCTGATACATGGGACTCAAACACTGTCTCTTCTATATAAATTGTGTGTTATTAAACAATTTAGTTAACTTCTCTCTGCCTCAGAACTGTCATCTGTAAAATGGATATAATATTAGTACTTACCCATAGAGTTGTTATTAAGATTTAATAGCTAATATATGGAAATTGCTTAAAACAGTGCCTATCTCATGGTAGTCACTCATGTTATTAGTAATTGTCATTTTAAAATTTGTGTCTGTTTTTATTTGTGGGTAAGGTTTATACTTTTCCGTCTCATGCTGTTTAATTCCCAGCACACAGTAGGGAATTTGTAAAAGCTCATGGAATAACTGCATGAATGAATGACTCCATTTGCCCCAAGTAGTCAATCTCTTTCTTGCTCTTAGTCAGAATATAGGTTTAAAAGTCTGTTTCATTTATTACATTTTTTACCCAACTCAACTTCTGGTCTTTTCCTTCCTGATGGTCTTTGCTATCCTGTTTTCTTATTTCTGGACATGTGCTTGCCCTAACTTCCTTCCTTCCTTCCTTCCTTTTTTTTTTTTTTTTTTTTTTGACACAGTCTCACTTCATCGCCCAAGCTGGAGTACAGTGGCGTGATCTCAGTTCACTGCAGCCTCTGCTTCCCAGGTTCAAGCGATTCTTTTGCCTCAGCCTCCTGAGTAGCTGGAACTACAAGCATGCACTACCACACACAGCTAACTTTTGTATTTTCAGTAGACATGGGGTTACACCATGTTGGCCAGGCTGGTCTCAAACCTCTGACCTCAAATGATCTGCCCTCCTTGGCCTCCCAAAATGCTGGGATTACAGGCATGAACCACTGTGCCCAACCCTTTTCTCTTATATATGCCTTCATTTAATCAAGCTCTCTTAAAGTGCACCCTGTCAAACATTGCTACTGTCTTCAAATTTGTATTGATTTTTCTTCTTCATCACTTGTATTTTTTCCAAAGTTGAGATTCTGATAAGTTCTCAACACTCTTGGGCATCTTTCCACTTGATATTCCCTTTGGAATACACAGACTCCCATCTATATTTTCTTGGAGCTTTCTAATATCTCCATCCATAGAGTACCCACTTCACTTTTGTGGCTACTACAAACCATAAGAAATAGAAATGTCATGTGTTCCCGTGGCCATTACCCTTGGCCTTGATGGAGACTTTACTACTTCTGATATCTGCATTTCAAATATCTCATTCTGAGATTGCTGTCTCCCATCCTTTCATCTTGACTCTTCATTTGTACAACCTTCAGCCTTATCAAGATCTACAACATAGACCACCAACCATTTTCATTCCCGAGAAGAGAGGAAGGCTTCCCTTTTCTCCTTCCCAAGACAGGATTCCATAGTCCATTAATATAACCATGCTTCAGCAAATGCTCCTAATTTATTTTATGTAATTCGCTCTGTTGTTTTGCTTGGCGTAGCCCCAGCCTGCTACCTTTGAATCAAGCAGTTAAACTTTATTGGAAAAAAAAATCAAACATGCATTCAGAATTTTGATTCACATTAAATTTAAGGTCATAAACCTTAAAGGAACACTTAAACCTGCTTGCCTGACAACCCTTCTATATTTATCTAGTAAGCTCATATTTCTACAATTATATTGTAGATGTGTCTACAATATATCTACATTATATGTCTACAATATGTCTACAATATATCAATGATCAAAGTGAGAATGTCTCTCTTTGACCAAACTCTAGACAACTTCCTCTGACTCCTTTTGTAGTGAGGACCTGACCTGGGGCTCTGTCCTTGCCCTCCTTAGTCAAACTTAAGCAAGAATCCTGCTGAATCCATTTAGTGAAAATCCTTCATCCTGGGTATTTGATCATACTTAATATCTGATCAAATTCTTCATCCCCTATGCGTGATATCTTATCACTCTGACCTGGCTTCAGCAAGAATCCTATCAAGTCAGTCTAGCCAGAATCTCCCCTATCCTGATGTTTCTTCTAGTAACTTTCCATCCACTGACCCCCACTCTGCTTCTTGACTATAAATCCCCACTCATGCTTGTTGTATTTGGAGTTGAGCTGATCTTTCCTACTGCAAAACCTGTCATTTCAGTAGTCTATTTTTTTAGATTTTCAGTTATTTTATTTTTGATATGTAATAATTACACACATTTTAGAAGTACATGTGATATTTTGATGCCTGTATACTGTGTGTAATGATGAAATCAGGATAATTGGGATATCCATTACCTCAAATATTTATTTTTTTCTTTGCACTGGGAACATTACACATCTTCTAGCTATTTTGAAAGACACAGTAAATTATTGTTAACTATAATTTTCTTACTGTACTATTGAATATTAGAATTTATTTCCTCTATCTAACCATATTTTTATACCCACTAATCAACTTCTCTTCATTTATTTCCTCCTCTCTCCCCTTCTCACTCTCTGGTAACCATCATTCTACTCTCATCTTCATGAGATACACTTCTTTAGCTCCCACAGATGAGTGGGAACATGTGATATTTCTCTTTCTGTGCCTGGCTTATTTTACCTAACACAATGACCTCCATTTCTATCTGTATTGCTGCAAATGACAGAACTTTCTTCTTTTTATGGATGAATAATATTCTACTGCGCATATAAACCACATTTTAAAAAATTCATTCATCCACTGATGGGCACGTAGATTGATTTCATTTTTTGGTTAGTAGGAATAGTGCTGCAATAAACACAGGAGAGCAGATATCTCTTCAATATACGAATTTCCTTTTTGAGGGCTATATATCCAGCGGAGAGATGGCTGGATCATATGGTAGTTCTATTTTAAGTTTTTTGAGGAACCTCTATAGTGTTTTCCATAGTGGCTGTACTACTTAACGTTCCCACCAACAGTGTAGCAGGTTTCTCCTTTCTTCACATCCTTGTTAGCATTGTATTTTTTGTCTTTTTTGTAACAGCCATTCTAACTGGGGTGAGCTAATATCTCGTTTTTGTTTTGATTTACATTTCCCTGATAATCAATGATGTTGAACATATTTTGATATACCTGTTGACCATTTGTATGTTCTCTTTTGAGAAATGTCTATTTAGGTCTTTTGCCCATTCTTCATCAGATTTTTTTTTTTTTTTTTTTTTTTTGCTATTGAATTATCTGCATTTCTTATATATTCTGATCATTAATTCCTTGTCAGATGGTCAGAAGGATAGTTTGCAAATATTTTTTCCCAGTCTGTAGGTTGTCTTTTCACTTCGTTGATTGTTTCCTTTCTATGCAGAATCTTCTCAGCTTTATTTAATCACATTTGTCTATTTTTTGCTTTTGTTTCCTGTCCTTTCAATATTTTACCCCCCAAAAAAATCTTTCCTCAGATGAATGTCTTTACCATTTCCCCAATGTTTTTATCTAGCACTTGCATAGCTTCAGGTCTTACTTTAAGTTTTAATCCGTTTTGAGTTGATTTTGTATATTGTGAAAAATGGATATCTCATGCCATTCTTCTGCATATGGAGATCCAGCTTGCCCAGCACCATTTATTAAAAAGACTGTTCTTTCCCCAATGTTCTTGCCACCTTTGGTAAAATGGTAGCTTTGTCAAAATGGCACCTTTGTCAAAAGTAAGTATGTGGACTTATTTCTGAGTTCTCTATTCCGTTCCATTGGTCTATATGTCTGTTTTTATGCCAGTACATTGCTATTTTGGTTACTATATCTTCATTGTCTAATTTGACATCAGATAATGTGATGCCTCCAGCTTTGCTGTTTTTGGTCAGGATTGCTTTAGCTATCCGGGGTCTTTCGTGATTTCATACAAATTTTAGGAGTTTTTTCTATTTCTGTGAAAAATGTCATTGGTATTTTAATAGGGATTGTATTGAATCTGTAAATCACTTTGAGTAGACATGTTAACAAAATTAATCCTTCCAATCCATGAGCATGGAATATTTTTCCATTTTTTATATCCATCTCAAGTGTTTTTCTTCAGCATTTTATGGTCTTCCTTGTAGAGATTTTTCACTTCTTTGGTTAAATTTATTCCTAGGGTTTTTTTTTTTTTTTTTTTTTTTTTTTTTTTTTTTTTTTTTTTTTTTTTTTTTTTTTTTTTTTTTTTTTTTTTTTTTTTTTTTTTTTTTTTTTTTTTTTTTTTTTTTTTTTTTTTGGTAGCTGTTGCAAATTGGATTGTTTTCTTGATTTCCTTTTCAGATTGATTACAGTTAAGAAATACTACTGATTTTGCATGCTGATTTTGTATCCTACAACAGTACTGAATTTGTTTATCAGTTCTAAGAGGTTTCTTTTTGGTGGAGTCTTTAGGTTTTCTAAATATAAGATCATGTCATCTGCAAACAAGGATAATTTGATTTCTTGCTTTCCAATTTGGATGCTTTTTTATATAAAGTCTTTCTTACTGTCTTTAACAAGTGTCTTGAATAATCTTTCTTTAACTCAAGATGACACATTTTATACTTTCTCTTTAAACTTCCACATCCTCTCTCCTCCCCTTGCTCTTAGCTGATCACTGTGGCTCACACTTCATTTAGAAAATGAAAGCCCACAGTCAGTCAAGAACTCACTCTCCTCTTACACTAAATCTACACACCTACTTAGCTCTTTATTCATCTTCTCTCCTATTAACAGTGGGGGAAATGTCTCTTCTCCTAGCAAAACTCAATCCTCCCACTTGCGCTCTAAATCCCTTCCTTTCTTGCCTTGTCAAAGAGTTCAGTGCTTTCCTCATTTTCTCTTTCCTTAATCCTTTATTGAAGGATTAATCTCATTGTTATTAACACATTCCAGAATCTTCAATATTGACAAAAATTAAGAAAACCACCCTTGAGCCCATCACCTTTCCAACAGCTTTTAGACTATCTGTTTCCTTTTATTACTAAACTTCTCAACGATTTGTCCAAACATGAGAGCTCTACTTTCTTACTTCACAATCATCCCTTAATCCCTTATGATGTAGCTTGTACCTCTAGCATTTCATAATGCCACCAGTGAACTACATGTAAATTAGTTCAAAATATGTTTTCCATTCTTGTCTTACTTGACCTCATTGTAATATTTTGCACGTTTGGCCATTTCCCCCTTTCTGAAATAGCCTCTTTTCTGAGTTTCTGAGGCACTCTAGTTTCCTAATTTTCTTCCTACCTTTTTGGTTGTTTCTCAGTTCCTCCTTCTATCAGACCTTTAAATGTTGACATTTCTCAGATCTCCAGCTTAGGATTTATTGTCTTCTTTTTGCATAGGATTTTCCTAGATGGTTTATTTTTCCTGGAAAACAAAGAAATATCTTTAAATGCTATCCATATACTGACAACTCACAAATTTGTGTCTCCAACCCGTATCATATCTCTGAGACATCCATAGATGTATAAAATCTAATAAGTCTAGAACTAAAATTTTGCTCTTTCTACCCTGATAAATATTTTTTTCCTTTGTATTTCTCATCCCACTATGTCCTCTTCCTTCCCTGCGTGCCCCCAACCCCCACCCACTGCGTCACAACAACCTGGGAGTCCTTGGCTCTTTATTCTGACTCCCCACTTACAGCCTATCCATCTCTACAGGCTGACAATTCTACCTCCATTATCTACTCAAATCCATCTTCATTGTCTCCTCTTGACAGCATTTCCCTGGTCCAGTCCATTGGCATCTCTTTGTTGAGTCTGTACAGTAGTTTCCTAATTTATCTCCTTATTTCTATATTCATCTTATTATAAGCTATTTTACACATGCCATCCAGAATGATCCTTAAAAATAAAACTTGATCATATTCTTCCTTTGCTTGCAACCTTTCAATGATATTTCCTTATGCTTAGAACTTAATTGACCCGAACCACAGTCTATGCCTTCTGTAATCAAATCTGGGGCTGCCATCATCCTTGCTCCCTTGCTGCATCTACACTGGCCTCCCTCCATTTATTCAAACATGGAATTATCTCACTGTGTCTGAAATACTCCTCCCACATGGTTTGTGTGTGGCAGCCATCTCTTCATTCCTCAAGTGCCAGATTATAAATGACTGTCTTGAAGACACTGCTATTTTATTTAATAAAATTATATCGTATTTGCTTACTACTTCTTTTTTCCCCCTACTTCCTCTCTAGACTGCAAGGCTCATGAAGGCAAGGATACTGTCTCTTGTTAACAAATGGAGATATACGCAACATATACCAAAGTGTCTGGCGTGGGATGTGTTTAAGAATTTGTTCAATGACTGAATCCATAAATCCTAGCAGACCAGGTCTCCAGTACTTTTTTGACTCCTGTTTCTGTGTCTGTGCAGTTCAGAAGTATGATTCTGTAGTTTAGAGTGAGAGCTCCATGTTAATTATTACTTCGTGTTTGCTGTCTCTTTCTTTCCTTCCTTCCTTACTCCCTCCCTCCCTCCCTTCCTTCCTTCCTTCCTTCCTTCCTTCCTTCCTTCCTTCCTTCCTTCCTTCCTTCCTTCCTTCCTTCCTTCTTTCTTTCGATACAAAATCTTGCTCTGTTACCCAAGCTGTAGTGCAGTGGTGAGATCATGGTTCACTGCAGCCTTAATTTCCTGGGCTCTAGTGATTCTCTCACCTCAGCCTCCCAAGTAGCTTGGACTATAGACATGCACCACCATGCCCAGCTCATTTAAATAATTGTTTTTTTTTATAGAGGTGGGATCTCACTGTGTTGCTCAGGCTGGTGTTGAACTCTTGAGCTCAAGCAATTCTCCTCCCCCAGCCTTGGAAAGTGCAGAGATTACAGGCATGGGTCACTGCACCTGGCCTACTTTACACATAACTATACCATTTGTCAAAGTGAGTAAAACAAACAAACAAACAAACAAACTCTATTCCTTGACCCTCAAAGAGCTTAACTAAAATAGATTCCTTATACCATGTCTACCTGTCCCATGAACTCTTGAAATTCTCAGCATATCAATCAATTCATATCTTTTCTTTCAAAATCCATTTTATTTCTTGTTTCCCCTGATGAAAGTGGGATGAAAAGGAAAAGAATAAATCTTACTATGGTGCATAATTTTGTTAACACTGAGTAAAAATTCAGAAATAACTATCCTATTTAGGCTATATGTACTTTGGAAATTAGAAAAAAATATGAGCTGGAAAAAAGTGTATGTAGCAATAATCATGCAGTAGAGACCATAGATACCTATATCTTTTTAGAAATTGAAATATTTTAATATAATATATAAGGATATATTAGTTAACCATTGAACAACATGGGTTTGAGCTGCATAAGTCAATCTGTATGCAGATTTTCCTGTACTTCTGCCACTCCCGAGATAGCATGACCAACCCTTCCTCTTCTACCTCCTTAGCCTACTCAGTGTGAAGACAAGTATGAAAACCTTTATGGTGATCCACTTCCACTTAATAAATAGTAAATACGTTTTCTCTTCATTATGATTTTCTTAATAATATTTTCTTTCTTCTCGCTTACTTTATTATAAAAACACAGTATATTATATACATATAAAACATACAAAATATATGTTAATTATTTGTGTTATTGGAAAGTCTTTTGGTCAATAGTAGACTATTGATAGTTAAGTTTTGGCGACTCAAAAGTTACACCTAGATTTTTGACTTCATGGGGGGTTGGCACTCCTAACCCCACATTATTTAAAGGTCAAGTGTCTATCTTAACTACTTTCATAGAAATACTATTTTATTCTAAAATGACAATTATTTTTATATTTATTGTCATTTAATACAGTCTTCCCTTAGTGTTCACAGAGTGTTAGTTACAAGACTCATTGATAAATACCTCAATTCAAGGATACTCCAGTCCCTTAAATAAAATGGCATAATATTTTAATATAATATACTTGTCATATACTTGTACCTCCCATATACTTTAAATCATCTCTAGATTACTTACAATACCTAATATAATGTAAATCCCATGTACGTAGTTGTCATACTGTATTGTTTTTCTTTGTATTATTTTCTATCATTGTATTGTTCTTTATTTTATTTTTTAATATTTTGATCTGTAGTTGGCTGAATCCACAGGTGTGGAATCCTCAGATATGGAAGGCTGACTCTATTATAAATAACATAAATTGTAGTAGAAATTAGCAATGATGTTATTTTCGCCACAGTCTTAAAACAGCATATTGAGCTAAAAGTTTCTTTGTAATACATCTACAGCATATGACAAGAATTCAATATATTTAATAAGTAGTTAGAGAGCAGACATTTCTCTTAGGATTATAGCAGCCTATGACTAGGATTATTCAGGTGCCAACATTATTAAATAATATGAGAATTGAAAGAAAAATCAGTATAACATTTAAAATTCATTTAAATGCTCAATTGTAATACAAAGAAGAACTATATAAAACAAGATAGAACTAAATTAAGAACTGAACCCTCACTTTCTTATGTGCTAGCTAGAAATGCATTAATTCTTTCCACAAGTTTTCACTATTATGCTATGGAAAGTCTGGATTAATTTTTAAAATGCAGTGAACTTTTCCTTAACAGAAAAAATAAAATAAAGTTGAATAAGCTGAGAGATGAGAAAAGAAGAATAAACGTTGGAGTAAACAGTGCAGCCGAGACTAAAGTAACTGAAGTGAAAATGTTTTCATAATGAACTTTGATGTTTAACAAGCCCAGACACTTGGAACAGCATAAGCTATATTAAAGCCTTTTGTGAAAGGATTATGTTTTGTATGATGAGTGTTTTAATATAAGTATGGTACACAGCATAAAATATAACTACATTCAACTCAAAGTAATTATGAGAATTCAGGCAAAATTGTTTTCTCCTGTACTATCGCATTGATACAGAAACAAAAATCTTCTGGAACCTTTCACCGACATGTCTCTCTCTATTTCAATTATTTTTGGCAGTATATATTGCGTCTTTGCCTCAGCTACCTTTTATATCGACAGTTGGTAGCACAAGCCTTTTAACTCACAAAGGGTAGCAGCTCTTCAGCCAATCTGTGATAAAAGGGAAAAAATGAAATCACTATGGAAACTGCAGGAAGGATCTAAAAGCTCTCTTTATAAAGTAAACGTCTGATGTTTGTGACTGCAGGGGTAAAAAATTCATAAATCTCTATGATGCTATCATTTCTGATTTGTTATCACTGCAAATGCCAACTCGATATAGCCTGACCTTAGCTTCATTGAGTGCTGTCGGTTCAGAAACAGTGACTATTCAACAGGAGGAAAACCCTGGTCGGCAGTCAGGTCTCGGGGCTCAGGGGACGTGGTGGGACCGAGAGAAGAAACTAATTTGCTTAGAATGTTTCCTTTCTTTTCTCATTTGATTGACTTTTTCTTTTAAGTCACAGAGACTTGATGGAATCAAACACACCAAAGTGTTATGCCCTGTGTTTTGTTGTTTTGTCTTATTTTGTGTCATTCAGAAATGGAGCAAATATCAGACCCAAATTTAACCGGAAAACTGTGTTTTGTCCCATGGATGTGTCTGTCTTTGATCTTGAATTGAAAAATGCTGACTCTCTCCTTCCAATCAGAAAGCAAATAAATATTACTGAGAAGCCATTCCCACTTCACCACCTTGGGCTCCAGGAGGAAAAAATGAAAACAATTTTGACTACATAAGCTCCAATGAATCAAATCTGACAATGACCAGAACAGACACCTGTGTCAGGAAGGCATTTCAGAATATCGGTCAGTTCTCAGAAGTTAAGTGACTTTTATAAAAGAGTTGTATTATTATTCAGATGGGGCGCTTTTTATTTGATAAGAGTTCACCTATGGAAGAGAGACTGTGGGATCAAGAGGACACTGAAAATTTCTCCAATGTGAAATTCTTCACATTGGAGGATAGAGTCTAAATTTAGAGCAGATGAATATTCAAGTAAGTAGACCAGTTTCAGCATTGCATATGCTACTATGCTTATTTCTCCAATGTTTACAATCAAATACTACTTCATTCGATTTTCAGGTAATAGAAACTCTGGCTTTGTACAAAAGTTTATGGCAACTGTACGACAGTTGTAATGCATTAAAATGTCAAAGATTGATATGCATAGTAATTGATTTCATGTGGTCATGCTATATTTAGATAATTACAAACATTGCTAATCTAATGTTTCAAGGTACTTATGAACAATTAGCAATTCTGCACTAGCATCTCAAACACACTTTTGATGACAATAATATTGGAGATAAGTTCTATAAATCCCAAAAGGGCTGTTGTGTAAATGATATTAGAAAAAAATCAGAAAATAAAACTAGAGTGTTCTAATAGTAAGCATGCAAAAATTCAGTAAAATTAGCAAGGAGACTCTATTGCTTTTCAATAAGGTGCTTGTTTAAAATAAAAAAATATGCCATCTGCAATACTGACTTATTTCGACTTCTGCTACTATTAATGACTAACTTGGCTGCGTAGCCTTTAGCATTTCCACAGTGCTTTCTCATACGTTATAAGATCAGTTATACAGAATCAAACTGAAGTGTGTGTTTGGGTACCGTAACATAAATACAGGCATACTTTAATTTGAAAATATTTAAATGCCTCATACATACTGACTTCACTGATTTTTTTTGTGTGTGTGTGCATATAATGAAAGCCAATTATCTGTGGAGAAAAACTTGACTAGGTGGAAGGAAATTAAATTGTTTTTTAAAGACTTCCTTAAATAGCAATAGCTAGGGAAAGGTCCAGTAACATTTTAGGTCAGGAGTATAAGGAGTTTACTGTGTTAATAAATCATGCTTTATCCTGACGTTTATCAGAAGATTTGGATGAAGAAGGCTCCACATGACAGAAGGAAGGGAGATGAGCACTTGCATGTGATGCTCTGCCTATCTCAGAATAATACTCTACCAATCGCTGTGCAGCTCTGCAGTCAGCTGTTGGAGAAGCTGGGTAGGTCCTGTGTCACTTAAAGAATGGGATGTAGAATAATAACATATGTTTTGTAAGAAAAATTTCTAGAATGGCGATTCTTGAAGAAAATATGCATATTCTGGAATATTCTGAGATTTTTCAAAAATGCTGTACAAAATGAATGTAGGAAAATCTTCACTACTTTTTTTCTGCCCAGTTCCTTTTGGGAGTTTCCCAACTTCTATGAAATGTTTGTGTGTTAAATATCCACTCTCATCAATCAGCTACATGGACATTTTTTTTTTTTTCATTATGATGTAAGTCCCAGACTATTTAAGAGCGCATTTATAGAAACATTTATGGAAAACATATTGTTTCATTTTCATACGCAGCAATACACGTCCTTTCCCTTTGTTACCATTCAAAATGTTCACATTCTGGTCTCCGTGTGCATGTTCTTAGAGTTGACTTCCAGGAGCTACCTTTTAATAAAGAAGGCAAAATACATCACTGTTACTTCTAAATGTCTGCTTGCTTACTAATTAATGAGTAAAATACTTCATTGAGCTTTTCTGAAACAAATTTATCTAATTTAAACTGTATATCAGGAAGTTGATGAGGTAGACTTTGTAAAATGTGTTATTGCTTTGCAGTGAGAGGATTGTTAGGGAAAACACATATCTTTCCTTCGGCTAATTATCAAATGGTCATACTATAAAATGTTGTAAGCATGTAGATAGTATGAAGTAATTCCTAATATTTTCCATTAAATGTTCCATGACTTTTTAGAACATCATTTTCCGAAATACTGTTTTCACTTAGTTATGGATTAAGTAGAAATCTAATGTTTCTTCTAACCTGGATCTTAAATATTGAAAAGCCTTAGTTTGTATTGCATAATATGTTTTCTAGTCAGTCAAATTACATGATCAAATTTTTCAATATTTCAATTTCGAATGTAATAATGGGCATAATTTCCTCTCACACCTGCAGAAATTTCATCTCTTGTGTCTTTCTCCAACTCTCAAACAAGTACATTCCTATGGAACAGAAGTTAACAGGGAATCTCTTCATGTCACTCTCTACTCACCATCTAAGGAAGATCTCAGAAGTTGTTCATAGTTTTGCATTATTTTATTTCTATTAGCAATACTCTGTAACACTGCCACTAATTTCTAAGTTGCGATCATCAGAAATCTTGATTCTGCATGAGCTTTCATGCCAAACCTGTATTTGCTCTCTAATCTCAAATTGGCCAACTGAGATAAGATGAAGACTTTTAATTAGAATTTTAATATGTAATCTAAGCCATTTGTAGATTATGCACAGAGGTGATCTTCTATGTGTTTAATAACGGCATGGAGAAACTTAGATAATGTTTAATTTGGTGGAGAGATGATTTTTAACTTTGGTAGAGTTTGGTTACTTTTAGCATTCCCAGAGTTTCTCTCAGAAGTTATGTCAGCATGAAGTTTACTATGTGAATGAATAACAGAATGTGGCTGGAGCATGTCCTGGGGAATATTATAAAAATAGGAACATTCTGTAATAGAAAGAAGAGATTCTGTTTTCCTTTCACATTTTTTTTTTTTTCTGGGAAACCTAATTTCAAGTCTCTCAAATCAAGTGATATGGATGAAAAGGGATAGATACCCAATGGACTCTCAGGAGCATTAGCCTGTCCCCTTACTACTATTAGTGAGTGATGCCTCTAATCCTCAAATGTTTATTTCTTAAAATCCTAGCACATACAATAGTTATGGTTTGTTTTCTTTCAAGAAACAGTTGACATTTCATGTTGGACTCTTGCTTGACATGAATTATTTGGCAAATTAGGGACTGAAGTGTGAATTATAAACTCAGAGCTATATAATGGACCTCAGGGGTGTTCTAGGGACAGATATTATAGTAGGGACTTCACAAAAAATTTTATTGAGAAAGAAATGATGCTTTTGCATATTCATGAAGCATATAAAATATGTATTTTGCACAAGTGTGATACTTCTTTATACGCACACACACACATCCACACTCTTTATAGTGTCTCTGTGTTTTATTTACATGTGCCCATGACTCTCGTTAATGGTGATAATCCTCTGTATACACCTCTAGAAAATAATGGACCCTGACTGTGAGAACTGTCTGTATTCAAACATGTTAAGAGCTGAATATTTAAAATTTGTTTGGCTTACCAAGCTTGGCTTTCTGAAGACAACAGAAGTGGGATAAAGAGATCAAAAGGAAAAAAAAAAAAAAACATAAAAGGTAATAACATCTGGATAGGTCCTGAGTAATGCTCTAATTAAATGTACTTACACCTAAGTCTTATCACATGCTTAGGAGTGAGCTCTTAGATGCCTCTTTCAAACTGCAACGTTAATCAGTCATGGAGGCCTTGCGTGGAAGCTGTCACCTCTGCTGTGATTCAGCTCTGTTCTGTATGTGTACCTACCTATAATCTATCCTACTTTCTTTCACTGAATGGGCTTCTGCTATTTTGCTCTTAAGATAGTAATGTGAAATAAGGTTGTCCTTTGAACTTACAAAGATATACATGTTCTTTAAAATGGGCTTGAAAATCATCAGTTCACGCCACTTGGAAGAAGCAGGCTACAAGATTCTCTTGTTTTGTTCTTGGCTTATAGGTTATGATGAGTTTAGTCAGAAACCCCGTATACTTTTCTTGTCATTCAGGCAGTCTTTTGACGTCCTTTCCCTTCTGAACATAATAGAAGCTCTCCCTGAGTAGAAACCACAAGGCAGCTTTTTCAGAAGTCACCAAGTTAAGCAATTTTGACTTCTGAAAGCATTTCTAAAGGCTATATTAATTGCTCAGTCCTAGCTAAATTAGCATGACCTGAAATGTTTTTAAAATGCTGGGATTAGGACAAGAGACAATGTGAAAGGAGGTAACTGTATTTTCTAGGTTGTTTTGTGTGTGTGTGTGTGTGTGGAGTTTTGAAACATCATTCAATCTCTTATTAATTTCTCTCTAAAAAATAAAGAATACAAACACTAGATATTTAGAAGAAGCTGTTTGGCAGTGCGCAGATATGTTCTACACGTCTCATTACCATTAACAGCCATGCATGGCTAAACCTCCCCCTATTGCACTGAGGATTTACCCTCTGGCTTTGTTAAGTGATGCCTGAGTGTGGATTTTACAAAGGAGTTTCATAACCATCTTCTACACTATGCAGCACACCTACTATATCAGAATATGTTTCTTGGGTGAATGGTAGCAATTAATGAGAATTGACGTTTATTCAAAAAAAATTCAAAGACTTGTATATAAAGTCTTCTGGGGAAGGAGAGTTCCATCTCTTATTTTAACTAAATGACAAGCTACTTTTCGTTTTTCTATTCCTTGTCTTCTAGTATTGCTAAACAATCAAATGCAAGGTATTTTGTCTTCTTTAACTCCTTAAAATAAAATCAATCAATTAATACACAAAGATAAAAGTTAGAAACCTACTGGAATCTATTAAGGTCCAGGAATTTAAAGAATCAAATGTACCTTCTGGGTTTCAGAATCCATCGGGGAGAATGTAGAGTAAGTTATTTTTCTCTGACCTTCCCTAATTTTGTTTCACTGCCTTAGGTACAATTCAGACACTGGAGCAGTACTGGGGGTGGGAGGTGTTTTGGGGTGCTTGAGAAAGCAGTGGGATCTAAAAAAGAGACACCAAAGACTCTAGCCTATAGGGAAATAGGTCTCCGGGGGCTTTTTTTTTTTTTTTTTTTTTTTTTTTTTTGCAGGTTTTCAATGTGCCACACCCCTTTGCAAAAGGATAGGACCCCTTGGCTTTATTTGCCCTGTTTGTGTTGGAGTATATATATTTACACTTGGGATGTTTTGAGCAACGCTTCTTTCTCTCTTTTTAAATTAGCTGCACTGTTCATCTTGAATATCAAGGTTTTCCTATACTTGCTAAGTCTTGCTCATGTAATCTAATGCTTCATTTCTTCCCAGAAAAATATGATATTTGCATCAAATTCAGCGTTTCAATAGCAAAAATGTCCCTCTCTGTAAAAGATACAGTATTAGTTTCTGCTGTGAGTTTATCTGTATCATCTCCATTTATTTCTCAGGGGTGATGAGAAGACCTTGCATTTGACCAAAAAGCACTAGTAAATAAGGAGTTAAAATGAAGGCAGGCTCGCTGGTTTGCTGAGATCTGTCAGAGTCTGACTGGCTGGCTACATATCTGTCTCTGGAACAATAGGTACCTGTATTCCGCACGGACTGCTGGGCAGCACTAGCACTCTGGAGAAGGTCTGCTGCTGTCTGCACTTTCCTGGTGAGAATCCCCAATGACAGTCCCACTTTTCAGTGGAGGAGAACAAAATATCTGTCTACTCTCTTGATGAAGGACAGAGCTTTGATCATTTTTGTTCAGGCTTGACTTGGCTGGAGGTTTTAGGTTCTTAGTCTCAAGTCAGCAGTCTCTCTCTCTCTCTCTCTCTCTCTCAAACACACACACACACACACACACACACACACACAGGGACGCGCGCACACACACACACACAAGCACACACATACACAAGCGCAAATCCTCTCTCTCTCTTTCTCTCATTTCCCCTCATAGGTTCTGTGCAGGCAGATGAGTGTCACAGCTGTAACTGAGGCACAGAGCAGTACATATAGTGGAGCCGATTTCCGCGATGGCGAGAGGGGGCACCGGAGGTGACTACAATAACAAGACCGTCCTTCGGACAAGTTTTAGGTAAGAAAACATTTATGCCCTGATTCTTGTATTTCTGCACTTTGTGTCTGCAACATTAAGATAGAAAGCGACTCTGGATAGGAAAATATTTTTGTGAGGGTATCATCTGTGCTGTCACTTGCCTGCAAACCTGTGTTCTCGGGGCTTTGTGTTACTGGCATCGTCGGAGGTGAAGTGTGAGCGGAGCTGAGTGGAAGGGTGAGCTGCTTTTTGTGTCTGTCTGGTGATATTCAGCATGCTGTTTAAATTTATATCTGGAAAAAAATTCTGTTTGATGATGGTTAGCAATGTTTTGTGCAACGTAGAGCAGCATATGGCCATGCAGAATTCAAGGGATGCTCTTTCATTCTTAATTTGTAATTATTTTTACACTCAACTGTACTGAGGTCAGAGAGTTTCAAAAATTAATGAGATTCCCTGTGGAGTTCAAATAGTAATATCTACGTGAGCTGCCATAAAAAGATAAGATTATGATGGTATGTTTTCAGCATAGATTTAACTGTCTTATTTGGAATATACTCCATTTGAAATATATATGAAATGTACAATAGTTTATAGAAACCTCTATATTTTTGGAAATTAGTCGGTTTTTTTTTAATGACGAGGAGAAATTGACTCAAAATTAGACTGTAGAGGGTGAACACTTTGTGTAGACATATTACTAAAACTTAATAGACATTATTGTTATGGCAATAGAGAATATCTTATACTTTCGAGGAAATAAGAAATAATGAATGAGTCGCACGCTAAAAAGAAATGTGCAAATGTGTTTTCATTTTAAGTGATACAAAAAAACTCAGCAGATATTTAGGGTGAAACATTGCTGGCATGAACAAAGAAGCAAGTGTACACATAGATGAGAATTCTTTGTCACAAAAATGAGTCCAGAACATCAATTTGGGAGGTTAAGTGATTTTTATGTTCTCACTGTCCAAAGGGAATCTATTGGGATGAGTCCAGACATTTGAAAATGTACCAAAAACTTTCATATCCCACAATTTAAAAACATTGTTTATGTTCCTGATACAACACATTGTTTAAATGAGGGGGATCGAAAAGCAGTCTGAATATACAGTAATCGGGGCTAAAGATGTTTTTTATCGCCAGGTCCCCATTTATAAGACCCATTCGGAGCTTCCTGTGATATATTGTTATGTAAATACTGTTCAGCCAGGGAAAGCCGTACTATGGAGATTCAATTTACTTTGAAAGTTGTTCATTATAGCAGGGATGAATGTTATTTATTTGATGTGATTCAAAGGCTGGAAATGACTTTTTCATTGTGGCGCCTTTTGTAATGGGTGCAGGGTGATCTAATCTTTTTAATTTTGGCTTTCACACCAGTGGAGATGAAAAGAGATCTGAACTCATTTATCGGTTGCTAGGTCCTTCTGGAGGCCCAAGTCCTGTTCGTGGTTGCTATGGCCAGTCTGACCTCAATCTCCGTGGTTTTGGGGACTTAGCAGTCTTTTTTTTTTTATTGAGGAGCATGTACCTTGATTTATGTCCAAAATTGTGGCTGAACGTCTTTGTCTGCAAGTGATAAATGGTGCTGAGCAATTCATCAGTTCTTACAAGTAAACACTGCTGTCCCACTAAAAATATGTTTTGTTCCGAGTTAATGGTATGGAACAAGGCAGCCTCCACAAACAGCTATCTTTTATTGTGGAGGGGCCACTGAAACTTGGAGCAAAGTGGAGGAAATTGGCATTCATTTGCTTGTACATTAGCATTTCATTTGTGATTCGGATGATGCAGCTCTAGGTGGATTGACTATGAAAGGGTGAGCCTTCCATTTCCTTACCTTCTCTCTAGTTGGGGTGCCTGTGAAACCGGCAGGCTCTCTCCAAATGCCTGGATTCTGCTGGGGGAGTAAGAAGTCAGGAGTAGTTTGTCTGATGGTATTGGGCTCTGCTTTGCAATTGCCAAGCGCTAAGGCACAAGCTGGCAGCTGTGCTGTCGCTCTGCTACGGGCGGCTCTGTCGCCTTCAGTCGCAGGCTGGTTCTTTGGGGGAAAGTTGTATCCAATACTGGTGACTCCTGGGAATATTCTGCTTGTGTGCTACTTAATGGTCTCTGGGCTTCCTTGTCTACTAGAACCTTGTTAGAAAGGAGCCGTGGTGATTAAGAGGCTATGGAGTATACAGCCTTGCTTAGCAGATGAGCCCTGATACATTTCCCGTTTCCTTAAAAACGGCTAATTGATGGATGCTGCAGAAAACATGCACTCTGCTAATAAGATGGTGATGACAAAATAGGTATCAGGAAAGGCATTTATTGCTTATAAGCACCATCAGCTTCCTTCCGAGTGAGATTGCGGCTTTGTAGTAAAGTTTTTTTTTTCTAATTTTATTTTTTAAAGTAATATGCTAATAGTTTTATTCTAAATCGGCCAGCGCTGAATATCTTCAGGAAAATGGGTTCCATGAGAAGTGACATCCTCCTCAAATCAAAAGGTAAACATTCAACATTTTTAAAAGTTCAATTTTCAAAACATTTCCTCTACTTCTTGCCAGTAGCATTAGAAAACTGCTCTCTAAATATAATTATTTAAAATTTGACTTTTTTTAACATTAAAGGTTTAAAGAGAAGAGCTTAGAGAATTTGATTGTTAGTCATTTTCTGAAGATTGGCTAACTTTGGTGATAAAATGCAATCAGGTGCTCCCTATGTTTCCCTTCAGCCTTGAAAATAAGCAGCTTTTCATTTCTTTAGAGAAAATGATCATTTTGGAAATCAATAAAATTAATATTTATTTTATGTGGATTTTATTTCTAGAACTAGTAAATTAAGAACCAGGGTTAGGTGATGTCAAAAGGTCTCTTCTGGCTTGAAAATTCTTTACAAAGTACCAGTTTCTAAAGGAGCCAATAACCATGCCTATATTATTGTAATCGCACTTATTCAACCAATGTTTAGCTTTCTTTAGTAGAGCAGCAGCAAAAGTTCCATGCTTCGGTATACAAGTAATAATTGTGGCTTGAAGTAATTTCCAAATAATTGATTTTTGAAGGTATTAAAAAAAATCCTGATATGTTAGTGCTTTATTAACTCTGGGGTTTTATAGAGCTCAACTTGAGGCTCCTTTACTTGGGTTTCTTACTTCAAGTCCTCTTGAAGGTAATATTTTATATAAGTGGTTAATTTCCCAAGAATTAATTTTAGGTATTCAGAGACAAGTACTCCTCAGTATGTATCTATGTATGTATATGAACACATTTTAATATAAAGTGTCATATAAATTTCACATTGTGTTTTGCTTTGCTGTTATTTCAAAGGATTTAAGTGAATGGTGGATAGTGCTCAATTTCCTGAAATGATTAAATTCACTCTCTGAAGAATCTGGGGAAAAGGCCTGTAATGACATTTTGATGACTTTCATTTTAAGGTGTAATAGAAATTGAGTAAAATGTTTTAATAGCTATTCTCTAATATCTTGTTCCAAATACAATGTTTTTATTGCTCATTCTGGCTTACAATTTTGTGGTGATAATAATGTTGGCTGGTAATTGTTTCTTGTATAGAAATCATTTTATCCTTATGTAAAAGTTATTTCAGAAAAGCTTTCATGCATTTATCTCAGATGAAGCAATTGCATTGAACTCTTGAGATAAAACAGTGAGTATTTCCAGATTGCGCCTACTTTAGTTCGACACTTCCTTAGGAGAATTAGGAGTGTCTTAAAGGGAAGAATATTTGATATGATAGTTTGTAGTTTAAGGAGAAAAAACAAAGAGGCATGCAAGTCAGAGAAAGCTGAGAAAAGAAAAAGGAAAGAAGGAATAAATGCTGAGTGATTTTACTTTGCTTGGTTTTACTTTGTTTGCCAGATGTCATATGTACTTTAAAATTTAAAATTGGACTAAGAAATAAAAAAATATGTAAATATACTGTTGTTATAGTTAACTTTATTAAATAGGTAAGTGTAGAGATATAAACTTAATAAGATTACAGCTAATGTTACCAGGAACATCTTTGCACCTCAATTCTTTCCGAAGATGTACACATAAGTAAAGTTAATCACATAGCTTTTAAAGAATCAAATCTTTTGGGAGCTAAAGTTATGACATATTAGATCAATTTTCATGTAAGTCAAAATGAAATCCTTACATCAATTTTTCTGTGCAAGTTACACAAAGCCAATAGCTTCCAGACTGCTTTGTTCTAAATGCTAATTAGACAAATTTTTATGCAATTTAACTTGATTATAGTAAATAATTAGTCAGAATATAATATTGCTGAATTAACACACCATTAGTGTAATTTTTAGAGAAGTAAAATTAAGCTCTGGCATCTGATTACATTATTCTCTCCTGATATGTTTACTACATTTCTCCAAGTTTGCTTTCTTTTTGTCATTATGTTCCTTTTCAAATACCACTATTACAGATCAGCTATTATAATACTTACTTATAGTTCCCTTCTGCCTACTATAATTCTGCCTTTGTCTTTGTGCTGTGTCATTATTCTTATCTGTCACCTAGAAAGGTGTATTGACTTTGAAGCTATTTATCTGACCCATTTGCCTGAATTTGGGTGAGGTGGGGGAAAGGCTAAAACTTGGTTCATTAGAAATTTTGTATGAAGTGCTAAAAGAGTTGGCTTTGGTATGTCCACGGGATTGATATTAGGATATGGATTTTCTTAGTAGTAGCCGGTTATTTGTGCAATTCAATAAAATCTTTTCTTCTGCTATCTTGGTTTATTTTCCACAAAACAGAGCATCATCTAGGAAATTTATTATACCGAATGCACTGTCAGGGAGAGGCCCTCTTAGATAGCTAGTAAAAATATCACTCCAAGTACTGTTCTACCTTGTTGGCAAGGATACATGGTAAAGCTTTATCTACAGTTTTTGTATGTAATCATCTTTGTAATCCAACAGCAAATTTTCATTTGTTTCGCTATCAGTTGGATAGCTGTTGCTTAAATACTACCAGAATGATTTAAGAAAAAAGTTATCCTAGAAAGCTTAATTACACACTCTAGGACTCACTAATAATTTATTCAGATTTTAAAATGTGAGCATCGTATTTGCTTAACTGTGTTTATAATCTCTTTTCCAAGAGAAGGGCTATATAGACTTGTTGTGTCCCTTAATCCTTCTAAAGTTGCTAGACTTTATGATCCTATAATACTATATACTATATATTGTACAAAACCTTTTTGCATCCTTACTAATATCTCTAAGCCATGCATTCATGCCTTTTATGTTACTTGACATTATTTAAGCACAGCATGCTTGTGATTTATAAGTCTGTGAATGTCCTGTGTTTTTCTGACAATTGAGTTCGTAGTTCAAATGCAGTTACTGAAGTATACTAATAGGCTAGTAGTTTCCTTAGAGAGAGACAAGGTAACACATAGTGGTCAGGAACATATGATTTGTAGTTAATTATCACAATCTCAAGTGTTTTAACATAGTTTACTGTAGAGATCTTAAAATATGTAGAATTTCCAGAAAATATTTGAAGAAGAATTCAGTTTGCTAGAAATTGGAAGCATGGAAGTCAAATGAATTATTTTAAAAATCCCCTCCCATATGGATTTAGAAAGCATTCATTTATTCTTTCACTCATTCATCAAATGTTTATTCAGTGCCTACCATGTGCCAGACACTATTCTTGTAGCTCTTGATTTGTCACCATTAGTTCAGTATTTCATGTATTTTCCTGATTTTATAGATTATGGGAATCTTACTAGTGATTTATACATCATCAGTGAATCACACATCACAATCCATTTTATTTTGGAGTGTATATTTCTCTTTTCTACTCTTTAAATGGCTTAAGATATATTCTAGGCATATATACCAATTTAGTAAAAGGGGAAAGATTTATACAATCTGAAGTGAAACCAGAGTGTGTATGTGTGTGTGTGTGTGTGTGTGTGTGTGTGTGTGTGTGTGTCTTATATTAATATATTATATATATATATATATTATATAACCAATTTAGGAAGAGATATTAGTAAAACCAGTCAGAATGTGCTTCAGAGTTATTTCTTGATAATTGTATTTGAAAGTTCTAAATTTATCCCATTTTCCTTATTATTCAGCCTGCTCTGCCAGCAGGAACACTAAATTGAGTTTATCTGTTTTTAATGCTTCCTTCAATGCTTACATGATTATTTTAAGGGATTTTAATCTACATTATGAATGGACTTAAACATTTACCTTTCTATATTGTCAGAACAGTAGTTGCTAAGCCCTTTACCTTATTTTTCTAAATTTAATTCTTCATTAATCACTTTAATGAGGAATGGGTAACATCATTACATCCTGCTTGTAGATGAGGAAACTGAGGTTTCGGAAGATTAAATACACTTCTTCAGGTACACCACAGCAAACAGCGCAGCTGAGATGACTTAAATCTAGTCCTTCAGGTGCTATATAATTTTTCTTGATATATCCAACCACAATATATAATTGAGCCTCTACAATTCCTAGGCTTGTTCAAGATGTTCAGAATTAAAAGCCAGTGGCTAGAATAGCGGTTTAACACCCTGTACTTAATTTGCCTAAGTCAATGCTTCGAATACAGGTGCACTGTTTCAAGATCGTTCAGAATAAAGCAGTTGGCTAGAATAGGATTTTAACAACCCGTTACTTTTATTGCCTAGTCAATGCCCTTAGGAAATACAGGGTGCTCATACTCCATTGACACTACCTTGACACTTTTATTATGTTATTTCCTTCTGCATTCAGGGATTCCCCAGAGCCAACAGGATACAATTTTAAAATGTCAAACCTTTTTAGATCTTATACCATTTGGCTTCAGTCTTTCTTTCCAACTGTATCATTGTCTATTTCTAAATAGGGATGTTCTACACTGTATGGCTGATTTGCTCATTGCCCCCACAAAGTTTGTCTTGCATTTTCTCTGGCCATTCCTGCACCTGAAATAATTTTGCCACTGCCTTCTCAAAGACTTCAAACCTTCAATGTCCGCGTCAAAGCCCCTGGCTCTGAGGAAGCGTGTCTTAGAAATAAAATCCCCAAATTCTTTTATCTGCATTGATTATTTGACACATGGCACTTGCAACAACTAAGATTATTCGAGGCGAGATGATCCTCCACATTTTTTTTTTTTACCATGTCTATGTTTGTAGGTGTGCCCAACTGACATACTGGCTAAGAGTTCAGGGACCCAGCAGTGAAATAAGAGAAGACTATTAAAAAGATAGGACCTGAAGACTAGGAAGTAAGAGCCCCCACTGCCTAGCATAGTGCCTCGCATAGGGTATGCAGTTCATACATGTTTTGGGCCAGGAAAGGAGGAGGGGAGAGAGGAGGAAGAGAATGACAATGGAGGAAAGCTTACAGGGAAGGAGAAAATAATACTCCTAAAATCATATCCTAAGGCCTTTAAAGGTCTTTAAATATTTATATTAGGGTTAGAGATATCATTAAGGAATATATTAATATATGCAATACATTTTTTATTCTTCCTGGAATAGATTGTCACTTTTATCTACATTAATACGTTTGATATAGAATGGACATTCTGGTGTTTCTAAGGAAAAGTGCAATTGTGTTGTGTTTGTGTGTTTTCCATCACAATTCAGGCCTACAATGCTGTTAACTCTAAGTTGATTTTGCTGTTTTACACTGTAAATGATTATTTTTCTATTTCCTGGGACATATTTCAGTACCATAAAAGTTGCTGACCACCCACCACTCCTCAAAAAAGAGCCATTTCCTTAACCATCATAAAGTTTTATTAGCTAATACCTCATGTTGGGTTTTTATTTTCAATAAAAGCAAAATTCAACATTCAAACTCCTAGTGCAAATCTCCTGTATCAATAAACAGTACTTGTGGTTAATTTTATTATATTTTTTTGCTCGATTATATGCAAAAGTGTAGCCTTGAAATCTTAAGAGAGATATGTGTCTGTATTTTTATGAACATTCAAACCAAGTTATTAAGATAGAAATTTTACTTCATATGAAAATCCATGTGGATATTAAAAAAAATCAACTACTACATCTGACCTCTGCTGTAAGGCTGTTTTACTGGCTGTAAGAGCCAGATTAATGTACATAGATATAAACATAGATAGGGCTTCCTTCAAGGAGGCATTACTTTTGCATAATATATGTGTAGCGTGTGTTAATTTTCCTGGGTGAAGCAAGCTAGGAAAGTTGCTTCTTAAACCAGTGAAAGAACTTATATGGGAGGACCCTGCTGAAGCAGCCCCGTTCTTTGAGAATTCCTACCTGCTAGTGGAGGTAAGTGAGCATAAAGCTTTGGCCATAAGGCTTTGAGTTGTCCTGCTTTTAAGAAACAAGAGATATTTCCACAGTCTGTCTTGTAGTAGTAGTAGCTGAACAGTCCATGAGAGTTCCAGAAACGAACTGTGCTCCAAATGCTTATCACATGCTGTGTTGACAACGGTAAAATGCAGAGGATGAGCTGGGCTCCCCTTTAACCCTAACTTTCTATGGTGCTTTCATTTTGACACTAATTTCCGACATGAACCTTGGCACTTAGCTACAGTGTGTAATTGTTGGTATCTCGCTGCCACCTGGGTGTACAATGAGAGTAGCAAATGGATAACAATATTTAGCCTCTGTGATTTGCCACAAGAACACACAACATGCAGTTGGAAAGGGAAATATTTAATCAGCCAGTTTTCTCAGTGCAGTCTCCATCAGTTGAGTTGGTTGAAGATTTTCTTCCTCTATATTAACGGCTTGTTTTGTCACTGTGAAGATAAATCCTTTGGCTTTCTCTTGAATTCATATTATGCAAATTTGGGGACATTGCATATTAATTTGAACATACAAGCATAAAGAAGATACTTTTATGCTAAATTCATAGCTCACTTTGGTTAAAAGATTTTTTTAAAAAGCTCCTGGAGTCCTCTGTTTTGTTAGTTGGCTGCGGACTTAATATGTGAAAGGCTGTAAGTGACGCACGAATAATACCATTCCATTTTTAGGCATGTTGTATGATGATGCTGTTGATCTTTAAAAGAAATTCCATTTGGTGACATTTACAGAAATAGTTTTATGTTAGCAGTTTTTAATTTTAATTTTAAAAAATATTGAGAATGGTGTAACTTTCAAGTGGTGAGGAAGTCATCTGGAAGGTATATACTTACGTAATGGAAATAGGAGACATACATTGACTCTCATCAGATGTTGTGCTTATATTCAATCCAGGGAAACAGTTTGACAAGTAAGAATATGGTATAGTGCAGAATGCCAGTATAAACAGGTGGATCACCTTAAAGACTCAGATCTATTTTATTTTAAACCTGATGTTTTTAAAGTGCTAGGAAGATCCGAATCCAGAGTCGAGTAGTCCTCACTTGAATCCTGCTGATTCAGGGCAATGCAGTCCAGTCCACGACAATTTACTCAGTTACTTACTGATTGGATCTCTAATATTTATAAACATTTTAAACTCCTTCAGTCAATTATCTCTTTCGTAGTATTATTTTGTCTTTCGGTTGGGTAACTACAGTAAGATAGATGGGTACATATGGCAAAGAATTTCTGGTTCTTTCCCACAAAACAAAATATTTCAAAGAGTTCAGAATTTCTACATGGTTTGGAAATTTAATGTTTCATTCCAAATTGGGTAAAAGTCGGTATAGTGTATAATCTTTCAGACTAAAATGGTTTCTCTTTGACCCCAATAATTACAATTATTATTATAACTTTGGAAAGATTTTCAATCATTCATTTACTCAATCATTCAATCAGCTTTTTTCCCTAATTATCTCATCTGAACAATGTTGCTAATGGCAGTGTGAAGGATTTTATAAAAGGAGAAAATATAACCGTTCTCTCATCAACTGTAGTAGAATTGGAGAGAAAAGAAAACCTTGAAGAACTAATTGAATAATATAATGAAATTACTGTTAGCAATCATACTTTAGTAGTGTGAAGGGAAAAGCTATTTCTGCACAGGTAGAAAGCAGTATTAACCATCAAATATAACTTTCAGGCTCAGAATATAGTTTCAGATTATTTGTTGTGAGAATAATGAGAATATTCAGAATAAAGGCTAATTCTTGGAAATGGATTTTAGAATTTTCAATTGATTTCATCAGCAAAAACATAAGGCTTTCATTTCATAAAAACTTTAAAAAAAATGTAACTACGTCATCCTGTTAGTGATTAATTCAACTGTCTAAAAATTACAAATATTTTACTTTATTGAAGGTTTATAGTAAAATACGTGTGTGTGTATCGAAGACTGGGGGCTTAGTGGATTTATTGGTGCCCTTATTTAACTTTGCAATAGTCTTCCGAAGTTTGGACATGAATGTAAATTGAAATATTTTAAAAATAGTTTACATCATTGCTTGTGCCTATCTTCTGAAATTTGTCAACTTCCTCACTATCTTGAGAAGATAGGCTAACACATTCTATGTGATGGAAAACTTTTCAAAGCTGTCTTTCACATCTCAGGATGTGTAAAGCCCTGCCCATAGCTTCATTCTCTGGCAGAAATACTAAACCAGTTACCCACATAGATAAAAACACTATTCCAAACAAAATCTAACATTAAGCAAAGAGCTTTGGTATTGGTTCAATTCTCGCTTTCTATCTCAAATACGAAATTTTACGATTTTAAGGAAAACAACTTCGTATGCATGTTCATTATCATTTTCCAGGAAAGCCAAAGATTAGCAGGCCAAAAGAATTGGAAAACTTCACTTTAAAAGCCTTGACATTTTGCCCTTAGTTACCTGTGTGTTGAAAAGCAAAGGCCTAGTAATGACTTAATTATTCTCTTCTTTTCTCTAGCGGAGTTTGTGTTTTGTAGATGTAAAGAAAAGAGCCTTGACTATTTCTGGCTTCTCTGCCCAGGGAAGGGAAGAACTGGCTAAAAAAGTACACATTCCTAGCAGATATTTCTTATTGACAGTGTATGGTATTCTGTGAGCTGTGGAAGACAGATGCCCTTTTATTGGGGGCAGGGAGAAGATGTAGCAAAGGACCAGTTTTCCTGGAGATCCTATTACGTGAAGGGACTTATACTAGACACATCATGGAGAAAATCAGAAAGAAAGCTGCTTAATGAGACCCACTCCTGGATGCAGCCACTCTCAATTCTCAGTGTCTTTGGGAAGCAAGTTTCGCCATCCACTTGTCTAAACAGATAATGACAGCAGAGGTGCTACACACCTTCTCCCTGTGACTTGTGAATGCCTTTGGTGCTCCCAAATAAGGAACTCCTCTCACTGCTGTCTGCTCTGAGCTGTATTTCATTTTGATAGCCATTTGCAGGAGACACCTTTGAACTCCATGCAATGTAAAAGATGTGGTTGAGAAATTCTTCAGTGGAATTTCTTCTCCTTTCCACCACCCTCATTTTCCTCTGGGTGATTTAGAGCTTGAAGATTAGGTACTTAGAGACAGTATGTCTGACCCACCTTTAAAAATACACATTAAGACTCACACAATTTGAAGAAAAAAGAAGCCAACAAACAAAACAAAACAAACAAACAAAAAAACCTTGAGAAGGCCAAAGGATTATAATATTGAGGAACTATGGTATATGGTTAAATTTAGAAATCAGAAGAGTTGAAAGACAATATGTGGAAAAAATTGTTTTTATTGAATTACAGATTCAGCTATTCCCAGTTTCACTTTCACTTGCTGGATCATAATGATCATAATGTCCAGTGTCTTCTTCCAATTTAATTTTAGTGTCGTCCCTCTAAAGTAAATATGCTTGAGAGTAGGCATACTTACTGTTAGGAGATGGTACACCTCTTTGGTTCATCTCCAGTGTACTCATTCATAATAATGTAACTTTGGCATAAATTGCTCATTGCCTTCTGTCTTTTCCCCAATAATGTAGCCAACGTATTTTGAGTAATGTTGCTTCTGAAAACAAATACAACTCCTTAACTTTCATCTTGAAATATTTAAACATGAAATCTAAATTACAGCGCTTCATCAGTCAATGTCCAGCAGCACAAAGTGATTTTCTTGCACCTCTGGTGAATTCATATCTTGTCAGTAATCAGTGAGTTTCTACTTCTCAGGTGCATGTTTATTTTTCTGGGTTACATTGATCAGTCGTGGTTTCAGCCGTTTTTACCTTGGAGTTTGTACCCTGTGATTTGAGGGCCTTGGAAGGCTTTTGAAGGTCGAATATTCTAATATCTGAGCATACACTTTCAAGAGAAGGTAATTGGAATACAGGCATCTATGTCTGATGGCATTTGGAAGATCTCAGCTGATGTCGTCTTTTCTTTTTCACTTTGGGGCCATAGGAGAAGCAGCAACCTTTGTGGAAAAGTACAGCCTTTGGAGTCAAACCAAATTTGATTAAAATTCCAGACCTACTACGACCTTGGATCAATTGCTTGGTATCTTTGAAACACAGTTTCTTCCTCTGTAAAATAAGGATTATAATATCCACCTTAGTATTTTTTTTTAACCATTTCCCACATGTCAGGCATCATTTTCACATGGACTAAAGGCAAGCATTATGATCCTTCACACTTTACAAGTTACTATACAGAGGTTTAGAGAGGTTAAAAAAACACCCAAGAACACACATAGTTGTTAAGTAGTGGGTCCTCTTGTTGATTCTCTTATTTCAGTAGAATTTGTTTTTAGAAAAGGACGCGCAGGGTCCAAAAATACATACATAATAAATATAGTTTCCCCCATGTGATTTAGTTTAAGCCCTTGGGTATATATTAGAGATATACTAAAGTATTAATACTGCAGTGTTAAAGCTGTAATTTCTATTTCACCTATGTTGCTGCATCACATACTGATGCTGTTTGAGGGTGTGCTTTTAAGTGGCTGTGGAGGACTATATGCTATGAGAGCTGCTTTATGCTTTTCTTTTTGAAGATGTTGATGGTGCTCTCATCTTGATGAGCACAACTCCTTTTCAGTGAAGATTCTGGATAAATGTCTGTTGCATGGAATTGAATGCTAGTCTACAAGGCAATTTTTATACCTTAGATGAAGAGTGGATACCATTTGCAGAAGAACTTGACATTCTCAGGGAGTCATTTTATAGCCTAAAAGAATTTTATATTTGTGATTGTATGACTCTTGATAAAGAATAAAAAAAAAGAGAATGATTTACTTGGAATTTAAAAGTTTCATTCCACTATGGCTTCATCTGCTGCCCATTTGCAGGACACTGATAACTTCAACTTCTTCTCCCGCTTCATCTGCAGGCTCTTGAAGTCTGTGGGATGTCCAAGTGTGTATAGAAACTCGGAAATAGCACAGTCGCTCTGGTTAAGAATAACATGTCAGTTTTCTTTTCTTGCTTTTGTGTGCTCTCTGGAGCTCACCCATGCATGATGTTCCAGTGGACTTCAAAGGCAAGTCTATGGTTGGATTAGCTCCACAGGACAGAGAGCAAGGTAAGAAATAGGCTTAGTGCTATCAAGGCCCACTGGGGAACTGATAGAGCCAAGCTATGTGGTTTCCAAAATGATTTGTTCATTCATGTCCTCATGGAAGAATAGGCAAATTTGTGTAATACTTTCTATTTTATTGTCACCATTAAAATTTCTGCATTTTCAATATGGTGTCTGGACAGTACTCCAAAAGTCTGATTTATAGTTATACAATACCTGCACTTGAGGGGTTGAAGATCTAAAAAAAGAGATATAGATATAATACATTTGGAATTAGAAAATACTACTAAAGTCATAACGACATAAAATATTCAAATCACAGGGTAATTTGGGGTATTAAAAAAGGAATGGAGGAAAGAATGGTGTATACATCAGAAATTGCAACTAAGAGATATTTGCTTCCCAGAAGTTGCCAGCAAAGATGGGCTTCTTACGGAATTCTAGAGCCAGGCATTACTGAGGGAAGGAAGGTGGAAGATTAAGTGATTTAAAGACTCAGGACGCACTTCAGGGGAAGGTTTAGAAATCAAATAGGAATGGTTAGATGATGAGGTTATGGAGGTGACTTGACTGAGAATAATATGGCAGACTAAGGAGGGTTAAGAGACATAGTGGATGGGGCGGAGTCAGGTGCCCACATACGCTTCGAAGTTAGGAAAGCCAACAATATAAAGTATCAATGTGGAAACCTAAGGAGGAAGTAGATGTGGTGAGGTCCATGGATAAGCAGTGGAAGCAACCCTAGCAGTCCTGCTGAGTATTGGTGATAGGCTTTTTCATGAAGACTTGAAGCCATGGAAAGGCAGATGAAGAATCTTAATTTTCAGAAATCAAAAGACCAGATAGGAAAGGCCACAATAATCCAGGTGAGAGTGCAACAGATCCAGAACTGAGACCACAGCTACAATGTGAAAACCAAAAAGGAGGATAAATTTAATAGTTGTAAAAGATTATATAAAACAAAATAACAACAACATCAGCACAATTTAACACTATAGGAGAGGAGGATTCAGAAACATTAAAGGATAGAAAAAAATTAAAAACAACTGGTTATAGGTTTTGCTTCTCTGATAGAAAAGCTACTCATAGAGCAGGACTGAGTAAGAATATGCAGGATCCCAGCAAACTTTTAAGGGACCAAACATACTTATTGCATAGTTTTTCTTCTGTCTCTGGAATGAAGAAGAGAAAGGATAAGGTTATTTCTTTGCACTGTGATTTATTCCATTTTATCTTCAGGATCACAAGTATGTGTTGCTTAAATTTATATAAAGCTAAAAGTACTTTTTAATTGTCTAGTTCCCCTCTGCCAGTTCTTTGAGGTCATTTTATTCAGCATTGTCTAGGGAGACATTGCAAGGAGAAATTGCAATCTGTGTGGTAAAGAAATCCATAGACTTGGTATGACTGACTGTCAGATTGAATCTCAGCTGTGGTTATATCCTTTTAGTGAATAGAGCAGAAACAGAAATGAATTATTTGTCTCCAAAAATTGTCTTTCTGACTTTGCTTTTGGAGACAGTGGCATATGTATTAAGGCTGGAACAATTCTGCTTTGATTTGTCATCAAACACTTGGTATTGGACTTTGAAAGGGAAGGAAAATATTGTGTAATTCAAATGAGCTTTTCATTTGAAAACGAAAAGGCTCTTTGTATAGCTATTGTTCCTAATTATTATCAGTAGATATTTCTTTGCTAAGATGTACACCATAAGTTTATGACCTGAGAACTACTCAATATTTTCTTCAGTATCTATAAATCATATTTTGATGTAATTTCCTACATTGTAGAAAGTATAGCTAAATTATCTGTAGTCTTCTCTTAACTGGAAATTCTGGTAGAGGAAACCGTGAAGTGGAAGCATCTCATTTTATTGTCGTAAGGAAGGCTGAACTCAGAGAAAGGAGTTGTTTAAGGTCACACAGCTAGGTAATGGCAGAGCCAGGAAAGTCTCAAAGCTATTTATACCCAGATGAACCTCCTGTAACTATGATGTACTATCCCTTCTCAGTGTAGGAGATTCTGAACTGTAGATGAACACCGGCGAGTATAATTGGCATTCCCCAATAAATCAGGTATCAGCCTGGATGTTTCATAGTGTGCCCATACACCTATCATACAAGCATTATTATAAATAAAGTGTAAGCACTCTGATAGTGACTGACAGGGCATAAATAGGAATTAAAATGAGACTTTTAGTGAGCACTAATTATTTAAGAAATTGCCTTTTGTCTGATTTCCTTAGGAGATTTAACAAGAAAACAATATACCTGACTCCATTTTATTCCATGTTTTGGTTGCTATAGAGCCTGCCATCCTAGAACCAGGGCAAATTGCTCCCAAAGTTTCTCAAATGGAAAAGAGAAGAAGTAGAGAAGCCTCTAGTAGAGCTGTGGTCTGGGTTGGCACTCGGGCACCAGTGCTCCATGGCTCAAGTGCATCCGTCCATCCTCATGTTTCTTTTGTCCCAAATGCCCTCTCCCTTGTCCTGGTACCTCTCCATCATTATTCTAATCGCTCTCCTTCTCATCTTATTCAAACCTCTTGAAAATTTGGTGTATCTGTACTTTGGATGTTTCCTTGTCTTTTTTTTTTTGTTTGAGAAAAGGTCTCACTCTGTTGCCCAGCCTGGAGTGCAGTGGCACAGTCATAGCCCACTGCAGCCTCAAACTCTTGGGCTCAAGCAATCTTCCCACCTCAGTCTCCCAAGTAGCTAGGACTACAGGCACGCATACCACTGTACCTGCCTAATTCTTTTATTTTTATTTTTTGTAGAGATGAGGCTCTCTGTATATTGCCCAGGCTATTCTACAACACCTGGCCTCGAGTGATCCTCCTGCCTTGGCCTCCCAAAGTGCTGAGATTATAGGCATAAGCCACAGTGTCCAGCCTTTTCTTTGTTTTACAATTTCCAGCATCTGGCTTCTGCTCCTGCCTCACTACTGATGAACCAGTAGTTCCTGAATTGCTCAATCCAATGGGCTTTAAAATTCTTTCCTAGATCTCTCTGTGCATTTGACCCCGTTGATACCTCCCTCCCTCTGAAAGTTGTCCATTCCCCTGGCTTCTACCGTATCATACCCTCTGGGTGGTCCTCTAATTATGCCTTTTCGCCTCTTTCCTGGACTTCTCTTCTTCCTCTTCCCCTGGGTTCATCCTCAGCCTGTTGCTCTTGCCCTGTACACTTTCCCTCAGTACTCTCATCCACCGTCATGGTTTGCAGCTACTCAGACATTTTATTTGTAGCTCAGTCTTTTGTCTGCAGTTCAGACTCAAATATCCAACTGTTTGCCATATCCAACATGCACTCTCCAACCTAACATGTGCAAACTAACCTCGTCATCATCCTCCTTAACCTGGTTCCTCATTCTATGCTCTCTGTCTCGTTTTGTGGCACCACTCATTCATCCAAACTAGAAACCTAAGAGTCACTTTTGGCTCTCTTTTGCCCACTTTTGTTTTCCATATCAAACCCGGTACCAGGAACTGCTAATTTTTCTTTCTTTTCTTTTCTTTCCTTTTTTTTTTTTTTTTTTTGAGACGGAGTCTCGCTCTGTCACCCAGGTTGGAGTGCAGTGGCGTGATCTCGGCTCACTGCAAACTCTGCCTCCTGGGTTCACGCCATTCTCCTGCCTCAGCCTCCCGAGTAGCTGGGACTACAGGCGGCCACCACCAGGCCTGCTATTTTTTTTTTCTGTTTTTAATAGAGACGGGGTTTCACCATGTTAGCCAGGATGGTCTCGATCTCCTGACCTCGGGGTCTGCCCCGCTCAGCCTCCCAAAGTGCTGGGATTAGGGAACTGCTAATTTTTCATGCTAAATATTTCGTGAATCCATCTGCAAGGCTCACAATCACTACCACTGTTGTAGTTGAGAACTACTGCTACTTCTGACGTTTCATCTCTTGCTTGGACATCTGCACCATACAAATGACCTTTCTTCCATTAGCCTTGTCACCATGCAATCCACCTAACATACAACCCAAAGCAGACCTGCTGTGTGCAACCTTAAAACCCTCTAGTGTTTCCCTACTCTGCCAGATAAAGTGCAAAATATTCCCAAGTTAAATTCTAGCCTTAAATCTGCTGCTTCCTCCCTCTTTCTAGTCTTATCTCTAACAATTTCCTGTCTTGCACTTTGCTTTCCAGCTACATGCAACAGCTTGGAATTCTACACATGAACCATATTATTTCTTTGCACATACTGTCTACTTTGCCTCTAAGTCTCTTCTCACTCTTCTTTCCTGGCCCACTCCTACTTTTTCTTCAGTCAACACAAGTGTATCACCTCATCCAAGAACCTTTCTCTTATGCGTCCTGTCCCCACCCCCATCCAGCTAACCTTAGCCTTATCAATAACCTGTACATAATCCAGTCATTACGTTGATTATATCAGTATCCAATTTGTGTTAACCTGAGCTATTCAGTTCATTGATAGCTGTTAGCAACTTATTTTCTTCAACTAAATTCAGACTTCCTTGAATAAGAATTTGGCACAGAACTGGAACGATCTTTGTCTGCTCCGCCGCTGATAATTGAGTCATGAAGCTGTTCATGTAAGGATGCATTTATATATTTTTTTAACTTTTAATTTTTTTCTTTCGTTTCTTCTGAGGAAGAGCAAATGAGTCACAGATACAAGTATCTTTTATCTTTTCTTGTGACATCCATACTTTATGTATATTTTACGCCAAAAGCAGGCTAAAATTAAGGAAGATGAAGTTATTGGCTTGCCTGGAGCATCATAGTGTCAAAGTGTCACAAGAATCTGTTTTCTGTTTCCAGAACAATCCTCTTACTATTTTATTACCTTGTTTCTCTGTGATTTTTTAAACATTTGAAGGTCTATTTTATGTTAGTTTTATTCAGTCACATACTAAGAACACGGATTTCCCAGGGTGGCCAGTTACCATGCCAAAGAAAGTCTTTTAAAAGCTTTATTTATCCACATTTCAGATATATTTTTTTCATACCGAGAAATAGCATGCTGAGCTTTGCCGTCCCCAAAAATACTACACATGCTATTTTCTCAGGAAGAAGAGTGAGGTTTATTTTTTGTTAATGAAATGCCAAACAAGCCTGGCTGATGTGCCAGGCAGAATTAAATTGGAGCATCTTTGGCAGTAGTCTTCATTGTTCCATCCGTGCAAGTGTTTTATGAAAATTTAGCTGAAACATTTTTAAAAAATGTTTTGGCCAGATTCTTTTTAGAATAAAGTTGGGACATTCAGAAATTTGGGCAGTACTCATGATATTATAAATATTTCCAAGACTGACTAAATAAGCCCCATTGTGATCTTACTCATTTGATTCAGGCTGTTCTTTCCACATCCATCTCAAAATTTCAGCCCTTGGCCAACATGAACATGAATGTAGTGACAAAGTTCAGATTTACAAACATTGTAAAGTCATTCTATTTTTAATTTAAATTCCCTCAACCTATGCTTTACGACACTGTTTATTCACTGTCTCTTTTTGTTCCTCCTAATATCAGAGAAGGAACAAACATACATGCCTTAAGGAATCCCTTTGGAAACCAAAGTTTCCAAAAAGCACACACCGAAATGGAAAATAGACAAAAGGTACATTCCAGGTTTTAAGTACATTGTCCAGTTTTTATTAACATCTTGGGGATTGGCAAACTTTTACTTAGCTAGTTTAGTGAGTATTTTAGTTTTTGTGGAGAATAAGAGGTCTATTATGAATACTTATCTCTTCTGTGGTAGCTCAAAAGTGGTCAGAGACAATACCTAAAGAGAAGAGTGTGACTGTGTTCCAATAAACTTTATTGACACAAACAGGCAACAGCCTGGGTTAGGCCACTGGTCATGGTTTGCCAGCCCTCCATGTAGCTTCCCATTGCTCCTCATTACTTCCATTAGTAACTTTTTTTTTGTTTTGATTTTTGACATCATGGAAATAAATATTTATGCTTTACTTCCATCATGAGTAAAATTGTAGGTTATATCAAAGACAAATGCAGGAATTTCTCAAAGATTAGAAAAAATTGATACTCTTAAGATTTTTTTCCCACATTTTATTTATTTGTTTATGGGGTGGTTAGTGCAGAGGAACCCGGAAGCCCCTCATGCCAAGCACCACCCAAGACTTTTCTATTTTGAAGAAATAGAACTTCTTCAACTGCTTACACAACTGTAAGTTTCTTGAGGGGAGCAAATACATGAGAATTTGTCTTATACTCTCACTATGACCAGGTGCATGGCTCATGGGACAGTCATATTTTCAAATGAATGAATGAATGACTAGGGCACTGTAAGCTATTGTCAGTTTGATAATATTGTGGACAAAATATGAGACTTGAATTTTTAGTTTCTTGGCCCTTTGTGCTCTGTTATTTCAAAGCTTCTAATAAAGGGCTAAAGAACCACACGGTTGATGATGGTGAAAGTGGGATGTGCTTTCACCTAAGCCCATGTTCCGAAACAGCTACTCATGGAGGTTTTTGTGGTAAGCATGTATAGATAGGTTTTAAAAGTAGGGTACAATTTTATTTCTAGTGCTTTAAATCTGTTCAGTTAAAACAAGAAAGAACATTCTTTTTGCGGTGAATGTGGGCTGAAAGCAAGATGGATTTACTAGTATTTTCTATTCCTTAGATTTGAGGTTAACATGGGCATAATGTCCTGGATGAAGCTTTGGAAGTACTTGTGAAGGGTAAGTGGCCGTAAGCCAGAAAAGATGCTATGTCCCTCAATTAAAAAATGTTTATTTTACAGAACAATGTGACCAACAGAAATTGGTAGACTCGATGATTTGAAAAAGCTTGTAATTACACTTGGTGTTCTCTATGTGGAGGTGCTATGATGTATATCTCCTTCATTTCTTTAAAAAATAATTGTAAAAATAATAGCTATATTGAAATTTAAATAGTGAAAAGGAACTGTACCCCTGCCCTCCCCAATTCTACTTCTTTTCCCAGAAGAACTATTAATTGATTTTTGTCATTTTACACTTTTTCTTTAAGTACACTTGTCTATGTGTGTATGTAAAGCCTAAGTGGGGCGATATTATACTTAATGTTCTACAAGTTGCTTTTTGACCTAATATATGTAATGTATCATTCCATGCTAGCCAATGTAAACCTCCTTCATTCTCTTTATTACTGTACTGCCCTTTATATAACCATTTTATATGTTCCTTTCTTTCTTCTTTTAGCACTATGGACTGTGCTTTGCTTATATGCTAAAGATACTTGTATTAGTTAATTAAGGAGATGGAAACAGCTCTTCTTCTTGTGGTGGGGAAATGAATATCTACCTTTATTAATCTAGTTCTACTTTTAAGTGATTTATGAATGATTGTCGATGGCGTTGTAGAGTTTTATAGCCCTCTGCCAAATATGTCCTCAGTTCTTACAGTGATATATTTTTGTGTAAATGGGTGTGTCTATAGCAATACAACCATAAGAGCTATGCCTGCACATGCACGCACACTAACATATGCAGATTTATTTATTTCAAGTAGACAGTTCAGATGGCCAAGCTCAGAAGTGGAAATCATTCTGACATGTATCTGCCTTTTGTGACAATGGCATCCTTACAGATATAGTGCAGATGCTGAGCTTTTAGAATATCCTACCATTCTACAATAATTGCTACATGCTTTTAGCCATATTAACAAGAGCATCTTTAGCTTCCTATGTGCCAAAACCTTTTTACTATTCAGAGACGGCTATTTTTAAAATTTCAGAATTTGCTTGCAGCCTTATTCTCTGCAAGATCTTCCCATCGATTTCAACTGTGTCAAACTACGATAAAAACAGAGGAAAACAAGGATAGACTATACATGTCACTCACATTGGCTGAGAAATAAGCTGAGAGAGCAAGAATTGTATGATGAAGGAATAAATGTATCATCATTTGAAAAAGAGCTCTTCTCTTTCAAGCTATATATAACTCTTCCATTGTAAACTGAGTAAGACTATTAATAGCAGTAATTATAATACCTTAGACTTTTCTAGTGCCATATAATTTACAGAGTCTTCCTTAGCTTTTAATTCCTTTCGTCTTTTTGACAGTCTCATCAATTAGTCGGCACAGAGCTTATTATTTCCTCTCTATTTCCCCTTTCTTCAGTTACTTCTTGCTGTTCTTTCCACACCTGGTGGATCGGGGTCAGGCATGTAGAAGACTTCCAGCCTTGAACACTACCCACAAGGCATTATGTTTGGGCAAAATGCTTGGTGATATGTTAGAATGTGGACATTTGTGCTGAGGTTAACATCCCCTTAGGAGAATACAAATCATCAAAAAGCTCAGATCAGATAACTTAGAATGATTGAAGTCATGCTGCATTTTTGAAATAGAGAACTGTGACTATTAAAAATAGATAGCATGGATTAATTCCAAAGATTTATTCTCAGTTATACCATAGAGTCATTTGCATTCCATCCATTTCTCTAGTAAATTAGCCACTGATAATCATAATTATGACCCTTAGGTACAATAAGACAATGAAATGCCTCCTGAATTATTAAAAAGTGTTAATTTATGTCTACTCTATATGCAGTTTTTGAGTATTTTACTGCATTTCCACTCACTGAAAATTGGTTACCTGTACATATGATAGATACATAAGATTAAATTTTACTCAGAGTAATATTTCATTAGGAGAAATTCCTATTCCTAGTGTTGAGCAAATGTGGTTATGTTATATACACATTTCCTCTAGATTTCTGTTTGATATACATGATCTTGACTGACTTGCTTGTTAGCTTTAGGTAATTACTTAAGAAAAATAATGCCAAGCATCTGCCTGATAATTTGTTATGAGCCAACATTGTCACATACATTAATTTATTTATTATATGAGCCCCCAAAGGCATTATTACCTTATTTTATAAAATAAGCCTCAGGAAGCATAAGTGGTTTGCTCAAAGCCACATAGCTAATAAGTGGCAAAGAGGAGACACAGGTCCATCTGTCCAAGTCAAGAACTTTTTCCATCAAGGTGCAGCCATGTTGGAAACTAGTCTCCTAGCATTTATGTCAGGGCGTTTCAGCAAGCCTTGGGCCTCTCCACATGTAGGCCCACCTGGCAGTGTTTCTTTTTAGAGCTTGTCCAAGCAGGTAATATCAACCAACAAGCCAGAGATTCAGAAAACTTGTAATCCTGATTATCTGTGCAAAGGGATAATGTTTCCCGTAATACATTGTATTCCATCAACTTGGAGAGAGGTACACAGAATGCATCCTTTTGTAGAGACTGCTTTATTTATTCTACAAGCCAGACCATGATAGAGTAGGACTCTTTGTAATAGCCTTTTACCATAGGTAAGAATGGTAAGCTTTGAAAAAAAATACAGGTATAGACATTCTCCATTTACCTTGGATACAAAACAAGTTTTCTGCCTTTGTCTGATAAAAAGAACAGGCAGTGCCCACTCTAAAAAGGCAATGTGAAATAAGAGAGAACTCTGAATGGGCTTAATAATCACCTCCTGCTTTTTAAAAAAATTCTAATCAGAAATCTGTTTTTAAACAAGCTGCCCTAATGTGAATAAGTGACATAGCAAAGTCATTACCTTGAACATGCTCCTATGAAAAGCAGCAAAAGAAGGTGAGGGCCGTCTTTGAGGAAGACAGACCTTTCCCATTAATATTAAATAATTATTTGTAAGAAACAAATGATGTCTGAAGGTAGGGCTGATCTAGAGAAATTGGAAACATTAGAGCAGGTTTCAACTTTTTCATGAGATATTACTGATACTGAATGTAAATTTCCAACCAGAATAAAGCTGATAACAAAGCAATACTACATTCATTCATTCTGGAATATTAAAGAGAGATGGCTTCTGTATATATTAACCCACTTATAATTATTTCTGACATGTTGAGTGTACTGGGGACAGAGAGAATAGAGGGTGATTGGGAGAAACGAATTTTTAATGGGATGTCAGTCTTCAAAGATTTGAATGAGTCGTCCCAGAAATGATCATTCTTTAAGTATGACATAGCCACTTAATAAACGAACAGAGAAAATATTGAAAGGAATTCTGTCAACATTCTGGAATGACTGTAATTTTGCACAATCAAGCAAAATGACAAGATCAAGCTTGATGTCATGCTATATGACTTGTAATTCTGTGAAATTATAAAACTTATGAACAAAAGGGAATGAGAAATGTGTAGCATTGACGTGGGAGCAGCAGGGAGATGAGGAGCCTGAGATTCCAGTTCTGTCCCCTCTGACCTTGCTGATATGCAAATTGTTTCATTATGTAAAAAATAGCAGGGGTGAAACAATCAAGGTTTCCTAAGAAAAGAATTTCCAGTTTCACCACAGAAAAGATAAGTTTTGCATTTGGAACATCTGAGAGCATCTAAAGTGTTGTCTCATTAAAATTTATGATCATCAGAATTAATTCACATTCATTTCTTTAAGAATCAAATCACCTGGGTTAGATTTGTGTGTGGAATCATAAGAAAAGGATAATGAGAAATGACAGCAGGTCTACGGAGTAGCCAACGAGAGACACTGGGTAGATGTGACCTTTTTTAAACTTTCCATTTGATATTTGGAGATTATTTGTTAGACTTCATATATAATATGAAATAAGGAGTATCCTTTCTAAAACTTAAAAGATCTAAATGTCTTTAAAAGAGACCTAAACATGCAGCAAAAAGAAAAATGAAACTGCCACAAGAAAATAATAATTTTGTAGTTTGTTCAGAAAATCTGAAAAACACATTTGATGGACCTCGAGCAGCTGGGGTGGAGGGAGTGGGGCATTGAGTAGCAGCAGAAACAGCTGCAGCTAATAATGTTTGTTGAAGATACTGGAGATAACGCTGTGACTGACACTGTGCTTAACATAGAAAGTCTGAACATCAGATAACTTCCCCACATAGTTACTGCAACAGTCCATTCCCTTTGCTAGGGAAGCCTCATTCTCTCCAGTGAAACCAGGTTGCCTTGTTTAGCTCCTCACAGTCTTTGTTCTTCACATCCCCCTGGTTGTCTGTGCCAATAATTCACGGTTGAGGTTGCTGACATCTCTTGCCAGTAGAAGTCGTGTGTGTCTTTCCCTGTGTTTCCATTTTCCTTCTAATCAGTTAATTGCTGTGAAGAATTTATTTCTTCTCTAACACTTCAACTGTCTCCTTTTACCCCCACTGGTTCTAATTCTAAAACTGCTGCTCACTCTGTGAGACTTTCAGCAGAAGGCTGTCTCTGGGACATGCCGTCCCCATCTAGAGACCTGGAGACTGATGATTGCTGAGATCCCATTTCAGAATGAGAGTTTTCTGGCCAGGCGCAGTGGCTCACACCTGTAATCCAGCACTTTGGGAGGCTGAAGCGGGTGGATCACCTGAGGTCAGGAGTTTGAGATCAGCCTGGCCAACATGGTGAAACCCCATCTCTATTAAAAATACAAAAATTAGCTGGTGGTGCATGCCTGTGATCCCAGCTACTCAGAAGGCTGAGGCAGGAGAATCGCTTGAACCTGGGAGGCACAGGTTGCAGCGAGGAACCTAGGTGGGGCAGTTAGGATTCACATTGAGACACATTGATTGTGCCTTGTTTTCAGTCTACTCTCTTTGTCCCTGATGAGGCTACATACCAACCTCTTTATTCAAAACTTTAATTCTTGATCAAGCCACTATCTATATACATCAAAACTTTCTTTCTTTGAGGATTGCCAAAGAATATCTGGTCCCTGAGGTACTGGGAAACAAGGCAAAGGTGTCTCTCTTCACTGCTAGCTCCTTGGGGACCAGCAAGCAGCTCTCAAGTTCCATGGTGGCCAAACTGGAAAAAGGCAGTTCAGTGCATCCTGGGAATATCCAGGCGAAAGTTGTGAGATTTACCTAGAATAGCTTCTGGGCCTCTGGGGTTTTCACACTGTCTCTGATGAAGGTGTCCATTTTAGAACTCAAGCAAAAAGGTTTCAATCCGTTCCGTTTTCTTTGTATAAATTTACCCAATACCTCCACGCAAGTGGGCACTCAGTAATTAATTTTCTCCCAGTCGTTGCGTTACACTTTCTTTGGGATGGAAATTTCTATTTTATGCTCCAGAGTAGCCATGTCTAACTCACCCATGTCTAACTGACCTCAAAGAGTTGGGACTTAAACATCAGCCTAAGCACTCAGATTATTGAGAAGTATGCATAGAAAATGGACAAACTTAAGATATGGACAATTCTACTGATGTTTAATTGCACAATTGTTAAAATTGCATCACTGCCATCAAGGTCAATTTGACTTAAGTAACTCTACTTAGAAATATGAATTATGATATAAAAACAATTAAGCAAGCAATATTTTATGTTATTTAAAACGTTGCTGTATAGGAGAAGCTACTTTTAGGCCAGGCACAATGGCTCACACCTATAATTCCAGCGCTTTGGGAAGCTGAGGTGGGAAGATCACTTGAGCTCAGGAGTTTGAGAGCAGCCTGGGCAACATAGCGAGACCTCATTTCTACTAAAAATACAAAAAATTAGCCGGGCATGGTGGCATGCACCTGTAGTCCCAGCTGCTTAGGAGGCTGAGGCAGGAGGACCACTTGAGCCCAGGAGGTAAAGGCTGCAGTGAGTTGTGATCATGCCACTGTACTCCAGCCTGGATGACATAGAGAGGCCTGTCTCAAGAAAAAAAAGAAAAAAAAAAGACTACTTTTAGCTTATTAGGTGATAACACTGTGAACTCCAATGACTTTTTAGGTGGTCTGTCACAATCTGTAATTTGTCTATGTTCTTGAAAATAGGGGAATAAAATTATTTGTGAAAATATGTCTCAGTGAATTTTAAAGTCAAATTGTCTCTGTGATGAAAGGATTTCCTGTGAGAACAACCAATTTTCTTAAATCTGTGTTAATACTTTAACACTACAATGTCAAATTTTAATTTTTAATGCTTAGTTGTAGCTGAAGGCTAGTCTATATAAACTAAATATAATAATAACAATAGCTCATATTTATCAAATGCTTGCTATGTGTCATGCACTGGGGTAAGCATTTTATATGGATTACTTTATTTAATCTTCACAATACTAAACTATAGTACTATTTTCATTCCCATTTTAGATAACGGAACTAAGTCATGGAGAAATAAAACAGCTTATCTAACCTGGAATAAGTAACATCAGGGTTTGACCTCAGTAGACCTGATCCCATGAGGTTACGTTTAGGTACAAGCTCTACTCTTAGACCCAATTTAATCATTTTTATTCTTACAGTTCTTTTCTTATGTGACATTTTTCACATTTACAAACATCTTAAAATGTAAGTGTTGAAAGGTGTAAAGGTGTAAAAATCCTGAATGAGATTTAGAAGAATGAATGAGTGAGAAATAGAAGAATGAGCCTGGTGGACGGACAGAGTAGTTTACAGAGTAAAGTCCTAGTTCCCGGCATGTTAATTCCACTCATATAGGAAGGAAAGAGCCAATGTAAAAACACCACCTTTTAATTTAAATCTGTATGCATAATGATATGCCAGTTTCATCACTGTGGCTAGGCCAAACACGGCATCATCTAAGAAAGTACAGACGCTGGAGCCAGACTGAGCAGATTCAAATCCATCTCTACCATTTACTAACTATGTGATCCAGGGCAAGTTACTTGCTGTCTCTGTAATCCCGTTTCCTCATCTGTTAAATTGGGCTAACAGCATCTGTCTTACAGGGTTGTTGGGGGATTAAATGAGTTTCTATACACAAAGCATTTAGGACAGTACCTGGCCCATAGTCAAGTACCATAAGGATGTTTGCTATTTCATTATCATTACCAGCACCAGCACCACCACCAGCACCACCACCACCACCACCATCATCATTATCATCAATATGTGACTAAAACATGTTTGGCAACAATTATATTTATATTTGTATTTAGACATTCTCAGGGCTTTCATATAGAAAAAGAAGATATAAAATTCAACTGATCTTAGATGAACTTTGCTAAACAAGGCAATTAGAGCAACTAGATTTCTTTTATTTTATAATTTGAGTGACACTTTAAAAAATTGATCAGCCAGATGTTGTCATGACTCCATCTGAGGTCGGAAGTTTGCACCCAGCAAAAGGGGATTTGATGTATAAATTGCATGACTATCAAACTGAAACAGAGTGACTGAATACTTATCTTGAAAATCTGAAGTTGGGATTGGCAAAAAAAGAAAAGTAATGAGCTACTCCCATTTGCAAAGTCCAAGTGATTATGGAAAATGGGTTTGCATTTGGCCTAATTAATTTATTTTGGGGTGATATTGATAGAAGTAAGTGTACCTCATGGATAACAGTTCTGATAGATTTCCACACAGTTAAACCTTTGCTTCTGCTTTCTTCAATGAATCAAAATCCATGCACTCTGAAGCCCTCTGACAGCATTCACAGGGGTGAAACAGGCTTCATTCCTCCAATGCAATTTGGTCCAACTCTGCAGCTCACCTGTGGGGAAGGCTGGCAAAATTCCAAAGGTGATTAGTGTCGTTTCTATTATTTCACAGGGTGGAGTGTGTTTGGATGGATGGAAGGGAAAGCCTATAATTTCATGGCTGTTAGTAGAACATTTCTGCTAAACCACTTTTTATCTAAAATGTTCAAGATGAGTCGAGGGCCGGGCGCGGTGGCTCAAGCCTGTAATCCCAGCACTTTGGGAGGCCGAGATGGGCGGATCACGAGGTCAGGAGATCGAGACCATCCTGGCTAACACGGTGAAACCCCGTCTCTACTAAAAACTACCAAAAAAAAAAAAACAAAAAAAAAAAAAAAAAAAAAAAAAAAAAGCTGGGCGACGGGGGGGGGCCTGTAGTCCCAGCCACCCGGGAGGCTGAGGCAGGAGAATGGCGTGAACCCGGGAGGCGGAGCTTGCAGTGAGCTGAGATCCGGCCACAGCACTCCAGCCTGGGTGACAGAGCGAGACTCCGTCTCAAAAAAAAAAAAAAAAAAAAGATGAGTCGAGGGCACGGTATTGTCACCAGAATCGAATGCACCCATAGATGTTACTAAATCTTAACTGATCAAGTCATAAAAATGTAAATATTTCTTCCAAAACGTTGATTACCTTTTAACCCATTTGTGTGTGTGTGTGTGTGTGTGTGTGATCAAAATCATCTTTTAAATTATTTAAACTCTGCAGATTTCTCTGTTAATATAAGATTAGCATTGCGAGATTAACCTGGACCAGTTAGGAAAAGGTATTGAAATTGCATTTTAAAATTGTGCCACCAGTGTCTTGTTTAGGAAGAATGACTTGGGTAAAACCAAATGTTGAGTTATCAAGTATTTCAGTACCCATATTCATCATCTGCTGTAAGTGTAAGCATCTTCTCATTCTTATAGATTCTTTGAATTACATTCTAAATGACTACCATGTCAATAGATTAGAACAACAATTATGTCATGCTCTTTTGTTGTCATGGGTCATTTTCATCAAATGTTCAGTAATTTCATTGCAGTGTGTAATTAGGTGAAGAAACTCCACCCGAGCGTCCATGGGTCAGCTATGTGGACTCTAGCTGCCAAAGGCGCTTCTCCTTCTGAACAGAGCGCTTTGCTCAGCCAGTGTAGACATGGCCTGATAAACAATGGAACTTCTCCCTTGAGAACTGGAGTTTGGATTGATCTAATTCTTTAACTCAAAAATGTGCACAGGTTTGATGAGTGGTTAAAATGCCTGCCTTTTAGTGAAAAGAGAGCTTAAATTGACAGTACTGTGAAGAATTCTATAATTTATAATGAACTCAAAAGGCAGTAGCATTCACTGTTGCAAAAGCTAATCAAGGGACTATCAAATCAAAGTTTTCACATGAGTTTAAATATCTGTGGCAGGGAGGTTGTTTGTGCAGATTTTTTATCTGTCAGGTCTTAACACTAAACCTGCCAGAGTGCAACAGGGTCCTGTCACTTTTAACCAAGATGTCACATATATTGTGGGAAACACGCTGCTCTGCATTTTTTCTAGGATTTTACTGGGAAAAGCAAATGTAAAATAAAGTTTTTTGTTGTTGTTGTTTGCTTGTTTTTTTTTTTTTTTTTTTAACACTGCATTTTTATTTTGCAGATTCTCAGGATGATGGAGTGAGTGATGGAATAGGTTGCCAACTGTAGTTACTCCACTCAGCACAGAATGGCTGCGGGGAAATACAATCAGACATGCCCAAAGAAGTCTGCTTAGGGTGAAACAAATACCTTTGAGGTTTAAATCAGGTGTGTAAAGAATATTGCAAACAAGATTCGTTTTTGGCTTTTTTTTTTTTTTTACATTTGTGCTTGTCAAGAAAAGTAGAAAGGCTGATGCTTCTTGCCTGTTTTTCCAACTCTTTTAATGCTACAAAATACACCCCAAATTTAACCCATTTTCTCTCCTAGGATTTGATATACCCTATTTACTCCCTTGAAGGTCCTCTATCTCATCAAAACTTTAGATTTTAAAAGCATGATTGTAGATTTTATATTCAAAAGATTTTGATTTTGGAGATATCTTAAAATTGGAAATTGAACTCAGATAGGCTTTACCATTTGTCTATTTCCGTAGAAGAATAAATACTATTTACCGTATAGGAGTTAGCTGCCAGAAACCTAAGAAAGTTATGTTCAAATTATTTTTACAAATAGATGTTCACATCACCTTTAAACAGTTGTTAAATGGCTCAGAAAAATCAAGCAAAGTTAACATTTTTTAAAAAATACAAACCACATTTCTTTACAGGATGAGGTTGTACTTAATAATCTATGCTTAATTCATTCAGAAACTACACAATTTTTGTTGCTATATTTTGTTAGAAAGGAAGGAGAGACTGTTTCTACAGGTGTCATAGAAAAATCAATACTGAGCCAAGGATTATTGGATCCCATAGAACCATGGAGGCGTGGCAGTGACATTCTCCCAAAGGTGAGTAGGGGCATTGATTTCCCTTCCCATGCCTGCAGAAATATGACACAATGAACAGAGGCTAAATTTAGACAGGAAATAAGTCTGATTTGAAACTGTACTGTAAAAAAAAATAGTGATACTTTTTTCTAACAAATAAATGAGAAAATGTAAGTAGAATTTCAACATATGCATTTTTCTGATTTATTTTCTTAGATTCTTTTCTTTATCCTCTTGGATACTTTTGAAAAGTAAACCCCCCAAAATGGACTCCTTGACTGACATTTTATCTGTAATTCAGATCCTATGATTTCCACGTGGAATACTTGCATTATACGATATAAAAGAGTCTCTCTCTTAAACCTATAACCAAGAATGCAGCAACCCGTCAGTTTCTAAGAAAAAGCATATTATCTGCATAATCGCAATCACACTTACAGATATGAGCCCATCACTAACCTTCCTTATTTAAGCTATGTATTTTTCTAGCTAATTTGTGCTATAATTTTTAGACACAAACTTGCTTGTTTACATATTTTACAGTTCCTTCTAGATTTCTTAAAGCTAAAGAACTATACATAACATATTGGTTGTTTGACTGCATTGCTTAGCATTCCATCCGTGCAGGCAGACGGTGTTCCTAGGTTTGGAAATATAAATCCCATGGGAAGTCAGCTGAAGAACATTTTATACATCCCTTATCCTGTTACGAGCCCTGTGCTGTTCTGTCTCTCTATAAGGTAAGAGATTTCTTGTGAGTTGCCTTCCAGAAGTAGAAAATGTTGTATGCTAATGGATGTTGCTTCAAAGTGGCTTCTGGAGCTCATATAGAAATTGTTTTATAAGCAAAAGAATAATCGGAACAATTCAAGTTATGCACACACGCATGTTCATCTGTCCCCAGGTAGCATTTGGTTGTTCTATCCTGGGATCCACATTCTATAATATTGTCTTCCTCATGTGAAGTGAGATGGTAAATTGTTCATTTTTATAATGAATTTGAGCAGAGTAGAAGATTAAGGAAAATAATTTAGGCCTCAACGTAGAAAATTGACAAATTACCATCTTGCTTTGTCTGGGATAGATATACTTTGAGTTTTAGTAATTTGTGGGATCAAAAATGGATTATAAGAAGATTAAGCCGGGTGCGGTGACTCACACCTGTAATCCCAGCTACTTGGGAGGCTGAGGCGGGAGGACCCCTTGAGTCCAGGAGTTTGAGGCTGCAGTGAGCTATGATTGTGCCACTATACTCCAGCCTGGGTAGCAGAGACCACATCGCTATAAATAATATAACATTAAAAGATAGTTAAAATATAAAATGCTAGCACATTCACAGTAATATAGAAATCTTAGGTTTTTTTTTAGATTTTGCTTTCTGCTGACCAGTCAAAATTCTTACTTTTTTTTCTTATTCTGAACTTTCAGACTGGCTGAAACCACAACGGTTGTTTGCAATCTGCACTCTAACTTTGGATCACCTAGTTAATACTCTGACTCTGATTATTACCAAAGACAATATTCTCTAAAAGATATTCTCTATAAGAAGGATGCTCCTGCATTATTAATAACATCACAGGGAAAATGCAACATTTTGGATGTCACATCTGATAAGGTAAGATTTTATCATGTCTCATAAGATGTGATTTCCTATGATTGTACTTATGACTATCCCAGCCCCATGAAAGTTTTCATTTTTCCATTTGGTATAGAAATCTATAATATAAAGCTTCATATACAGTTATTTAAACTGTGACCTAAAAGCCAGGCTATTGAATATATTTTGTTTATGTGTAAGTCACATTATTTTTACTGTTTTTTTCTATCCTTTGCATCTTAGAAAAATATGACTCAATACACCATACAGCATATTTAAATTAAAATATAAATTGTGTACATCATTATTCTTACGTGGGGGGGGAGGCTGGGAAAAGCATGCTAATCTGTAACCCTGCACAAAATTTGACTTTTGATGTGTGAATTCTTAAATGTACACAAACCAAAGACAATGGCATACATACTTTGACACGTTCTGAAGTTAAAAAAGGACATGAGGATTGTGTGATAAGTGGCAGCCTTGTGTCTACTATTGTAATAATATAATGTCTGCATGAGAAGAAAAAAAGTACAAAAAACAATGGCGAGATGATGGAGAAGCTGAACATAAGTAAAATTCCAGGTACCTGTTGATGCAATATAAGGATACTAAAATATCTAGCCCTCTATGTATGCTGTATATCCTGTAATCCATCAGAATGGAGGCACTGTCTTCAAGTCCAAAAATATCAGTGTGTTCAACACTGCTACCCTGTATGCTATATTAAAACCTCTCATAATATGTAAAAGATATATTATCCATGTTTGAGCAACATGATATAGCCATTCTCTTTTTGGGTTAAGCATATCTTATGATTTTCCTAAAATGTCACAAAGATAAGCATCTACTAGATAATTTGTGATTTGTAAATATCATGACTGTCTGAGGGGAAGTGGCAATTAATGGAAGCATAATTATCTTCAATGTGAAGAGGGTCTGGGATGCTGACTTTGGGGAACAGAGTGTCTTTGGCTCCTTAGCATTTTCTTGATTTGCTTTGTTGTCGTCCTTCTGGTTCTTTCTGGATCCATCTCCCTTTTGTTTCCATTTGAATCCTCTATTGTATTCCAGTTGGCAGCTAAAGAACAGAAACACAGCAATAAGACTGAGTGGCTACATTTTCCCAGTGCCACCAACTGGGAGTTAAGCTGACTAACATTTTGAAAGCCCAGCCCATTTCATTCACAGCAGGATGGCAGGTAAAAGCATTTCTGTATTAAAGTACACACTTTGTTTCTTCAGGTTCTTGGTCTAATTTCTCTTGTTTGCCAGTTGGGGAGAGAAATGAAAGTATGTTGGGGATGAAATGCCTGGGGTATTTAATCAAATGCCCAGCAACTCCTGATTATAGGATGCAAAAATTTCACTTTCGAGGATTAACTATGGTGGATTTTTTTCAACCCAAATGGGTGTACCCTTCTCTCCAGCATGTTATGGGGCTACTTTCTACCACTGCCAAAATAGAATGTAGTAGAAGAATTCCAAGTACTTTTAATAATAACTCCTGGGTTATTAAAAATTAAATATCTGGGGTAAAAAAAAAATCCCATTAAATGTACATTTTCGTGAAGTACCTCAAAACATTTTGTTTTACAAAGTTTTACATGTCATTATTTGCTCCTACTAGAACAAGAAATTGAGAATGGGTTTCACAGTGTTCTGTTAATTTGATTACTGTGTCCTAAGTGGTAAGTATAAACCTCCTTATGTATTTTGTGAAGCTCACTTAAGCAAATATTAAAAAGCACATTATCATATCACTATGCTGATCCTTGACCTTTTGGCTTGTCACTGTCTTGTGTTGGATGTCTTTTTCTCATGTGCATGCGGATGAAGCTTGGGGACAGAAAGAGTGAGGAAAAGCATTAACCCTGTTCCCTGAATAGTAATTGGCTGTGGAATTGTCTTTTTGGAGGGGACTTCCCCTGGGAGCAGTGAAATTGGGATGAATATTATCAGTTTGCATTGACATTGAATGCATTTTTAAGGAAGCTTAGATCACTTTATGAGTCATCTTGGATGGGTGAATGCAATACACAGTTGCAGTAGGAAGACTAAAGTTCTGAGATGGGTCAGATGACAGTGATAATATCATAACTCATTTTATGAATGAATCAAAAAGTTCCTCAGCTAGTGCCCACATACTCATATATTGAAATAAATTTTACAAAGCCTCTTCTTTCCCTAGAGTCTGCACATGCGCCATCTTACCATGGAATATAAACCTGCTTTGCCTGGTTTTATATTCTATGACCATCCTGTAGATATTTCTTATCAGATTAGATCAACAGTTAACAGAGAGTACAGTGGAAAAGTAAAATAACATTTTCAAAGTTTTAGCAAGAAAAATATGAATAATTAAAGATGAAGGCATGTGCATGTTATGACTGTACCTAGGATCTTTTCAAGGGCTTGAGGTCCCTCTGTCTCAGTAATTAGACGAATTCTGTAGCCAGTTTGGCCTCAACCTGACAAAGATTTTCTATTTATAAATGTCCTTTGGGTCCATGAGGAATTTTGGACACTCATTTATTTTCTAAAGAGAGGTTCAAGATCAATAAGTTCAAAATATTTCAAAGTTGCCATGCATTTCTCTGTTTAAGTATAGCAGCACTGCCATGGATATCACCAAAATCATTCAGACACTGAACAGGGCAACTCCATGGCACTCTGGTACACTAAATTACCCCCTCGTTGTCTAATAATATGAGGCCTTTACATTTGTTTAGTGCTTTCTGGTTTTCAAAACCCTTTCCCAAGATAGTCATGAATGAGGATAAGATTTAGAGAGGTAGGGCACAAGGATGATTTTTTTTTTTTTTTTTGCATTTCTTTTTCTAACTTGTTAAATGAAAAATGCTAGAGAATAAAATGTGTTTTGTTTTTTAATCAAAGAAACACATACAGTGTGAATTAGAGCATAATTGTCATGGTGAGGAGAAGGGAAAGGAGGCAGTCACCGTTCAGCTACTGTGGTTTGTAGGGGTCCACTATGCTATGTTAATAAGTTTACAGCTCAAAAGAAGGCTGTACCATTTCTCTCTAATGTAACATAAAGTTAACAGACCCCTTGAACAGATACGTCTTTAAATATGAAGATCAATGATCCATGGTTCAGGTCAAATACCTGCTCACACATATTTACTGAGCATACTGGTCCAAATTTTTCAACAAAGTAATAATACAAATAGAGGAGGGGAGAGAACAAGGACTCCTTGGGCCTAGGGGTGTTTCCCCAAGCAAGTTTCAAGCAAAACCATTTTTAATTGGAAGCTTTGTGATGTAGCTTAGAAATTCACTCTATTCTGTTATGATTATTTTACTGTTTTTAAAAGATTTAATAATAAGGGGCTTTGGCTTCCTTGCTACAGGAATCTAGAATATTGATGTATGTATGAATGTGGGTAATATGAAAATATTACCACTCAAGTTTGATGCACAAATATGGTGGTTGAACCAGAATTGGACTGGTTCGTATTCCTACTCTACCACTTATTAGCTGTATAAACAGTGTCTAAACCCGCTTCTTCACCTACAAAATGAGGAAAGTAATCATACCCATTCCCAGAGTGGTTGTAAAGATTAAACAGGATAATGAATATAAAGCCTACGTTAAGAGGTTGATGAGTCTTAGCAATGATCTTTAATGTTGTTGTTATTTATTGCCTGTCTTTGCATGTATACACATATCCTCTATATACAATTTTTCTGTATTCATTATGATTCAAAAAATGTTGCCTAAAATTACCTAATAAAAATATTAAAGAAAACTGTGTCAGGCGATCATGGTAACTACAGAAACTGGGAAAAACGTGAAAAGGCAGTACCTTCCGTCAGCATTACCAGCCTTTCTTGAGAAGGTACACTCACTCTCTCCTTATTTGCTCTGTCTGTTTTTCTCTACTGCTAAGACCTCCTTTCAATAAGGACCTGAAATTCATCCACACAAAGATCTAGATCTAGATGACTGAGAACATTTGAGGTGCTGCCCTTGTGAAGGTCACTGACCTCTTATTAAGGGTCAGATACTAAGTTGATGAGGTTTCAGGCATCGGTAGCAGCTGGAGACATTTGTTTGACAGTGTGATCTACCCCTTGCCTTCAGGAGCTCTCCTCAGAGTGGTAATGGTTAAGTGGGCCAACAGGTAAGGTTAGTTCTGCTGCTGAAGGTGCCTGCTGGGGCTCTCTATGGGGTTTGTCTGACATCCTCAAAGGCTGCCTCTGTCTCTAAGCCTAGGGCCATTTAGGAATGTCTGTCAGCTTTTACAATTTTTTTCTTCTTTTCTCCCATTTATATCTGTGGGTTTTATATCTAGTTATACCTTAAACACAACTGTAATCCTTTGAGCATTTTTTCCTAATATTCTTTATTTTTGGATATACATCAATTGTTTTTTTTTTTTTCTACCCACATCCCATCCATATTCTCATTCTTGGTTGTCCATTGTATTTCTTTCAGAGATCTGTATTCATAATTTAAAGTATTTCACATATCTGACTATTTTTCTGAGGTGTTCTCCTGAAATATTCTTTTTTAAAATGTAACTTGTTTCACCTGTATTTTCTGTACCCATGTTTTGGGATTTGAACGATCGCGTTAAAGTTTAAGGTATGCCTTCACTAGGAATGTGTGCTTAGAAAACCATTTAATTTCTCAGCTGAGTTTATCAGAGGTAGAAATAGAAGACTCTGCCCATAGTATTGTAAAAATCAAATCAGATCAAAGTGTTTTGTAAACTCTAAAATGATGTAGAAGTTTTTATGTTTTCTTCTTTTCTTTTCTTTTTCTCTTTTTTTTTTTTTCTTTTGAGACAGAGTCTCACTCTGTTGCCCAGACTGGAGTGCAATGGCACAGTCTTGGCTTACTGCAGCTCTGCAGCTTCCACCTCCCAGGTTCAAGCAATTCTCCTTCCCCAGCCTCCCGAGTAGTTGGGATTACAGGTGTACAACACCACTCCTGGCTAATTTTTGTATTTTTGTAGAGACAAGATTTTACCATGTTGACCAGGCTGGTTTTGAACTCCTGACCTTGGGAGATCTGCCTGCCGTGGCCTCCCAAAGTGTTGGGATTACAGGCATGAGTCATCATGCCTGGCCTATGTCTTATTTTTACTTATTACAACTAGCCCCTCATACATGTTTTTTAAAAGATGGGCATGAAGAGACATATCATGTTTAATAATTTGTGAAAGAAGTGATAGGATGATCTCTCTTTTGACATTTTCCCCATTACCTGAAAGAATTATTCTGTGCATTCCTATGATATGGCTGTCAATTGCCTTCTCCCAGCATTATATAATTCAGCACAGAGAGGAGAATTTTCTCAGATGTAAATGTAAGAGAAGAAACTTCTGCTGGTAAACAGAAGCAGCCTGTCCTGCTGCTTTGAGTCACATCCACAAACTGTTTCTCAAAGGGTTCAGATCCTTTTTGAGAACATCAGTCATGGATTCATGAGCATCAGTCCATGATTCATGGACTGAAATCAGGAGGCACGAGTGCTTCAGGATCCTCTACACAAATGAGGGATGATACAAGTTAATATTTATCGAGGACCTACTATGCATAAGACACTTCAAATAATAATGATTGCTGACTTGAGGTTTTTGCTAGACATTGCATAGGCACTGAACTACAGATTTTGTCCAAGTTATTTGATCCTTAAACCACTCAGTGATACTGGGATTATTACATCCACTTAACAGTTGAGGAAACTGAGGGTCGCCTGACACCAAAGTCAATATTTATTGGATTTTCCCCCAGGATCCTGGGATGCAGATATTATGATGTTCATTTTGTAGCTAGAGCCGTTGGGACACAGAGTGTTTCAGTAACTTGTCCACATAGCTCTATGTGGAAGAGCTGCAATCCCAATCAGGTCGGCCTGACCTAAACACTCCACTGCACTAACTTGCTGAGTATTTCTAATCTTGGGAAGAATCTTTCTTTTAGTTTTCTTTTAATTAACAATCAACTATGGATTGATACTTTCATAAAATAGAATACAATTGAATTACTAGAAAAATAAAATTAAAACCCAGACATAGAAAACAGAAACTCAGTTTTCTATTATTAGATTCAACAAACATAAAATTACTCTGCCACTTTGCTGTAGGTGTTTCTAAATGATTGCTCACAATGTCTGTGCCTATTTTGTGGCGGACCAGTAACAAAACTGCTGGACTCAGCAGCCAGCCACAGACGAGACTTTGAGGAGCACTTGTCTAGGACTGTGGAATGTGACCTAGCTGAAGATAAGTCGGTTTCCTTATTCATTAGCAGAAGTCTTGTAGGCATGGATTTAATTTCAATATTTACCAGTAAGGCCTTGGATAATACCCAGGTAGGAAATAGACTAAAACACAGTTAAACATTAAAAGTCATTGCCCCTACTTTTTGTGCTTTTTTATCTAGGGAAAGTTAAATGGAATGTCTTAACAATATACCCACAGGAATTAAATTAATTTTGTGTGGAATATGTATTTGAAGGCCTACTGTCTTGTAACCTACATAACCGAGAAATGTAGACCATTGTAAATTAGCTTATTTGATAAAATAGGTATACCACTATATTGCAGGTATATTACTTTTTCTCCAGAGGACAGACTCACTGTTGTGTTGATTAATTAGCATTCTTACCCACTATATCCAAGCAGGTTACAGAAATTAAAACGTGCAGGATGACAAAGCCAGAAAAGCAAACATTTCTGGTTAGTTCCCACAATGACACTATAGAAATGCTTGTCACTTCCCTCTCCTTGCTGGGCAGAGCAAGTTAGCTCAGCATTGGTCCCCTTTTCAGCATTTGTCAAAGCAGATCTTAGAATGGCCATGAAAAATAGCTGGTTAGTGTCATTCAGGGGAGAACAGGGACTATAGCAGGTACCTGTCTCCATTCCTTGAGAAATATCCACAGAAAATAGATGGGAGAACAAGTCTTAATAAATAGACGATGCAAAAGTTGCTATTTTTGTGCTTATTTGGTAATATTATATGCCAGACTTCAAGACAAAACTTAGTTTATCTTGTTTCCTGGCCCACCCTCTCAAAGCACATTACTGCTGTTTGGAATGCCACACTAAGTCAGTATTAGTAGGAGTTACGATTAGTAATGATTGGACTTTAACTTCAAGGAAGAGGTACTAGATTAGAAGATCTCTTTGGACCAATCATTGCATTATGTGTGTTGTAGTCATTTCAATGTAGGACTTTTTCTGCAATCAGTGAGGTAAAAATAACAGCAGAAAGTAGAAAGAATCCTTGTTTGTCCTATAATGGAGCCTTTCTTGGCCATTAAATTGGTGACCTTAGTGTTCTGAAGTTCAACTGAAACTCCTTCATTCTTGTTCTTAAGCAATGCTTTGTCTTGGTGTAAAATCTATTATTTAAATTTAATGTAATAATTCATGCACTGATTATTCATTTATGGAGTGCACACTTATGTACCAGGTCCTGTGGGAGATTGCTAGATCTTGGAGATAAAACTCTGAATACTTAATTTTGCCCTCAAGAAGTTTCCACCTTGGTTATGGAGGCACACAGAGGCAGAGATTGAAAATATTGTAGCATCTGCTATAATAAATGATTTTTTTTTGAGACATTCTCATTCTGCCACCAGGCTGCAGTATAATGGTGCAATCACAGCTCACTGCAGTCTCCACCTTCTGAGCTCAAGCAGTCCTCCCACCTCAGCCTCCCGAGTAGCTCAGACAACAAGCACGTGCCACTATGCCTGACTAATTTTTCTTTTATTTTTAATAGAGATGAGGTCTCACTAAGTGCCTAGATTGGTTTCAAATTTCTGGGCTCAAACGATCCACCCATCTGAGCCTCCCACAGTGCTGGGATTCCAGGCGTGAGCCACTGTGGGGGCTCTATGAATGCAGAACTGACAAGCTCTGGCTGTCAAGTCAGGAAGTGCTTCACAAAATAGTTGACATCTAGCCCAGATAAGGAAAAATAAATAAGAGTTCTAAATGTAGTAATGGTAAACACTTATATTGATATTTTTGTAAGAGTTCTAAATGTAGTAATGGTAAACACTTATATTGATATTTTTGTACAATGTGACCTCCTTGGGCTCTTTTTATTCATGACCTATTTTCTTGGGAGTCTTAGTCCTGATAGAGCACCTGTTTCCATGGAATCTTTTCATGTTGTTTCTCTGCTTCTCCGTGTCATGTTCCTTGTGTCTGGGCAATAGCTAAAAGTTGGTGTGGCTAAAAGCAAATTTTGTTTATGCTTTCCATATCTCTCCACTGCCTGTCTTTACCATATTGATTGCCAGCAGCTTCCTTCTAGTTTCAAAAACTTAGCATCTGGTGATTATTTTAATTTCCTTCTCCTATAACAAAATTCATCAGGAGTTAACAGGCTCTCAACTTTTAAATAGGACATTAGCCTTGCCTGCCAGGATCTGCAATAAAAGGCACACCTAAATAGTATTTAATTTTTTTAAATGACAGCTTATACTGACTCAATTTTAGCTGCGTGAACTTTGACCACATGGAGACTTTTGTTTGAAAAAATTAAAGTAGGTAAATTATAGGGAGATTAGAGAATTTTAGAAACACTCCCTTTCTATTACTGTTTTTTTTTTTTTTTTTTTTTTTTTTTAATTCCAGGAAAAGAAAAGGTGGGATGCTTCTAAAAAAAAAATAAGCACTTTGAGGACTAATGACTGTAACCATGCACTGCTAACTGGCAAACCAGACGAAGTCCACAGAGAAAAAAGATAATGATTCACAATGGGAAAAGTTCCCCAAGTGAGCCAAATAGGCCTCCTCATGATGTCTGGCTGCAGATTAGACATTGGTGAATCCACCCAAACTTGGAGTCATTAATAAATGCCAATGCTACAGTAAATGTCAGCTAAAGTGTGAAGGGAGCAAATCCCTGCATGCCTCAAGAAAGTGGAAAAAGGGCCGGGCGCGGTGGCTCAAGCCTGTAATCCCAGCACTTTGGGAGGCCGAGACGGGCGGATCACGAGGTCAGGAGATCAAGACCATCCTGGCTAACATGGTGAAACCCCGTCTCTACTAAAAATACAAAAAGCTAGCCGGGCGACCTGGCGGGCGCCTGTAGTCCCAGCTACTCGGGAGGCTGAGGCAGGAGAATGGCGTGAACCCGGGAGGCGGAGCTTGCAGTGAGCTGAGAGCCGGCCACTGCACTCCAGCCTGGGCGACAGAGCGAGACTCCGTCTCAAAAAAAAAAAAAAAAAAAAAAAAAAAAAAAGAAAGTGGAAAAAGTCCATCTCAGATCTTATTTTTGTACAGACACACTTTCTATTCCCATCTAGAATACTGCAGTTCGGACATGGATAATGACTAATGCATCTTAAGATGCTCACAGTCACTGCTTGATAAATATACGTCACCATTCATTTATTAAGAAAAACCAATTAAAACATTTTTTTTTCTTTTTTTCTGAGACAGCGTCTCATTGTGTCACCCAGGCTGGAGAGCAATGGTGCCATCTCGTCTCACTGCAACCTCTGCCTCCCGGATTCGAGCGATTCTCAGTCATGTGCCACCATGCCCTGCTAATTTTTGTATTTTTAGTAGAGATAGGTTTTCACTATGTTAGCCAGGCGGTCTCGAACTCCTGGCCTCAAGTGATGGCTCACTCCTGTAACCCTGGCACTCTGGGAGGCCGAGACAGGCCGATCACTTGAGGTCAGGACTTGGAGACCAGTCTGGCCAACATGACAAACCCCCATTTCTACTGAAAATACAAAAATGAGCCAGGCCTGGTAGCACACACCTGTAGTCCCAGATACTTGGGAGGCTGAGGCAGGAAAATCACTCGAACCTGGGAGGCGGAGGTTGCAGAGAGGAGAGATTGCTTCAGTGCGCTCCAACCTGGGTGACAGAGTAAGGCTTCATTTCAAAAAAAAAAAAAAAAAAAGAATGCACAGATGCACACATTTTAATGAATAGGTTTCATCTAAATCTTAAATACTAGGTTTCCTAAAATGCGTTTCTTATTTTATGTCAGTATTTTCATCATAATATTACAATATTGTCTTAAAAGCATTCTCAGCTCAATGATCTTCACATGTAAAGAGTATGATACCATAAAACCTTACCTTTTACTTTTCAGCTTTTGTATTACCAATAAAGAGGGATTCTGAGAATTGTATTTATTTTTGTGAACATGAAGAAAAAAGGAGTTCCTAGAAAAGTTAGATTTGCCTAAAGGGATCACTTACATTTATTTTAAATATTTATTTTCACTATACCTTGGCTATCCTAATGCATATGGTTTCAGACTTCAGTTTGTTTTATATCAAGGATATGAGGATAGGGAAAATGAGTGATTTCTCCTTGTGCATTGCTCTACTGAGTTCTAGCCTTTCGACACATAGAAAATGACGGTTGGACTTTCTCTGTCTGATTAGAGAAGGAAATAGTAAAGGAAATAATATAAAAAGGATTATCTTCCTGGAAACCTTGGTCATCCCTATTAGAGAGTCTCTCATTTTAATCTTCATGTTATGTTCACTTTTATTTCACTTTGCTAGTCATGGCTTATGAAAGATTTTAATTGAAAATATTTGATTTTATTTTCTGTCTGGGATTTATACTTTAAAATAAGTGAAATTTAGTGTCTGGCATGCAACTTATTCAGAAGTGACTAAAACAAAATCAATATAATGGTTGTTCTTAAGGCACTTGCAACAGCAATTAGAAAAATATTAATAGTTAACTCATTATGCTTACAGAATCACAAAGGAGCATCAGAACAGTTCTGATTTAAGAATGTCTGGGTAATCAATGATGAATGCCAGCCTCATCAAATGAGTGACTGCTTGAAAAGAATTTGGGTTTTGACAAAACTTTAAGCAAAAATTGACAGCAGCATAGGGCTCTGTTTAGATCTCTGGCATGGTAGTGCACTGGCAGATGCTTGGTTCTGACAACAAAGACTGAACAGGTTGACAGTGAAAACTGAGTAACATTTGCCTTCTGCAGTAATGAATTCTCACTGTGAATCACAAGTGGTTTCTTTCATGCAAACCATAAATATAAATGGTGGCAAAGCCATGTATTACATGTTTTACTAGCTTCAGTCATTCTTATCCATTAACTCACAAAATGTATTTATTTGCTATTGCATATTAATAATAGTGTGGATAGTACACAGGTGGCTTCTGTTTTACTAAGATCACTTTATTTTTCCACAGCTTTCAATATAATCCAAATACAATTTTAGAACTGAGTTTAACTTTTGATATAACTGCCATGACAGAGTGCTTAAAATGAATTTAAGATGTCAACTTATAAAATTCTTGTTACGAAAAAAATTCAAAATTTCAATTTGTACATTTTCAGATGGGGTGGAAAGAAAGTATGGTCAGATCTTAATACCTGAAAACCAGTTTATTATCTTATACACTGCCAAGAGGATAAATATGCAATAAATGTAATACATGCATGTGTGAACATTTAAAATATTTATTGACTTCTGTATAAATGAGGTCAATGAATTATTCTAAAAACTCATATATTTTAATAAAAGCAGTCATTATAACTATTGTAAGTACATGTAATGACACATTACACTTTTAATATATAAACCAGATAGGTAGATTGAAAATATAAACATTCATGACCACATTAGATTTTCTATTATAGTACAATTAAAAGGCGTTTATTAGCTATCAAGCTATCTTTTAACTGTCCAAATTTATAACATAATTAAAACTTTATAGAATGGCTCAAAACCCTACTTCTTTTATGACTGATTTATCTAATTCATAAAACTAATCTGTATTTAACATGAAAGACATATTGAAATTAAAATAATGGTGAGCTGCTTTTCCTATGTGAAATTCCATACTTATTTTTCAGCTATTAATATAAAATACTTATCAAAAATATTAGTCAATATGAACTGATAAACTCTTACATTCCAGGCACTGTGCTAGGCTCAAATATAGAGATGAATGAGATAAATTATCTGTCTTTTAGGACATTGTCAAGTTGGGATGAGAGGAAAAATCAATAAATTGCCAGACAAAGTAGAGAAAATTTAGTGTCAGTAAATCCCTATGCGGTAAATGGGAAATGTGTCATTTAAAAAAGATGACATTTAAGCTGATTGCTGAAGCATGCAGATTGAAGACATTAGGGGAATCTTTTTTATTTTTTGTTTTTGTTTTTGTTTTGATATGTAGTCTTGCTCTGTCACCCAGGGTGGAGTGCAATGGCACAATCTCTGCTCACCGCAACCTCTGCCTCCTCTGTTCAAGCGATTCTCCTGCCTCAGCCTCCTGAGTAGCTGGGATTACAGGCACGCACCACCACTCCCAGCTAATTTTTGTATTTTTAGTAGAGACGGGGTTTAACTATGTTGGCCAGCCTGGTCTTGAACTCCTGACCTCATGATCCGCCCACCTCAGCCTCCCAAAGTGCTGGGATTACAGGCATGAACCACTGCGCCCAGCCAGATGAATCATTCTAAGCAGAGAAAATAACACCTGCAAAAGTATGCCACAGTTATGTTGGGAATTTCAATATGATAGAGCTCTGAGTGTACATGCATGTGAGGAAAAGGAGGTAAATAAGGAGTTAGAAAAACGTAATGAGACCAGGTGGTGATGAACTTTGAATATAAAGCAAAGAAATCTGGATTTTTAACCCTGTAGGTAATAGCTGACCAAGGTATATGATTACATGTCTGCTTTTTAAACAGCCTTATGATTTGAAATGCTGTGTTGTTATTGTGGGTTTTGTTTTTTTTTTTTTTTTTTTTTAAGATGGCTAACTCTGCCAACCATAGACAAATATACATACTGGCATGGGCAGAAAGAAGAGAGGAACTGTTAGAAAGATTTCATTATTTTCCAGCCCCCAAAATAATGCGGTGATTTTAGGCATAATAATGAGAATGAGGAAGACAGGCTAGATTCAATAAACATTTTTGAGTTAGTATCCGCAGATGTTAGTGACCAGTTGAATGAGATGGAGCAGAGCGAGGGAGAAGTTAATGACTGCAGTGAATGTTCTGGTTGAAAGTACCACAATGGATGATAGTGCCACTATGACTTATACCAGAAGTAGGCCAATTTAATGGGGCTAGAGAGGGAGATAAATATTGTTTAAAATGCCTCTAAGAAATCCTGGTGGAGATCTCCAGAGGTTAGTAATACGAACATGGAACTCAAAAGGCTGTGACTGTTTCATTCTCATTTTGTATGTCTTGAGATAGACGAGTGTTGAATGTAGGAAGTAGTATTTGTGAGGCTGTAGAACTTCTTTTTTCTCAACATCTAACCTGGAAGAATGAATGAAAGCATGGAAGAACATCACAGCTGGGCACTTGGCAAGCCAGCTCACATTAAAAGGAGGTATAGAATGGAAGAGCCTGTCAAAAGAGACAAACTGAAGCAAGAGACACTCAGACCAGAGTGGCCCTATGGAAACGAAGGCAAACATGGTTTTGAGCAGAAGAAACTCAGTGGTATCAAATTTCACAAAGTTGCCAAGTAGCATAAAGACAGGTTGGAGTAGTATCAGACTTTTGTTGGAAAAAATGTTTATGATTACCTCAGAAAGAATGAATTAGTGGGAATGTAAGTTATAACGGATAGATTAATGAATATGACTTGAGAAAGTTCAAAGGCAGCAATGGTAAGAAGGGAAATAAGATATTATCTATAAGAAGTGATATGATCAAAGGAAGGCTTTCAAGAAAGTGAGAGAGTTGAGCACATTAGAAGGAAAAGATGTTTATAATGAAAGAAAAGAAGAGAAACACTAATGAAGCAACTCCTGGGGGAGGTGGAAGAGAGTGCAAGCTAGTGCTGTGGAAAGAAAAATGTATACCTCCCTCCTCCAAGACTGGAGGAAAGAAGCTAAGCATGATTGTCAACTGGTAAAATGAGATTTCCTCCTCCTGGGGTCTTTTATTCTTTCGGAAGGAGGAGACAAGGTGGTCAGCTGAGAGTGGACAGAAGGAGAATGTAGAGATTTGTAATAGCTGGTTTGAAGACTAGGACAGGGAGCTGAGCAGATGCAAGTGAAGGAGTTTCTGAGAAGCAGTGAGATGCCAAGTTAAGACTGGAAACCATCCCCTTATACTGGCATCAGTCTGCCCAGGGTGTAACTTTTTTGTTTGTTTGTTTGTTTGTTTGTTTGTTTGTTTTTTAGCATCATTGAGTAACTTCAGAGCAGTAGAGGAAATCTATTGATTAATTTACCCAGAGTAGGAGATTAATCCAGGAGTTTAACAGAAGGACAGGAGGCCAAAATACAAACGTCTGAAAGTACTAATGTAGTAGGGTGGAAACTAGACAGTCAAGAATTACAATATTGCTTCTGCTTTTTACTGTAATCTTGGAGGTTTAGGCAGAAAGGCTTAATTTATTCTGAGGCAGCTTTAAAGGAAGACAAATATTTAGACAGAATTCAGCTTCCCTTTTTACTAGATTCATCATTGTGGAAGACAGCATAAATGGAGGAAATCTAGACTCACTGGCTTAATTTTCTTGAGTTTTTATAGTAAAATGAGTTCTCAGAAAGTTTGTCCTTTGACTAGGATTTTAACCAGAAGACCGTTGTTACTTTGCTTCAACAGCTCTCTGTGTTACTGCTTTCATTCTTCCCTGCATTCTAGTTAGAATGGAATAATAAAAGATTGAGCTCTGGAAAGGGAGCATTATCAATTTATTTATAAAGATTTCACCATAGGCATACAGCTGATACTTGAGTTCCTCTGATCTGTTGATGTCTTAAGTCAAACCTTTAATTTAATGTTATTGAAATCTGTTGAAGTCTGCCTTCAAGTATAAAAAGCTTTTTCATTAATTTGTTGTATGGGATATGGCGTAGTGGACTATATACTGAACTTGCAGGCCAGGTTCTGCCGTCAGCCACTTAGAAGTCCAAATACGTCACTTTATATTTTAGGGCCTCAATGTAATTAGCATAAAAATAACCTCTTTCCTCTGAGGTTGAGACAAAGAGTCTGCCTGGTAGGAGAAATCACCTTATAATAAAATTCCCTTAGATGGACAACCGAGCTCTACATTCTCTCCTTCTCTCTCTTTCCCCCTCTCTCTCCCTCCCTTGACCCTTATCCTCCCCTCTCATGCTGAATAAAGTCAGAATATTCTGGAGACAACTACAAGTAAGATCAAACATCACCTCCTTGTCCCTCACTCCAGTCCCCAGTACAGGACCCCTAGACTGATGGAGGTGCACCTCTGTTTTCCTAGTGCAAATGTAACTCATTCAATTATACAGCCAGTCAACAAATATATATTGAATGTCTGTTGTGTGATAGGTGTTTTTTCGGGTGATGGTGACATCAGGAACCCAATTCTCTGTGATACTACTTTTACTTCACTGTGTTAAAATTTTATGCTCATTTTTATGACTTCCCCACTAGACTATAGCTACGTGGGGAAAGAATTGTGCCTTATTTCCTCAGATCTCAATGGTCTAGCACAATGTTTGACACATAGAGGGTGGTCAATAAAAGATTGCTGGATAAGTTAATTATTAGCTAATAGATTAATAGACATGTACACTCATTTATACTCTGAGATTTATAAGAGAGGAAGTATTTATGGAAGACATAGTAAGTATCTGCTATGTTTAATTCAAAGAAATACATTTAATTAACTTGATTTGTTCTGTGACCTTAGAAATGAAACAAATGTAGGATTTTAGAGAAAGTTACAGTTAAATTTCTCTGAGAAGCATTTTCTGAGGTGCCAACAACAGATAAAGGCATAGAAAATTCCTATTCATAAAAACCAGAGGGTCAGGTTAAGCCCATAGAGAAAATAAGATCTTTGGTTTTCATTGTTAGATCTAATAAGTGATTTCCATGAGTCACTTATTTATTTTGTAATTGAGCAAGTAATAAAATGAATTTAGCATCCGCAGCTTTGTTACAAATGAAGATGGACCATTATGTGCTCTTATTTAATACGAAAGTAAATTTTCATGGTAGTTTAAAAAATTGGTACAGTGTGTGTTCATAATGCTATTATTCAAAGAGGTGATTATCTAGTTCCTCACAGTAGAATCTTAGTTATTCTATTTGAAAGGAATATTTTCACCAAATTGCCAATTCTACAATTCATTGATCAAAGTTGCCGTAATCTTTGATCACCTGGGGCATTACTTCCTGAAGCCCAGTAGGTGAAACAAACATTTGTCTTGCCTGTTCACTCTATGTGACATCCACCAAAATAGTCAAAAATTTAAACCAATTCAATTAGTCACTATTCTATTTTGACCCATTCCCACCAATCAACTAGATAGGCTGAATGTTATTTTCCAGTCACTTTTTTTTTTTTTTAAGTTGAACTGAGTAGTTGATTTGTCATTGTGGAAACACAATTTATTCACATGCAGTCCATAATTGGTATCTTGTTTCTCCTCTCTGGAATCTTTTTATAGTTTTTTATTTCATCAATTTCTGCAGCCATAGTTATGAAAATCCAAAATTTGACTTAAATTTTGAAGTTGAAATTTGTGTTATTATTTTTGTTTGAGACTGGATCAGAGGAGGGGAATTACCTCAGGGAAAATGTTTGTTTAGTGGGCAATTATAATAAACTCTCTGGGAAATTGTACTTTTTTTTTTTTTTTTTGAGATGGATTCTCACTCTGTCACCCAGGCTGGAGTGCACTGGCACAATCTCTGCTCACTGCAACCTCTGTCTCCCAGGTTCAGGCGATTCTCCTGCCTCAGCCTCCCAAGTAGCTGGGACTACAGGCATGTGCCACTACATGCTGCTTTTTGTATTTTTAGTAGACATGGGGTTTCACCATGTTGGCCAGGTTGGTCTTGAACTCCTGACTGCAAGTGATCCACCTGCCTCGGCCTCCTAAAGTATGTGAGTCACCATGGCCTGTACTTCTCTTTATTAGAGCAAATACATTACTCCAGAGGGTTTCTCTTTAGAAATTTCTTGTCATTTTTTTCCTTTCATGTTATCTTTCAATTTTCTAAAAAGAAATGCATGAAATAGTGAAAGAAATATAGGGTTTGAATTCTGAAGTATCTGATTTTGAATCCTGGCCCTGGAATTTCCTTTTCATGTGACCCACAGCAGGTTATTAATCTTACTATGCCTCAGTTGCTGCATGTAGGAAATGGTAAGTACTATTTTGAAGAGTAAATGAAATAACTAATTGCAGCAGGATTAAAAGTGAAATGATTGACCTACAGAGATGTTTACTTTGTGGTTGAAACTATGGGGTATGACAGTGACAAAATGACTGTGTCCATTAAGTCTCATAGGCTAACTAGGGTTGTTACTTTATAGCCCCTTTTATACATACACCTTCATGTGTATACCTGTTGGTATAGTTTTAGCTGTTGGAAACACTCAATCTAAACCAACAAGACAATATTCAATAGTTATAAAGCCCTATAAGGTTTTTGTATTTTAAAAATTAGTTTCATGAATACAGAATGGAAGGGCTCTGACTTGTCAAAAATACAGATAAGCAAAGATCCAGCAGCTTTAATGGACTGATTTATTCCTATACTCATTTCTAAATATTTATTTATTGAGTTGAGTGCCTACTATGTGCTCAGTGTTGAAGATGGAGAGAGAGGGTCAACAAAACAGACCAGAACTTCTGCCTTCATAGAGCTTCTATTCTAGTGTTAACCTATAAATTTAACCCTAAACAAATCTGATGAAGCTGTTGTGAGAGAGAGAGAGAAAAAGAGGGAATTAGCTCTTATATTAACCATATAGACGCAGTTTCCAACTACAGTAAATTAGAACTGTAATGAGTTTTATTTTTATTTTGAACATACCCATATTCTTATGTTTATTTTTGGTGATGTAAATCAAAAGGGGTATGGATAAATTGGAGTGTCTGGGGAAGATAACGCCGTGAATTTTTCTGAAAATCATGTGCTATGGTAAATGGTGTGCTATGGGAAGTGGGTGAAGGAACTAGATAGGTTATGTCCAGAAAAGAACAGGGTCAGGAGAAATGATAGCTGACCTTGAGCAGTGAAGAGCTGATTCAAAGGAAAGGCAACAGGTGGAGTTTACATTTTTGCACTGTAGGTCTGGAACCAAAGAGTGGTAGTTTTTTATGATGTAGATGTTAGCTCAAGACAGAACATTCCAATTAGAAGGGTTATTCTTAAATAAGAGGTTGTCAAGGAGCAAGCGGTCACCAGCTTTCTCTTTCCAGAAGGTAACTCAGCAGTAACTGGAAGTACAGGGGCAAGAGTCAAGTCTGGGTAAGAGATTAGAAAAGTGTGCTTTGGATTCTATGACTCTGAAATACCATTCTTGCTCTGTCATTAATTACTGCAATAATTCATAGCCCAGGAAAGCTCAGAGTCAACATATTTTCAGATGACAATATCCCTATGGGTTTCTGACCTTTAAGCTTTCCTAGAATTTTGCAACTCCATAATTATGTCTGTACCTGGAAAATTCTGTAGGAAAAGACAATGAAGTTTTTCTTACTTGTCAACCATCTTCAAGAAATGTTTTCCGAGCATATGGATTTCACTTTTGGTTTCCAAAATAGTGATTGGAGATTTGCCTGTTTAAATCCCCCCAATTTTTGGCCAGGATTGAACATGACAGGTTATTCTAATGCCCAAATATTAATTTCTATGCCATATCTGTGTATTTCATTGGCCAATCTTCTGTAAGTTTTCTGGATTTCGATTAGTTTGTCCTGAACTGTTGACAAGCAAAATTTATCTAACAATTCATTGCATTAAATGCCTGTTCATTCTTGGAAAGTATATTGATTTTTTTTTTTCTTAGCAAAGTGACAAATACCATTTTCATGATAATAATAGAGATTGATTACATTTTATGGAACACAGAGTAAGAGCTGATCTTAGTGAGACAACCTTGGGGCTTATAAAAGTGAAAAAATCATTTGAATTAATAATGAAGTTAATGAATTCATCTGTTGCTAATGAAATAGAAGTATTTAGAGAAAAATGAAAAGTTCTGCTGCTACACAAACGCTGTCAAGAATTAAGACCAATTTCAGTACTTCCGAGGTGCTGGTTTTGTGAAACCTTTTTTTGTGTGTATGTGAAACCTTTTAAAAAGTTAATACTCATTGTTTTCAAAGCTAAAGCGATGATATTGATCTCTGGCTTACCTAAGCATGCTTTGTGATAGTAATTATATTGAAAGACATTTTTCAATTAACTTAGGACAAAAGTAAATCATGATCAATGAAAACTAAATTTGAACTATTAAGAAGTCTATGGGGAGCAGTCTATGTTTCTGATATGATTTATGCTCTAAAATTTCACTAGTTTCCTTTTCACTCTTAACTTTTTATAGTTAGGCCTAAACTAAACCAAATGTTCATGTGCTTTATTATTCTTCCTTGCTTCTCAGTATCACTTTCCTTATAACCTAAAAAGCATTATTAAAAATAAAAGAACAAAAAATCTGCACATCTATTATAATCTGAATGTACGTTTTTCGAGAATAGAAATAAGAAACAGAGATGTTGAAGTAAGTTGTGGCAGACCTGGAAGGCAATGCATGTCTAAAGTACAGAATTACTTTCTCTGAAAAATCTTTAAAACAAGGAAACCAGTTCATGTCTGTTCAGGGACCTTGCCAATTTCTTCATCTTTCATCCCCATCGCCTTAGCATTGTACCAAACATAGTATCAAGCACATAGTAGGAGCTCAATAATAATTGTTAAGTGAATAAATATGTTTTCCCAATAGGGAAAAGCAATAAAAATCATCATAGCAATCAATGTTTGTTGAGTTACTAATTTATGCCATAGAACTTATGTATTTTATCTCTAATATTTATAATTTTTACATTGTTACAGGGTGATAAGTCCCGGGGTGGGGTAAGAAGAAAATAATGAGCATTAATGAAGCTGAATAATATTTCAATAGCTTCTGAAAATATATGTTTATGTATTTGGTATGGTTATGAAGAAAAATGGCCATGCCTGAGGATTTGAGAAATACCAGAGAATTTACTGTGGATATTTTAAATCTATGATTGTCCTGGACCTAGTAATGTGCTACTATTTTAAAATATTTTCCAATTGTTTCACATGTATATGCTTTGTCTCTTCTATAAATTCTTTGTTGGTAATTTTTTCTTTTTGGTCTTTCCTAAATGCTATCTGTATCATCTAACTACAACTTTGTATTCAAAGAGTTTCTAAATCATAGGTCATCCTTCCTATGATCGAATCTTCAGTTTTTAGAGACAACCTATGATACAAGAGAACTATGTCAACGGCATAGTTGACTATATTACTTTTTATCATAATATCGTTAAGAATCGCTTTATCATCCTTTTCCTTTTATTGGAATTGTAGTTTACATTCTATCGGCGACCGAACGACATCCACTGAATACTTTTGCTCTAGAAACTAATGTTTGCTCATATTCTCACAGTTTGTAAAACATGACTTTGAAAGTAACTTAAATAAAACAACAGGTATAGGGTGTGCTAATTGCCATCACATTTTATAAAACCCTGCAGTAAATAGCTTAGTCATCATTTCCTATCTGAATAGACTTGGCAAAGCTGTTCATTTTCCTATAAAGTACACAGCCAGCAAGGGATACATGTATATCAGTGGTGCTATTAAATATTTGAAAACTTGATTCAATGTATATTAAATATACATTTATAATGTATACATTTATAATTTACTTTTTCCTTCATATTTTTTACCATTAGGAGTGAAGGTAGATTAGAACACATTGCTGAAAAATGCACAGGTAAACCCTAAAATGCATAGATCTACCTAATAATATAGAGAAATTCATGATGAAGTTATGTTCTTTCTATGGTATTTAAAAGTTCAAAGAACTTTTCTGACTCAAAAGATTTATGTTAGTTTTGTGTTAATTATTTTAGAAATTGCTATATAGGCTATAGAAAAAATCCATCTTTATATTATATAAAATTAGTAATTTAAAGAGCATCTATTGGGCATCATTTTGAAAATGAATTGCTGTAAAATTACTTCCTGCGTATTACAAGCTACAATATTCTATGGGAAGTAAATACCTAACATTTACAATATTCTGTGGGAAGTAAATACCTAATAGTAGTATTATGAGTGGTATAGTCTTATGAAAGGTATCTAACGAATGATCAAGTATCATAATTACATAATTTAGCCTATAAGTTCTAGTAATATGTGTATGTATTTATTTCAGACTCTACTCTTTAAAGATTAGATATCATAAGGTCTCCTCTTATTAGATGGAAAGATTGATAGATGAATAAAATGGAAAGTTTTGTAACATAAGTCAATACATATATCATTCACTTTTCTGAATGATTTTAAAGACTGTAATTTCACTTACTTTTGAGAGTGAATCAAACAGAAAGGAAGCCAGCTTCTCCTTCACACCATCTTCAAGTGACACTGTTTTCTCAAGTTATTTAAAAGTCTTTGGCAAGCATTTAATATATTTTCAAATATTATATAAGTTAAATTTTAAATTTATTAAGTTACAGAAGAGTTGTACTCATTGTTAAAAAAATCTGAGTGATACAGACTTGCAAATTAAAAGGAGAAAGCCTTATCGTTACTTCGCTTTCCATTCTCCAGATCTGCTAGTTAAGGTTTTTCTTTAAAGAAAGAAAACATACATATATACACATAGAAACACCGCTTTTATCATTAAAATTGGATTACTCTATATGTATTTTTCTATAATTTCCTTGTTCAAATCAATTATTTGTCTTGAGCATTATCCCACAATAACAAGTTTTTCAGAATCTGAGATCATAACTGCATAGTTTTCCATAGTACACATGCACTCTGATGTTCTTGTAAATTGTCTCACACTTTTCTCTGTAAATTAATAATTATATGAACATCTGTGTGTGTGTGTCTGTGTGTGTTTGTGTGATCCTTCTATTTATCATCATGGGCTTCTGTAGTTACTTTTCTAAGCTAGACTATAGTCATTTTTTTTTATCATTAAGGAGTATGTGCATTACAATTTTTCTTATGCATTACCAGTGGTCCCTTGAAATGATGTATCAATTTGAACTCCCATAAATATCAATTGTCCTCTTCCCAGGACCTTCACCAGTACTGAATATTACTTAGTCTCTTAATTTTTGACAAATATTTCAGTATTTATGGATGATTTATTAATTTTCTAATAATTATCCAAACTTATTTTATTTCTCTGAATGGTTAAAATTGAGTAAGACCTTCTGAAAATGGGTACTTGAAGTAGAGTTATCAGAGATAAAGTAAAGCACTTTTTAAAAGTTTTTTAAAAAGATAATAGAAATATTTTATTGAAATTAGTTCAACTTCAATCATTCTTAAAAAATAAATTAGAATACTGATACAATCATGGCTCACTGCATTCTCAAACTCTGGGCTCAAGGATCTTCCTGCCTCAGCCTCCGGAGTAACTGAGACTACAGGCACCTGCCACCATGTCCAGCCAATTAAAAAAAAAAAAAAAAAGTTGTTTTTGTAGAGATGAGGTCTCACTATATTGCCCAGTCTGGTCTTGAACTCCTGGCCTCAATCTGTTGTCCTGCCATGGCATCCCAGAGTGTCAGGATTACAGGCGTGAGCTACTGGACCCAGCCAAATCTTACCTCTTCAGTGAAGAATTCTATATCTTTATCCCTCAATGGTCATCCTCTGCATCGTACATCTTCATCACACATTTGGTACTTAGGGTTTAGTATTGTTACTTATGGCTCATGTGTAATTCTTCTTTTTGTCTCTGACAGTCCCTTGCACATAATGAACACTGTAAAAATGTGTTGGTTGGTTGAGTGAGTGATCATGTAATTAGACTATGAAGGAGCAGGTCAGGGTCTGTATGTCAATCCCAGGAAATCACTTCTTGACATTTGATGGCTTGTTCTACTCCAGGGAGATTTCATTGCTATCTATTCAAATTGGATATTGCTTGTTTTGGTGACTACAACAAAAGCTAATGCTTACTATTTGTTCGAGTTTATTAATTGCATATTTGAATCAGTCTATATCAAGTGCTTGACAAATTGTATACATATCAAAGTTAGAGTTTTAAAATTTTATTTGAAATCTAATGTTATACAATCATTCAATTTTTTCCCCAGTAGGTCTATGTTCCCAAAGCCCTAGCTTGCTTAGCTCTTTTAAAGTAGTTCAGCTTTCTTAAAAGAAAACTGTTTAGATGTTCAGAATCAGTTCTTATCAGTAGCTACAACATAACTTTTTGGTGAGATCATTAAATACAACATTTCTCACAGGCACAGAATCCTAAGTGCCTGTGCTATCTTCTTACTATAGTTATAGAACCAGGTTATATAATTTGGTTAAGCTTTGAGTATAATGTGGCAATGTATTCATAAAAGTTGAAATATACTTCATGCTACTAAAAATGATAATTTTCTGAGAATGGAAAACAGGACTAGCATGTATTTACCAATGTTATTCAAGATTGTCAAGAAAAGCATTATTCATTTGGAAAAAATAATTTATCATGAGGTAGGAACATTGCAAATACTGTTTCAAGGAATAGGAAATTTTGCAGTATCTACTTCTCTTATTTTGAAAGTCAAGCGCTTAGTAAAGTCACCTTGGAAAAATGGATGTGATTTATTAATTTATTGTTTGTCTGGACTGAAAATGTCTTGACAAAAAGATATCCATCAGACATATATATTTCTTTCTCTTAAAGTTAACAATTTAGTACAATAGTGGAACGTCTTTGGCCATCCTGGTCTCCTGTAGGTTTGGCTGTGGAGGAGCAGGTGCGAGCTTCCAAACTGTCTTTACAAGTGTCGCAGTGGGGCTTCCCTGCCATGCCTCTGCAGGAGACAGCTCATCTGTTTAATCCTTATGTTTTAGTCAACCTTTCTTATTATGCAGACAGGGCTCTGAGCCTCAGCTGGATTTTTGACTCTCTCAATGAATTGATGGGGCTCTTTGATCTTAACTGTGTATTGCATCTGTTTCATCCTTCCTCTTAATGCAGTCCTCCATACTCTTATTTTAGTGGGTGCTCCTAAAATAAATTAATAATTATACAAACAAAAATTGCCATTATAAAACCTAGGCACAAATTCCACTTTTCATCTTGGCCTTTTTTTTTTCTTTTGGCATGATAAACTTTCTTGAAAATCCCCAAACAATTTTTAATTCTGTTACTTTATAAGGGACTACCAGATTTGAGAGTATTTAATTAGGTTCCTGTGAGTGTGTATGTGTTTTGTAGAGTCAGGTTTGCATAAAAAATGGGAACTGCCAATCTTTACAATTTAGTCAATTTTATGATAGCATAATATCTTTTTGATAGACCATATTGTAGCAAAAGGCATACAACCTACGTAGAAAAATCTACCATGGAAACATAAGGATCCTGCTGGGCAGTGTTCCTCTGTTTGATAGGAGTGAGAAAGTCTGAGTTGCAGAGAAAATCAGTTAGAATCAGAACAAATCCATATGGAGAATCCATTCTAGGTCATAGGGTGCTAAAATATAATCTTTCTTGAAACAAATTTTTAAAATGAAATGTGTACATTCTTATGTGAGGTGGGAGTGAAGGAATATTGAGGAAACAGTGAAGGGATATTGTTTGCTTACCCACCCGAAATCATTTAGAGTTATGATTAATTGAGCCAGAAAGTAGCTGTTTTTATCTGAGTGACCTTTGATATTCTAATCTGGTATTTTGGAGATTTGTATTAATTATTTTTAACTCTCTATGAATCTTCATTTATCTTTAAGTATACGATAATCTTTGTGATGATAATGCAATGTCAAAGCTGTCAGAACAATTTCAGTTGAGCAAAAAACTGATGTTTTCTAAGAGCCAAAAGCCCTTGAGAGAGTTATGAAAAAGTCTCTCTCCAAGAGGAGGAATATTGTGATAATGACCTTTTAGTTTATTAAACATTTACTTTATCCCAACATACATATGTATGGATGTATGTATAATATACTAATAACCATTTATGAAATACCAGAATACATTTTTTCCTTAGTTACACTGAGACATAAAATAAATATGTAAAGAAGTTGATTTCTAATCATAACTCTATAATACTGCTGTTTTAAAACATTCAGATACTTTCCTCCATTCAAAAGTATCTCTCAAGCCCCCGCATAGTACTCAATCCTGAACTAGGGAGATTTTCATCACTATTTTTGTACTTCCCATATGGAATCTGAGAATAACTGTGCAGGAAGGAAATGTGAAAGGTTACTCAATTCTTCTTTAGGCAGAGCCTCTCTGAAACCCCCTGAAAATCATTTTACCCCCCAATATTCAGTTTGTCTATCTCGCCACAAACTGAGATGTGACTTTATTTATTTATTTTCCCAGTTAACACTTCAGTTTGAAAGAAAGTATCTAGAAACCAGCCAAGGAAACAGTTGGTTTCAGTGAGCATTTGATTTAGGTTTCCTGATTTTATTTGTTTTAGTTTCTTATCTCACATACTTGATTGCTGTGTTTCTTCTATTAAAGCGAAATGAAAACGTCTACACTCTTAGTCTATGATGATTTTGTGCCACTTGAACTTGTGAAAGTTATGATCTGGCTTCTTTTGCATAAAGTGGATCAACACACACCATTTTATTTCCGTGCTTTCTTGTGATTTATAAGTCCCTAAAAGTTCCAACTTTGTTAAAACATGTCCATTTGCTCCATTGATATAACTCCCAGGTAAGTGTATGTTACTATATGAGAACTCATTTAAAAGATGCTAAGTTGCTCCATGCACACTTCCTTGTATTCATCAATTCTGACCTATATTCATTCTTAACTTGCTTTCTTATTACTTCCTAATAGAAACTGGGTGAGTAAATTTACCTCCATGATTCTTCCTAAATGTGAAAAGTGATCCTCTTACACTACTCTTCAGAAACACTAGGAGAGAAAACATATAGGCTGTGTGGGTTGGGATACGGTTTCTAGCTATGAACTGCCATTAAATGCCCTTATGCTCTCTAATCATGCCTTTTGCTTTATGGTCACATGTGGCCTCACTTCTTGACCATCTCCCATACCTATAAAATTTCAGAGACTCAACCTTGGGTTCCAGAAACTGCCCAAGGCTGTGTTACTTTTAAACTCAGAAGTTTGAACAACTCATTAGTGGGTCATGAAATCAACTTAGTAGATCATAACCTAGGTTAAAAAAGTAATAAAAAGATGAGAAATATGAATGCATTTCATGTTAGTAAGGGTATTATTTCATGAATATATTTTATCAAATATATTTCAAGTGTGTGTGCACTGCTTGGTTGTATGGTAAATATTTTCTTATCATAGATTTCAGTCAAAAAAGCCTGAAAAACAGAACATTGAGTGAGATCATATAGCCTCTAATAAGCTTTTGCGTGGATTATTGGGTTTAGAATTTAGAGGATTATTTTACCATATCCAAATTTGATTATTTTTTTCGTGAGTTATCCTCCAGAAAATCAAGGGCATTAGCTCACAGCAATAGGCAAATAATAATGGAAGCTTAGTAAGTGCTTCCAGAATTGTTTCAAGCTAGGCTGTATCAGCTTCCTGAAGGTAAAATGTTCTTACTGATTGAACCATTTAGTTTGAGGTAGTCATATAAGAAAGAGACACGAGCATTTAGTTGCACAAACAAAGCATACAGTTCACAGAAAAAGGATTTTGTTAATACCTTATTTTGTTGTTGGGTCAAGCAGAGTGAATAAATTATGACTCTATACTTGTGTTATGACAAGAAAGGAAATAATAATTATCACTCTTTTAAAATATCTGAAGATTAAAATCTTTGCCTTTCATTTAAAAACACCTTTGTAAATGTGATCATTGTTTTTATTAAGAATGATACGTGGGGAATAGGGAGAGATTAGTCAATGGGGATGAAATTAGAGTTAGATAGGAGGAATAAGTTCAAGTGTTCTGTTTGGTTAACAACCTTGTATTGTATATTTCAAAATAGCTAGAAGAGAGGATTTTGAATGTTATCACCTCAAAGAAATGACAGAGGTATGAGGTGATAGATATGCTACATACTAATTTGATTATTATACAATGTATACATGTATTAAAACATCACACTTTACTCCATAGTAGTTATTACATGTGAATTAAAACAACGATTAAAAAGAATGATATAATTTTTTTTTATTGCCTCTGTATCCACCAGAAGTTAGCATAGGGAGGAAATTCTAATTGTACTACTATTGCACACTTGCATCTTATCTCATGACTGAGAAATATTTAAGTACTGTTCAGCAAGGTAAGCATGAGAAAGAGAAGATGAGAATTCACGTAACTGGCTGGGCGCAGTGACTCACTGTAATCTCAGCACTTTGGGAGGTCGAGGCGGGCAGATCACAAGGTCAGGAGATCAAGACCATCCTGGCTAGCATGGTGAAACCCCCGTCTCTACTAAAAATACAAAAAATTAGCCAGGCATGGTGGTGGGCACCTGTAGTCCCAGCTACTCGGTAGGCTGAGGTGGGAAAATGGCGTGAACCCAGGAGAGGTGGAGCTTGCAGTCAGCCGAGATCGCGCCACTGCGCTCCAGCCTGGGCCACAGAGTGAGACTCCGTCTCAAAAAAAAAACAAAAAAAAAAAAAAAAAAAAAAAAATTCACATAACTATATGACTGATATCCATTGTGTTCTTTACAAAGTATGTCATTCTTTCTGTAACATCTGTGGTGGAATATAACCTTAGTATTATACAACCACCACCAGCAGCTGCAGCATTTTTGAGCTTAGCAGAAATGTAGAATGTTGGGCTCCATCCTGGACCTACTGAATCAAAATCTTCATTTTAGCAAGATCTTCAGGTGATATACATAACCATTAAAGTTTGAGAAGGCCTGGTATACAGGATAAGTCTTACCAATTGCCGTATAGACCTATGTTCACTTCATGGATAACATTTGCTCTGGAAAAGAAAACTGAACCAGTAGAGAGGGTCAGCAACTGTTCATACCCTAGAGCTGCGATAGGCCACCTAATGGTGTCTAAAATAACGATGCTGACAATGACACTGCTGCTGCTGTGGATAACACCCATTATCAGGTGATTCCAAGTGTTAGCCATTTTGTCTAATATGTCAACTAACCTGTTTAACTATCATCTACCTCCTGAGTTTTATGCTGTTTTACAGACAAGACAATTGTTACCTAGGATCACCACCCCCTTGTAAATACAAGCATTCCGATGACTAGCATCAGGTGTGCCCAAGGTAGAGTCTGTGACTGGGAGCTGAACTTTTTAAAAGTAAGACAGACTATTTGTTTGAAATAGGAAGAAACTATGACACTTGAAAGATTCCTATGAAGGTGTCAATTGAAATTTGTTTAGATAATATTTGTAATGAGCAATGTGTTCTCCAATTTGTGTATTTGAAAAGAGAAGTAAAGCCTTGTTTTAAGCTCATATCATGTGTTCAGGCTATCAGATCATAATTTATTATGTATTATATGCCGTGTGGCATCTTAAGCCCCATTAGAGGCCCTTAGCCCTGGACATTCAACTGGCATCTAAAGGATGCCTTGAATGTGAGCTGCCCTTCTGAGGACAAATATTTGTACATTGGTAACATGGGGAAAGGACTCTTTACTTGAAATGGCTTTAGAATTGTACAGAACATAGAAATGTGGTTTGTCTCTTGTGTGCTAAATTAAATCCTTTTAAAAGAAGTCATCCTTTGAGAAAGGAGATGCAGGAATACCAACATTTTGACGTTTATTGGGTGACAAAAATCAAGTCAGTCAACAAATAGTTTTGAAAATCGCATTGAAATGTGAATTGGAAGCAAAAGGTAGTGAGGTCATTTTATGGTGCAGAAAAACAATGCTGTGTGTACTGCTGATCAACTAGGTAGACATTAGCTGGTGGATCATGGCCACGAGTACAGGAAATGGAAGAATTTCTATAAATGAACTAGGATAGATTGATTGCATATTCAAGTAGGAATAATGACTTTTTAAAAAAGTTATTACATTTGTTCCTGGTTTAAAACGAGAGCTACATATATAACATAAATTCATACAACATCAAAAGATATACTGTAAAGAGTAGTTGCTTCACCTCTTCTGTCCCCAGACCCAAGTTTCCCTACTGACACAACTATCATGAGCAGCTCCTTGTATATTTTTCAGAAATATCCTCTAAATACCTCATAATGAGTTATGAAACATCCTCATAAATAAACAGTATATGCAAAATCCTTGTTAAACAAAAGGATAATATACCAGGGGTCCCTAATCCCCTGGCCACGAACCAGAGTACAGGTCTGTGGCCTATTGGGAACCAGCCTGCACAGCAGGAAGCGTCTGGTCTGCAAGTGAGAGAAGCTTCATCTGTATTTACAGCCACTCACAATCACTCGCATTACAACCTGAGCTTCGCCTCCTGTCACATCAGTGGCAGCATTGGATTCTCATAGGAGTGTGAACCCTGTTGTGAATTGTGCATGTGAGGGATCTGGATTGCACACTCCTTATGAGAATCTAATGCCTGATGATCTGTCACTGTCCCCATCACCCTCAGATGGGACTGTCTAGTTGCAGGAAAACAAACTCAGGGCTCCCACTGATTCTACATTTTAGGGAGTTGTATAATTATTTCATTATATATTGTGATGTATTAATAATAGATATAAAGTGCACAATAAATGTAATGCACTTGAATCATCCTGAAACCATCCCCCACCCCACTTCCGGTCCATGGAAAAATTATCATCTTTGGAACTGGCCCCTGGTGCCAAAAATGTTGGGGACCACTGTAATATACAATACACATTGTTCTGCACCTTTCTTCTTTTTCTTAAAATGTATCATAGAAATAATTTCCTATCAGTACTCCTACTTATACTTTATTCATTTTAATGGCTCCATGGCATTCCACAGTATGAATATAACATACTTTATTTAACCAGTTACCGTTGGTGAATTTTTAGATTAGTCTCAGTCTTTTGCTATCATAAATAATGCTGCAACTATGATCCTTATCCATGTATTATCAAGCATATGTGACTATATATATGTCCAGGTCTTCACATTCGAAGTCCTGATTTATTTTTACTAAAACTGGGCTAGCAGTGGGGAAAAATAACCACAGGAGGCAGGGTAATAATAATAATTGAAAATAGTATTTACTATGTGGTAAGTAATTTATAAGTATACATTTAATTCTTAAAAATCTAGAGGAAGATATTTATTACTATTATTGTTGTTGTTATTACTGATTTAAGTGAGAAAGCTAGGATATGAATTCACCCAAGAAGCTTGTCTTTGGATCCCTTGCTCTTGTTTGCTACACTGTACTGTTTCTTGGTGATTCTGTTGCTACTTTGGCAATGAGAGTGCATTTATTGGATACCTACCATGTGCTCAGCAGATGGCATGTGTTAGTCACAGTCTTCATGATAGCACCATGAGACATGAGATGTTGTTGTTGTTTAACAGATTCTTAATAAGGTTTAGCAACTTGTCCAAAGTCCCCGAGCTAGTAAGCAAGGAGCTAGGAATGACCTGGAAGCATGATGTCTGACTCTTGTGACTAAGGCATGGCAGAGAAGGGAGTTTCAGGTATTGCTTCTACATCTAGCAGGCTGGAAGGCAGAAATAAAACTAATATACATATGAGGCTTAATTAAACGTATTGAAGTGGTAAGAGGAATAGGAAGGGCTGTTACAAGGACCAATGGAAGACAGTTGGTGGGGCACAAAAATAAAAGCGTCTGTAGCAGAGAGAGGAGGGCTTAGTGGGTCCGTGTGGATCCAGAATGCACTCTTCTCTATGGAGAATGTTTCCAAATCTAGATTGCTTTGTTCTCACCAACTGCTTCAACCTTTAAAAAAACATTCCACACCTGTACGTTGTATTTATACCTTCAACAACCCATTGTCGTTAGAATGGCAACAATCAGAATGGAACCTGTGGTGCTTGCATGCCCTAGAGAAAAAACAACCTTAGGTGACTGCTCTGAGTCGGACTTTGTGGCCACAGGGAGCAGAAATCAGCAAGTGCCCGCATTAGAAAATAAAAGTAAGAGTGCCGAGAAAAGTAAGAGTGCTGAGTTTCTTCAAGGCAATGCCAATTTCTCCAGGTCAATTTCTCTTATTTTAATCTCTGTTTCCAGCAGTTCTGCCTCTTTGTAGGTATGCCATAAGCAGCCATAAAATGGCAAAACTGTACGATCTACAGGTCTAGTAAAATTATAAGTCAGGTAGGTCTTATAGAAATTATAATTTTAACTGAAGTCCTCTGTATCTATTGGTTATTATTATTGCTGTTATTGTTTTATAAATCAATTTTACTATCTAGACCATATTTCTGTGTTTGGTCTTTTAGGTTTTGAATACTGAGTTTTCCTGTTTCAGAATATCTCATTTAATGCAGTGAAGTTTTGGTAATATTTCACAGAAAATAAAAAGGTATAGCACAAATATGTCAGAATTAATTATTTCATGATGGTTATAATAAAAAATAATAACCAAGATATATAATTAGTGTTTCCTGTAGGTCAGAAAATATGCAGAGTTTTATGTACATTATCTGGTTTAATATTAAGAACCTATCAGGTAAGTATTACAATTAGTACTGTTGTTCCCATCTTACAGATGGAGTCTTTTATTCTACATTTTGAGTTTAACAATTAGAATGGCAAGAAAGCAAACTTTTGTAAAAGAAGAAAATACTTTCTAATTCTACAAAACATATTTTCTATGTTAACACTTCTCCATCCAGTCTTTCTTCAGGTATACTCAGTAATCAATATATGTACACTTTGTATTCTGCTTTTTAAATTCAGTATAGTCATAAAAACTTGGTTTTATCCGTCTTTCATATTACTATATAATGACTGCCTATGATTAATTGCCAAAATTACATCTTGATCTCCTTCTTTGGAGACATTGTTTCCATTCTCTCTTATAAATACTATTGCAATGAAAAAATATTGTATACATAGCATTATTTTATTCTCTGGGAATTTCCTAGGAAAATGTCCCCTCTTCCACTCAGAGTAAAGATCTTTCTGACTCATTCTAACTCTCTGAGTCGAAGTCATTTTCATAGGAACAAATAGAGTGAACATTATTAATGCTTGTTTTAAAATCTTAAGAGAAATGTCTACTTTGAACTCTTTAAGAATAAAGTCTTTTCAGTATTTTAAAGATATAATTTTGAATATATATGTGATTAATATATGGGTAATCCATATAAAGCCTAAAGAGTTGATTTTTGCATCATTTAATTTTAAAAGTAAGTGAGTGGGCTGAGGAGGATGATATATGCAAGGTGAGTATTTATTCTTCATCGACATGTATTTCTTCAGAAACTGCTATGTGCCAGGCTGTACAGCAGTTGCCAAGGCTATGATAATGGATGGGACAGAAACAGCTTATTTCCAAATAGGGCATCACTGAAAGTCATATCACAGAGTCTTTGTCCTTGACATTGTGCCACAACACATTCTTGTACTGATATTTCTGATTTCTTTGTTCTTTTGCTTTTATGGAATCTGACTCATTTTTTACTATCAGCCCAAGACACAGAGGATAAAGAGTATCTTACTCTCAGAAAGATATCTATATCCATATAGATATAGATATATAATTTCTAAGAATTTCTGAAATCGTATTTTCTCCCTCCCATGCCTGTTTTGGTGGGACTTCAGAAACCTTTTTGTCTTCCGAGGATGAAAGTATCTTGCTCTGTAGTTTTAGGAATCCCTAAATCATCTCATCCTCATTGTATATATCTTAGGTTGCATCTAAATACATTTATCAGTTTATCTTTGCAGCACTTTAAGCTAAACAGAGATTTTGGGCCCTCCATGGCAGGAATGTTCTCATGTAAAAATAAAATGTAATTTAGGATACGTATCATGAATTATTAATATAGTGTACCACAACTGCAGTTTTCACAGATAGAGATAAAACATTTTGGGTTGTGTTCAGCAGCCAAATATACACACTTCTTAGGTAAAATCAACTTCAGAATCACATTTTAACTTTTCCCTAAATTTCTCCATCCCAGAAAGACCTACTAATTTATTGATAAATATAACTTTATTACTTTATGATATAGAATTCTCTTTCAAATTCTGCTGTGCAACCTTTTTATTTTGTTGATACGCAAACATGTTGGTGGTAATTCTTTAGTAAAAATCGCATCAAGGTAACAGCTTACCATGTAGATCAAGCCTTTTGCTGCTCCATTGGATGCTTCGCTCTGAAAAATATTGTTATATCATTTTGTGGGAATGCTTCTATGCATTACCTAATATATATTGAGATTTCAGTAAATTCATTATGCATGTGTTGTGTATATTGATCAATCAATAGATACACACTTTTTGAAGGGAAAATTTGCATTAAAATGTGATATCTTCCCCCAGCTTAAATTTGTATGTTATTTTAGCTGACATGCCTCAATTAGTTTTCGAACGTTTTACATAAAATATAATTTGAACTTTTAGCAAAGATAAGTTTCAGGAATTGGATTTATAGAGTACTCGTCTTCACGGAAAAGGGATATATGGAGATAATTTCATAATGTCAGAATACTGATTCCACAGGTTGACTTGGGCTACCTTGTTGTAAAGCTGGCTGTGCTGGGTAACAGCTGACTCATAGGCATCACCAACATAGCACAGAGGTAGAGAAGAAATTATTAATACAAGGGCATCTGAAAAAGGAGCTGTGATCAATTTCCTAAAACTTTCCTTAAATTTCTAATATCCTGTAGCCTTAACATTGGGATTGAAGTCCTCCCTGTTGCAACTTAGCACATACCCTACTGTCTGAACTCAAAACCCTAGGAACTACTGTCTGAGATCTGAATGTATTCTTGGTTCCAAATCAATCTTGTCACTCCTCAGAAAGCAATGCAAGATAATAAGTAGTATTCACCTGATTGCTTTCCTGCTCCGAGACAGCTGGTGACGCGTGTCTTCCTGATAACCAGGAGTTTCAGATCTAAGGCAGGGATAAAGGAAAACTGGAAGCTCTCGGAATCTAAATGTGACAGTCGATGGCTGAGGAGAGGGTCAGAAGGAATAGAATCTGTGACACGTATGAGAAAGAAACAAAATTTATCTGCTCTGGTTGCAATGATTAGATGTCTCTTTGTCTGGCTTTCCTTGCAGTGGGTGACTGATCGTCCCCGCCGGCTGGCTAATGTCATAATTAACAAAGTTGCTACTACATCTGCAAAGTTTAATCGAAAAATTTGCCAATGATATGATGGCATTGTCACAGAGATCACAAGGGACACGGAGTCGACTTTTGATCAAGGTGGAACGACAGAGCTGTGTAGGCAAGATGAGAAATTGCAAACTTGTTCGGCCAAAGGTATGTTTCTTTCATAATTCCACATCCTAGATTTTCTTATTAAGATTTTTGTTTGATGGTTCATGGGTTCTTTTTTTGTTTCTTGACCGAAATGATTCAGAAAAAGATCCATATGCTTTTCGGGCATTTATAACATATTCTCTGAAAGCTTTTTTTTTCCCCTAAATCTGTAAATTCATAATATAACTAAACAGATTTTGATGATGAAAATGGAATATAAAGCAATATTTTCCCTGTTGGGTCTAGCTAATCTTTATTGGTTTTCAGAATAAGTATTTGGTAACAAATATCAGTGGGACATTTATATTGTATAGCATTGGATTTATTTTGCTCGACAATGTAAAAGCCGTTGCTCTGCTTTATTCTATTGTGTCAACCTAATTCTAGGAAAGGAGAAAAAGCAAAGTGTAGTTATAGAATATGTAGAGGTTCTATTTTAGTTTCAAGACATGCTCAAAGGAAAGCTAAGGTCTTGACTTAAGTCGCACAATGTAATTGGGGCTTTTTGAAACAACATTTATGAAGATGACTATCTCTTGAAATTATGTGCTGTTCTCCAGGGCCAGTCTTGTCAGACTATTTACGTGTTTTTTCTTTTTACTGTAATTTGCTTTGCTTGATTGAATATTCAAGATTTGAGGAGTTTCCCAAACGACAGTCTTCCTGTATTGCTAATTAATGAGTGTGAATATTGATGAGGAACGGCATGCACCTCTGTGTATGTGGCTGTGCACTTAATCTAAGTACAGAGAGGGAGGAAGAGGTCTCAAAAAATATGCAGAAGGCAAGTTTGGGTTATTTATGCTGTGTCACACCACCGTTACAATATCTAGGCAATCGATTTGCAATATAATTGGGGACATATATTAAGGTTCTTTCCTTCCACGGTCATCTGGGTCACTATATCATGGCAAAATGCAATAATTTGTCTTTTGCCCATTACTATTGTCTTTTGTGTTAATAGCAGTTTTTAAACGTCATGAAATAACATTTTGGAAACAAATTTTGCACAGCATGTATATTTTAATAAGCTCATTGAAACTTTCTCATGGTTTTATTTCTAATGATGGGAGACTAGACGTTATCAATATATTCATTTTAAAATTTGCGGTCACATTTTATGTTCTCAAATAAAAAATGAATCATTTTATGGGATTATGAATTTTAAAGCCTTTGAGTGTCCAGATAATTTTAAACACTGTTTATCAAAATTTTGGTGGAAATTTGACTTAACAGATTTGGTGGAAATTGACTTAACCGAAATTTAATGACATCGGTAAGAAAAACTGAAAGTGGAGATTTAAATCATTATTTTATTATATTCTGGACACCATTTTTACAGAAGAGTGTTATTCTTATAATAACTATCTTTTTGTTTGTCTTTTGTTTCCTTAACTTTGAGTCCCCACCCTAGCCCAATGTCTGGCACATAATAGGCATTCAGTAGGTATTTATCAAGTGAATGAATTAATGAATTTAAGTATTTCCTCTGTTATTCAAAGGTGGTTAACATTTGCTTCCTCCAAATCAATAAGTTTTGTATGCAGTAAACATTGTGAATAGAAATAAGTAGATGAATGGCACAATCACAGACAATAGGGAGGATTAAGTGCCTAAAATCATATATTGTTATTTTAACCTAAACACCATAATATTTTGTGTAATTGAGATTTGGTATTGTCAGAACTCTGTTGGAGTATTGAAGGTCTATGAGGATTAGATAGTGCCCAGAAAGTGGTTCACAGCTGATGTCCCGGTTTTAGTTTTTTTTTTTTTTTTTTTTTTTTTTTTTTAACAGGATTATCTCCAGAGATGTGTAGAAATGAACTCTCATCAGAGTTTCAAAGGAATTAATGTTTTTTGGTAAAATGTGCTAATGTAAAGAGTTAGAAGATTAGTGATACATAATGAAAGCAATGCATTCTTTCGCATGGAAATGGGAATATAATAAATGTCCTGCAGGTGATTGGCGTTGTAGCAATTTTATTGAAGATTAAAGTTTGATTGACCTTTGTTAGGGTGATTAACCCTTCTGAAATTAAAAGCCAGAGCTGAATTATCCTGCTCAATTTAAATGCAAACATAGAGCAGGTCGTATGTCACTCAAATAATAAGAAGAAAATCTTCCTATTTTAATTTTCATCTTTGCACTTCTGATTGGTATGCTGCTTTAGAGGGACCATAGCTCTCGCAAAAGCATTCTGGTGGCAGAGAATATAGAATAACATTACAGATAATTGCGAACATATAGAAAGAGTCCCGAGCACTACTGCCTGCGTTCAAAACATCAAAACCACCATCCCAACAAAAGCAGGGAGTGTGAAGCCAATCTATGCACACTGAAAATGCATGGTCCCAATAGAAAAACAACCTAGGGATGTCCTGAAGGGGTTAGGAATAAATAACAATGACATCTCTATTCTAGTTCAGTGCCAACCACTGAAATTGCATATCATATCCATGTTAAATCTACAAGATGTCTCCTGAAAATGCGTGCTTTTTGGTGCAGTTGCTTATGAAGCAATTTCTAGAAGTTGATTATGTCTGATGTCTGGAATTTCACTCTCCATGATCTCTGATAGTTTCTGAATATATTCAGTGTTTTCATTAAGTTCAAAATGCTATAGGAGAAGCTAACTAATTAGATGCAATGCCATTTAATGGTTTAGTTTTATTTTTCTTTGTTAAATTTTCTGAGCCTTGGTGAAAAGTTGTGTATTCACATTGCTTCAAAAACTGGTTCCATTTTCATATCATATTAATTTGTTTAGTTCTAAGTCAGTGAATATTTTTAGTTTTAGGTCCCATCACATAGTGAATGCATCTTCCTTTTATGTGTCTGTGAACTATTAAAATGATAATAAAGGTTCTTTTCCTTCCATATGTAATTTATTTCTCTCTTTTCATCAAAGAATTCACTCTGAATCTGTCAAGGTAGAAAAGTCCAAGGCATTATAGTGTAAAAATTAAGAAGCCTGAGGTGCTATTTTATTTTTGCACAAGCTTTTCATGTATTCTTTTAACATCCTTCTGAAAGATAGGCTCCTACTCCAAGCCTGTGAAGAAAGTCGAAAATGAAAAACTTGTGATAGAGTGACTGAGATTATTCAGCTGGCAAAGTCACTCCAGCATCCTCCAGAGAGTTGGATAATACATTGAAGCATAGATTAATAATATGTTTAACTAAGATCTGTTTGCTGTAAGGATAATTTCCTAATTCTTAATTGTGGGACAAGTGTTCAACCATAAATTGTAAACAAATATGTTGTTCTGTACCTTGTCTGATAAAGTATAGATTATCAACTTTAGCTTCGGTACATTCCATTGTCAAACTTTAAAAGATTCAATTGTTCATGATAATACTTATTTTCTTGTTAAAGATAATTTTAACTAAAAGATAAACATGACCACTAAATTATATCTCTAAAATAAGCAATATTAATTCTTCAGACGTAATTTAATTATCTTCTCTAATTTAATCTTATTTTACCTCTTAACAGAACTAAATGAAAATAATCTTCATTATTAAAATTTGTTATAAATACAACATTCTCTGAAGCACAAAAAGCTAATGTGCTGAACTACAGATAACATCCTTCTCTACATTGTCATTAATTATTAGCAGTCTCTTTATTAAAGAAAATCATGGGTTTGGAAGGTGAAATTCATATTGTCTCAGTGTAGAAAAAAAGTATTAGTGAAAGAGCAAAGGAAAATAAGATTATACTTTGCTAAATCCCAGATCCAATAATTTATTTTGCTTCAGTGTGCTTCGAAGACATTTTATTTCTTTATGTTGCCTTTGTTTTCTATCAAGATTGGTTTCCACCTAATCCACCCAATCCCAGCCCTGACGTTTTCTCTTACAGTTGTGAAATAACATTCTTTGCTATGAATAAGCCAAGATTAATCCATTTGATTTTTATAGACTGCATATTTTAGCTGGAGTGTTTCTGTTTTAAAAGCAGATGGTTTTAAAAAGTGACCAATGCTGTTGTTTTCTTTGTTGTGCATTGTTTATGAGTCAGCAATTTAGTTTAATTTTATTGAAATTTAGAGTAGATGTACTATAAGCGATTTTATTCTGCTGGACTAAGGAGAGATGGCAAGTGGCAGACTCAAGGATTTCCAAAGCTTTTTTAAAAAAATTATTCATAGTTAAAAAGTAGTCACATATAAATTTTTCAAGATTATCCTCTTTAACAGATGATAATTCTAAAACAAAATTATTTGGTTAATAATGGTCAATGGAATTACCTCTTGTAATTTGTTTAATAAAATCATAAAAAATGCTCTAGAAACAATAAGTGTCCCAGTGTTAACTTTCCAACTTAATTAGGAAGATTAGTTTTCTAGGACTAGTTTTCAAATGAGTTGGAAGGTGACCTAATATAGCCTCGTGGTCTGTGGCCTATTTGATACAATTTATGCTATTTGTATTAAAATTATCATACTATCTCTATGCATTACTTTGGAATCAGAGGACTTCGTAAAAAGATACTTTTAACTCAAATGCCTTCAGCATTAGCATTTCTGGAGCCATCATTGACTAACCTTTATTCAGTTTTAGCAAGACTTTATTAAGCACCTACTATGTTTCAGGTACTCCCCTCAATCCGGTGAGGTGAGCCTATGAGCCATGTTGTGTAAACAAGAAACTCAGACTCAGACTGGCGAAGGTTTTACCTGAAGTCAGATAGCTAGTCAGTGGCACGGCCTGGTTTGGAAGCTGCTGAAGCCTTTCCTTCCCCAAAGATGTCTTTGGGATAATCATGGCATTCCACTTTGCTAAAACTTGGAGACTGTGAGAACAGGATTCTTGCAAGACGAATTTAAACCGTTTCTGCAGAAAAAGGAATTTACTAAAACTCAGAAACTATGATGAGATAATTAATTCTGTACCAATTCACTCTAGAGGAAGTAAGAGAAGAAGGGGTTTACAGTGCTTTGAGTAACAACACACTGGGTCACCCATGCAATGAACATTACTCAGTGGGCTTCTTTCATAGAGAAAAGACGTTTTCTTCCCCAGATATTAATAGTTTAGTTCATTGAAAACCAATCATCAGGCTCTGTAAAAAATTGTCTTTAAAATGCTTGTGCTTACCTATCTTTCTTTTAAGATTCATAAATAATTATGTTTAACAGAATCTTAAAGTCAGAGGCATCTGTCCTACCTCATATGGTTTCTTTGGTGTGAGCAGTTTGACAACCTGTTGATAAATGTCTCTATATTTTATAATTCCTGCTCTTGAAACTGAGTATAAGTCTGTTAGATGTCTAGCTGTCAGGAATTGCCCAATTATTTATGACAAATGCATTTAAAGAAATACATAGAAAAAATATTTTTGATAAATATCAAAAAATAAATATAGAAGTACAGTATTGCTGCAATGTGAGAAAAAAATCATGCAAAATAATTGAAAAAAATTTTTTCTCCTTTTCTTATGAGAATAAAAGAATTAACTTGAGTCATGCAAAAAGTAAACTTCTACAAAATTAGACCAGGAGGTTCCAAAAATTTGGGATTGACAGATTGATTTTCACTTGGTGATTTCATCAACCTTCTCATTGTTGATTCTTTTGGTTTGTAAACTCGCTGAAGTTGACACAGAGAAGTGTGGTCGGTCTAAATCCATCTCTATATTTATCCGCAGGGCCTAGAAGAGACCCTGATATGTGTTAGATAGTGAGGAAGTGTTTGTTAACTTGGATTGAAAGTGACTATTACCATTAAGATAAAAGTAGGGACACTGAACCCAGTACTTCATTGTAAAGGCCTGGTGTTTACACTAAGAAATAAACCTAAGCTTCGAAGTCTGAAGGAGGAAAAATAAGTAGAAATTTGTCAGTGTGTATATTATACACAAATAATCTCCATCCTAGGTTATTCTTATATCTACTTCAGATGCTTTTTTAAATGATCCAGATTTCTTTACTTTAGCTTTAACTTATGCTCATAAATCTCCCCTTAGCCAGAACTTGTTAGTCACTAGTTAGCCACTTATTACTTCACAACAATGAAACTAGTTTTTCTGAACTGATTAAAATATTTAATCAAAATGATCAGTTTGGTTTATGTTTGGAGAGAGAGAGGAAAAACAACGTAGAGTCTTCATTTTGAAAATGAATGAAAAAACAACTAAAGGGCATTGTGTAGAATCAGAGAAGTTGAAGAATATTTGCAGGAAAATAAATTGCTATTGTAATTCTAATTACAAATGAAAGTGTGTTGTAGCAGAGAAAATTAAAGTGTGTAATAAAATGAGACGTACTGAGAGAATCTTTCCTAAGAGATGCTAGACAAGATGGAAGAACAAGTTTGACCAACATCCTTTCTAATTATATAAATACTTAAGAATTCATTAACCATTTGAGTCCTGCTCGATGATTAAACCCTTAGGCAGATGTGAATCAACTTTACTATGTGGAAACATTGAGGAAAACATTTATAAAAAATATGATCCAATTTCTGAAAATACAGGCCAATTAAAGACTGAGATTTAATTTAGGAATTTTACTCTGTCTGCATGATGTATATATCCATGATGATTTCTCTTGTCTCACTCTTTATCTTCACAAGCAAAAGGAGATTTTTACTTATTGACATATTATTGAAAAATCTCGCTTTTTTGCAAAATTACACATTTTTTTTTGCATAAATGTGCCTAATTACCTGAATTCAGTTTTGATTAGCAGTGTTAATTGATGCAGCTGTGGATGGTATCTGTTTACCCAAATTACCATGTGCAAACAGCAATATGTCTGGAAGTGAATATGCTAAACTGAAAATACTAATTAGGTAAGACAGATTGTTATTCAAGTCACATCGTGGAGCTTTCTAATGAAAGCCTGGATGTGTCAGGGTTTCATGATATTCAGACAGAAATGTCTATATTACATATGATTTCTAAATTTAATTCATAAGAACAGATGGGATGTCAGCCAGGGTTCTTCTGCCTTATTCTGGTATTAATGTGAATATTTTACTCAACTGGAGATATATTCATGTGTTTTTTTTGTGGGAAACTCATCATGTGCTTTGACAATATGCCAGCCCTGTACATCCAGACACATCTATTTCTTGATCAATATATTTGAAGATTATATCCACCTACCATGCCAAAGATGAAGACGAATAAGCCATCTTGCAAGCTTAATCACATCAGCTGGTTAATTTAATCAAATCAAATAATAGAAAGGTTAGTTAAACAGGCAGCTTAACTGAGTAATATTTTATGGATGTTTTCCTTTTGCACCCCCCAAAAATAATAATAAAGGTTTGATCCTAGGAATCTTAAGAATCAGTGAGCAATTCACAGGACTGAAAGGTGAATTCTCGTTGCCTTCAGGTTGTTTTGAATCTTTAATCATTTAAAAACGGATAGCAAAACAGTGCTTATTTTCTAGTGCCTGGTTTTAAAGTGTTAACAGCCTTTTTTGTCTTTGGTTTCCATTACCTTTGTCTTAATGCATGACCTGCTTTGCTTAAGGTTTTTCTTGAAAGAAAGCATTAATCTTTACTTTCTGCTGTGGCACTCAGAACTCATTAATGGCAGTGTAAGTTAGAGGTATCTGAAGCTTAGAGTACAAATCCTGCACATCAGATAGTGAAGAAATAATGGACCCATCTTTCCTTTCCCAAGAGGCTAAATAACTGTGCTTAATGCATAATAAGTCTCCTCTTCCCAAAGGCTGTGAAAATAAGGCCTCTTGACTCAACCTTAAGAGTTTAAGATCCCTATTAGATATTTTAAGATGCCATGAGCTAAATGGGGGTGATTTTCATGATGCAAATTTGAACATAATTATAGTTTGGCACATTTAATTTAGGTTTAAGTGAGAATTATAATTACCAAAAATTGAATTATTTCAATTATGCTAATTTCTATCCCCCAAGTTTTGTGTAATTTGGGTTCTCTAAAACAGGTTTAGATCCTGCAGAATTACAATGGAGTCTAATACTAAAAATAAAAAATTTGTGAAAACGATTCACAGCTAGTTACATCTTAGGCACAGAAATGTTGACATACTGTTAACTGGCCCAGGAAAACTGAAGGGGCTAGAAATGGCTTAAATCAAAAATAGAAAAAAGGGCATTATGTGTTAACTGTTTGGGCCATTTGATTACCATTTTCTACATCAATACTAATTTTAATGTATTATTGCTATTTGCTGTCTAATCAATGAATCTAATTTCAGCATTTTAAAAATAAAATGTGTGTGCATTACAGTTATGATTATTTAATAGTACGCTTTCAGAAAAAAGAATACTGTAGTCACCTTCAGAATTATCTTGCCTTTGATTATCATTTAAAAAGCATTAGGCCTTTCAAAGGTGCTTAATGTAAAATTCCTTAATCCTTGGAGATGAAAAGTTGGAAAGTTTCATTTCCCTGTGGCTGAAGGTAGCTTGGTAAATACTCCATGGACAGTGCAAAAGAGTTCTTTGTTACAGAACCAAAGTGTGTGTGTATGTAACTGTGTGTGCACATACATTCGTAAAATTGCCTGACCGTTGAATTGAGACACTAGATTCGGCCAGCCAGTTTGATTTGTCAAGTATGTTTATTGCTGAGTTCACTAAGGCAACTGCTAAATAAACCTAAGTCTGCTTTTACAGCACAGACAAAGGAAGAAAATTCCTTCCTAAAAGTACAGCAATCTATTCAAAATAAAACGATGCCTGGGCACTTTTTACTATCGTGAGATTATCTAAACATTTTAGTAAAGTGTTGTTTTGTTTTGTTTTAATCTTCATGTGGAGATGCAAACTTATTTTGTATAAGACTCTTGACACATATGAGCATTTCTACATTTTAACTTTAAAATGGGAAAACAGGTTAGTGATGTCAAATCAAAAAACGGGTCTATGAAATTTTATCAGACATTTCAATGAATTGTCTTTAGGCAAATCACCCAACATCAGTGTGCAAATTAGTTAATTTTAAGAATAAATATAGCCATCTCTCTGACTTATTAAGGATTTATCATTTGTGCCCAAGGTTCAACGGATCTGTAAATGAAGTGAATGAATCTTGTCTTTGAACTCTAATTGGCATGTGAGGAAGACAGGTCTGACTGAGTTAAAGGCTGAAGGACTTAATCCTTTGAAGAAATTTTGATTTAGTTTTATTACTTCTAAGTATTGCTAATATATTCTAAAATTAATTTGACTCTGACTGCTTGGTGTATCCTGATTTCCTTTCCAAAGGATAGATTGTAGGCACATTGAGGGAAATCTCCTATTTCTTTGTTAACCTTCCGCCTAACCACAGCCACAGCTTTACCACTGAGTAGTGTTGTAGTGGTGTGCACACAGTAGGGACACTTGAAGTGCTAAGAAAGTGAACAGTGGTTACCATGAATAAAAACTATGACTATTAACCCCATTTGTAACTGTCAATCACCTATATTTTACGATCAGTGTATTACCTGGGCCCAGGGGCCATAAACCACCTGCAGGTATTTTAAAAAATTTAAAGCTGTTTTGAAAAGATGTATATTTTGGTTGGCTTAATTCTATGGATATTAAGGAACTCTATAACATTTCACAAAGAACAGAATTCATTTGAACTTGTTCCCTGAAAAATATAGCACATGGATTAATATACACTTGGATTAATGCAAATTTCAGACAAATGGGACTTGAATTGCTAAGCAAAGCTTTGTACACAGTCAGACCTAAATTCAAATTTTACCTGTGTCATTGCTAGCAGTGTGACTGGGAGACATTTTCCTAGATCTTTTGGACCTTAGTTTACCCATCAGGAAAAGAAAGAAAATAATGCCTATTTATAGTGGTGTTGTGAATGAACTAGATAATGTATATAAATGCCTTAACACAATGCCTAACATCAAGTTGACACTCAGTAAATAATAACTGTAATTACTGCATAAAGTACAGTAGCTCTGTGTTAGAAACCAACAGAGGCAATTAGAGAAGGTTTTAAAATCTGGCATTCATTAATTTACTTAAACCTTTATGCACTAAAATTTCCAATCAGCGTGAGTGTATCCATAGATTAGATAGAGATAGATAGATAGATAGCTACACAAGTCTATTTTTGTCCCAGGTGTATATATATGTGTTTTGTACACATATATGTATCATTTATATAAGGACAAAATTAAATACCTGGCTTACTGAAAGTATATAGTACATACACTTCTGGCTTTCTTATTTTCTAATGATTTCTAGCAGCTATACAACACTTCGTAGCTCAAAAATAATTCTATACACATTATCATATTTGATTTTCACAGTAGCAAAACAGGACAAGTGATATTGCATCCATTTTCTATAAAGTACACAGAGATGTTAAGTGATGTACTTGGTATTACTTCAGTGAAAACAGGAAAGATGAAGGTAGGAAAATACACTTGGAGTCTTTTTCCGGACTGTTTGGAAAAACAAGCTAATAATTCTATTTCTCCGTGGAATATTGGCAAACAAAAATGTCTTAAGTGAATAATGCTACATTTAAGTATAGGGCACAGAAATGAGTATATTAAGAAGTCCAGGTTTCAAAAGGTGGATAGAATTAGTTTCTCCTCAGCAAACCTTTATTAAGATACTCTGACTCACTGCCTTCCTTACAACAGTTAAACATTCTCATTCCCACTCTTATTAATAGGGCTTGTATGAAAATGGAGTGGGTGAGTTAGAAAAGCTGGAACCAGGAACTTAGGTCTCCCTTATGTTCAGACAGAAGCCCAGAGATCTAAACGTGGTAAAACGTCTAGAGATTTCTTAAGAAATTACACATGGAGCCAGATTTTTTTTTTTAAGAAGATTCTTCCTTTTATAAGGGGTTTTGTATAGGAAACAGAAAATGACCCAAGGAAGCCATTGGATTAATATATTTCACTGATTTAACAATTATCTTACAAATACCTTCTGTATGTGAGCTATTGAAAAGGCACTATAGGAACATAAAATGTGCAGGCACAATGTCTTCAAGGATCCTAAAGAACTATCCTTATTATTATAATAATTACTATATGCTTATTGCAACAATGAAATCATTAGCCAATAAATTATTTGTCTTTTACTTCTATGGATATTAAGAAACACATTCATTCACGTATTCCTTCAACAAGCATTTATTCCTTCTCGCATTAGGTAGTGGAATATGAATGTGGGCTTGGAAGTCAGGTAGCCTGAGTTTAGATCCTTGGTTCTCCACTAATTAGAGTTGGGAACAATTATATGAATGTTAGCTTCCATGTCTATAAAATTGAGTTGATCGTAAGATTGATATGAGAATTATTATTTGCAAGGTACTGCCCCTTGTGTGTGGCATACACAAGTACTGCTACTATTATTATTATCGTGCTTCTCCACTCAAGGGATATACAAGTAGTTGGGGAGTGAAATAAACACACCTGAAGCAACTAGATAATTTTAATATGACATGGAAATAATGCAATCTCACTTGGCCTGGACTCTACAGGTGCTGATGAATTTAGAAACAGGAAAGGACTTCTAGAAAAAGAAAATAATGCCAAAATGTTTTCTGTACAATGTGGTGTCTAGATCTAGCCATGTCTTTGTTCAATATATGTAGCCTGATGAACACCTCCCTGGGGACCACTGTTAATTTAGAAACCTGCAACATCTGTGCAATTTAAATAGGACCAGAGCCCAAACCCCAAAACACATAGAATATGATTTCCTATTCAGTGTGGCTGAAGAGGACCACATCCATCCCTGGGGCTTTGATTCATGAACTACATGGCCCTAATTGACGTAGGGTTGTTGCCTTTTCAGATAGCACGCATGGCAGAGTTTCAGTGTATTTGGACTTGTTCAGGGTTCTTACATCCAGAAAGTCCAAATTAGATTTTTGTCATTAGCTTGTCAAGCTTCTCTTAAGTCCACTTAATGAGGTCTGCAGTGGAATGTCTTTTATGTTCTGTGGCCTTTATGCTTAGTCTCAGCTACTCTCAACTGTGGCTGAGAAGTTAATGAAGTTACCACAGTGTTCACTTGAGGTCTGCTGCTTTTGAAAACACACCTCGTATGTGTTTGGGTATTTAAATTCTGTTTTCTAGCTTTTAGGGTTTATATCCTCGTGGTGCATTCAAGTGCGATGGAAATAAGACCAGATGGATGTGACAACCAGCCATTCGGGAAATTACATACACATTACATTTTAAAAAACCAGTGTACATATGTCTATCTGGATGTGCTCATATGCTGGATTATTTTTGTTGCATCCAAATGGTTGGGATTTCAATGAAGCAGTTACTTAGAATGTCAGCACGAGCATTCCTTCCAGGAGGAAAGCAGGGCCCGCACCAAGCCTTTTTGTCAAAAACAGTCGAATACGGGGACAGAGTAAAGGCCATTTTGCATTTCTCTACCTCCTTTTAGTTTTTTCCATAGTTCTCACCACTACAAGACTTTATACCATAAAGTTGTTGGTTGTCTATCATCCCCTCTAGAAAAAAAATGCTATAAGGACTGGCAGTTTTTCTGCCCTGCTTAATACTTTAGTGTTTGGCACATAATGAGCACTCTATATGTGATAATGAATAAATTCACAATCACTGAGATAGTGAAATCATATTTAATACCCCTCCCTTTGTGCTGAAGCTGGCATAACATGGAGGTTTTCTTTTGTCTCTTAAATGATGTGCTTATGACTATGAATAATGCTCCTGCTGCTGCCTAACATTTATATAATGTTTACTATATGCCAGACACTGTTCTCGTACTTTACATCTAATTCTGACAACCCTTTGAGGTGGGGGCTGCTATTCTCCGCTTTTTATGAATGGAAAATGGAAGCACAAATCCTACCTGATAGAGCCAGGATTCAAACTCACCAGTATGATCTTCTACATCTCATGTTGTTAAAATGTGGCCTCTGGGATCTGAAAATAAGTCATCTCAGGAATGTATCCATCATTTCAGTAAGCAAAGAAAGCCATCCTATAACCATGATCTCTTAGTTTTGTGCTATTCTTAAATATGCAATTCAGTTTAGCCCAGTGGTGCAAAGATAATTATTCCCATTTTATTCTAAGAAGTAGGAATCTGCAGAGGCATTCACTTTTCCTATTTTGTATTATATCTCTTCAGTGATTTGCCTACCTCCTTGTCCTTCTATCAAAAAGAAAGAAGAAGAGGAGACTAAAAGACTAATGCTATAAATAAACACTTCAGGTTTTGATGCTAGTTAAAATATTGCATTAACAAGCCCAAAGCATATTGTCAAACTCAATAGAAAAATCAGCATTGGGGATTTTATCTTGGCTTACTCATGGTTACTCAAGGTCATTCTTACTAATACAAATTGTGATAGAATAATCAGATTTAGATTTGAAGTTAAGAAATATTATATAACTTTTAGTAACAATTGTGCCCGCACAATTGGGTTTGGTTAGCCTAATAGTAAAAATTAGTTTGTAAAGCTCAGCAGAGAACCCACATGATGATGTAGGCTTTGTCTTAGGTTAGTGCCAGAATTGTAAATTCCTTAAAAACTGCTGAAAATCACCTCTAGACACATAGGTAATCAGAGAGTGGACAGTATGTACAATGTAATGGCTAAGTTTTCAGAAGAATGGCACAAATTTCAGGGGTGTATTTGCATACTGGGGGAATCGAGTTCCATAGCCAGAGGTGGGTACTGTATCTTTGCTAGAATTGTAAATTATGTTCATTACCTATAAATTTCCTTGAAACCTTTCCTATTGTTCATCCACACAGCAATAGTATTTTATCAACTCATTTCCCTGCAACCTACTCCAATCAGTCCAGATGGTCAAATCAATTTTCTTGTATCTCTTTTTCTCCTGAATTAATCAGTTTCATGAAATCCCATTAAAAAATCACATGACTTTTGAGAGTTTATATAATCTTATTGATTCCTTCTATATAATATGTATTTATTACCTAATATGATAGAATATCAATTTCTGACCCCACTAACAGAATAAGATGATTCATGCAACATACTTAGCAGTACTAAGTACAGGGTAAAAAATTCCAATAAATGACATCTATTAATAGGCATCTATTATTTGTAAACATATTTAATGCATGGAAGATAAGTGAAGAGAATCATTTTTCACAAGACCTTTTGGATGTGCCCATGGTTCTTCCCATTCTGGGTCAGATCAACAAAATCACATTTACATTAAATTACATTCTTGCACTTCAGGCTCTCTCTAGTCTATTTCCTCATATTTTTCCTTTCATATACTGTGTTATGAAGGCAACTGGTACTCAAATAGCAACCATCATTATCACCATCATCATCACCATGATAATCATATCTCCCCAGAATAGTACCAACATTTATGGAATACTTTATAATTCACCTTTACGTATGTTTTCTTCTTTCCACAGTCCACAGTGGTTTACATTGCAAGTATGGAGGGAACATCATGGAGCTGGTGGGGGACAGATCTAATATTTAGACTCTGATTCTTAGATGTCCTTGACAATGATAAATAAGAGATTTGTGAGATTATTAATGCTATGGATAATTTTGAATAAACCCTGCAGATATGTCCCACCCTCAGAGAACAATATTTTTAAACTAATCAGTCATTGAGCTTGACCTTAAGGAATGTGAATATTCTCTCCTGTATCTCTTCTTCTATCACCTTCAGTTAGCATCTTTGGAAAGGGCTCCCAGGTTTTGGCTTCCAGTTACCCCGAAGCTTTTCTAGCAAGTAGAAATGCAAGCAAATAATCAGGGGATAGGGCTAGGGATATTTGCACTTTCATTAGGACTATAAAATGTCAAGGGCAGAAATATGGCAGTTCATGGGATTGAATGAGGACAAAATCCTAGGGATTAGCAACTTCTAGTCATATTTCTAATACTGCAGTTTACCTATGACTCCACGTAAATATGTCTAACAGCTTTAGAATGGAAGAAGAGATGGATAAGGCACACTTTTTACAAATTACTTGTGTCACAAGATGGGATGAGAAATGGGAATATGCCAGTTTCTTATGTAAACAACAGTTCATCAAGTGACATAAACACTTCAGATAACAGGAAGGATTTGCCTGCTGGTGCAATTTTGAGTGTTTAGTCATCACTGGCACAAAAAGAAAGTAGGAACTATTAAGAGGATGACTTAAGTAGAGCTGAAGGAGATATGCCTCAATCATTATTGCCATTAACTATTGTTATTTTTTATGGTATATCCTAAATTTGATAATTTGGTTGTCATTATCCTTGAAGGGCTTATATCTGAGGTGCATTGCTATTTTGAGGACTTTTAATTTTTCCCTGTCACTAAGAATATTTGAAAAATACTTTTTTGTGGGAAGATCTAGTCTTTCACATCTGTGTTTTAAATCAAGGGAATGGGCTGTGTGCGGTGGCTCATGCCTGTAATTCCAATACTTTGGGAGGCTGAGGTGGGTGGATCACTTGAGGTCAGGAGTTTGAAACCAGCATGACCAACATGGTGAAACCCCGTCTCTACTAAAGATACAAAAATTAGCCAGGCATGCTGGCACACACCTCTAATCCCAGCTAGTTGGGAGGCTGAGGCAGGAGAACTGCTTGAACCTGGAAGGTAGAGGTTGCAGTGAACCAAGATCTTCACTACACTCCAGCCTGGGTGATAGAGCAAGACTCCACCTTGAAAAAAAATAATAAAAAATCAAGGAAATGTTGATGCCAAAGTAAATTTTGTGTCTATTTTATGGTGGTGGAAGGTAAAATAAAAAAAATTCTTAATTGACAAATTAAGATTCCATATATTTATCATGTACAACATGATGTTTTGAAATATGTATATATACATGGGGAGTGGTTCAATGAAGCTAATTAACATATACATTATCTCACATACTTATCTTTTTTGTGTGTGGTGAGAACACTTAAAATCTACTCTTAGTGATTTTTCAGGCAAGCAATTAACTATAGTCACATATTGTACAATAGGTCTCTTGGACTAATTCCTTCTATCTAACTGAAACTTTGTATCCTTTGCCCAACATCTCTCCAACCTCTAACCCTCTCCAGCTCCTGGTAACCACCATTTTTCTCTATCTTTCTATGAGTTAAACTTCTTTAGATTCCACATATAAGTGAGATCACACAGTGTTCGTCTTTCTGTGCCTGGCTTATTTCACTTATTTCACTTAACATGAAATAGCCAGGCATAGAAAGATTGAACTGGAGGTCAACTAGAGGATGACCTCCAGTTCAATCTATGTTGCTGCAGGTGACAGGACTTTATTCTTTTTTTTATTGTGAAATAATAATAATATAATAATAATATGTGTATATAACATCTACACTGTGTATGCATATCACATTTTCTTTATCCATTCATCTGTTGATGAACACTTAGGTTGATTCTTTGTTTTGGCTGTTGTGAATAATGCTACAATGAACATGGGAATGCAGATATCTCTTTGACTCTTTGACATATGAATTTTATTTCATTTGGAAAAATGCCCAGTAGTGGGATTGCTGGATTGTATTATAGTTTTATGTTTAATATTTTGAGGAATCTTCATACTGTTTTCCATAATGGATATACTAATATACATTCTAACCAATGGTGTGAGAGGACTCCACTTTCTACACATCCAAAAGAACCCTTGTTGTCTTTTTTCTTTCTGATAATAGCCACTATAATAGGTTGAGGTGATATCTGATTGTGGTTTTAATTTGCATTTGTCTGATAATTAGTGATGTTGAGCCTCTTTTCATATACCTGTTGGCCATTAGTCTGTCTTCTTTTGAGAAATGTCTATTCAGGTGCTTTGCTCAATTTTAAATCAGATTATTTATTTTCTTGCTACTGAGTTGTTTGAGTTCTTTATATATTTTGGATATTAGCACCTTATCACATGTATAGTTTGCAAATAATTTCTGCCATTCTGTAGGTTTTCTCTTCATTTTGTTGATTATTTCCTTTGCTGTGCACAAGGTTTTAAATTTGATGTATTCTCACTTGTCTATTTTTTCTCTTGTTGCCTGTGCTTTGGGGTCACATTTTTAAAAAATTTATTACATACACCAATGTCATGGAGCTTTTTCCTTATGTTTTAATCTAGTAGTTTTACATTTTCTCTTCTTACATTTAAGTCTTTAATCTATTTTGAGTTGATTTTTGTATATGGTTTGAAATAAGGGCCTACTTTCATTCTTCTCCATGTGGATGTTCCGTTTTCTTGACATTTCTTAAAGATACTATTCTTTTCTCATTATGTATTCTTGACACCTCTGTCAAAAATAAATTGACCATAATGGGTGGGTTTATTTCTGGTCACTGTATTCTATTCCATTGGTCTATGCATTTGTTTTTATGCTAGTACTGTGCTGTTTTGATTACTATAGCTTTGTAGTATATTTTGAAGTCAGGTAGTTTGATGCTTCCAGCCTTGTTCTTTTTGCTTAAGATTGCTTCGGCTATTCACAATCTTTTGTGGTTCCATACAAATTTTAGGATTTTTTTTTCTATTTCTGTAAAAATGCCATTGGAATTTTGATAGGGATTGCTTTGAATCTGTAGATCATGAATATTTTAACAATATTAATTCTTCCAATCCATGAACATGGGCTATCTATTTTAATTTCATTCGTCAATGTCTTAGAGTTTTCAGTGTGTAGGTTTTTTACCTCCTTGGTTAAATTTATTTCTGAGTATTTTATTTATAGTTATTATAAATGGGATTTTAAAATTTCTTTTCAGATAGTTTATTAGTTCATAGAAGTACTGCTAATTTTATATGGTAACTTTGTATCCTGCAGATTTACTCAATTTGTTTAACTCAATTTGTTTATTATCTATAACAGGTTTTTTGTGAAATCTTTAGGGTTTTCTATAAATAAGACCATGTTGTCTGTGAACAGGGACAATTTAACCTCTTCCTTCCAATGTGAATGCAGAAAACATATTTTGATCACATAAAAAAAAAAACGGAAAAAGTCTAGCAATTGAATTTTTAAAATAAATAATGGAGATTGACTTGAAAGGGTTTATTTTCATTTTATCCCTTGCAATAGATATTTTTTCAAGCTCTAACATACACTAAGATCTGACAGCAGAAACTTTTGAAAGAATGATTTGAGAACATCAACAAAACAAAAAGATTTGAGAGTTTGCAGGAAGTCTGGCCTTACTATTTATTAATTAATTATAATTAGTCAAAACCTATAATACGATAGTCAAAACCTACTATTCACTTTGCCAGGCTTTGAATTCTGAGAGAGACTATGAAATATATATATATGCACATCATCAGCATTCAAACGAGGTTTCATAAGAAGTTGAAATCTCCTTAAGGGAACATTGGTAGAACTTCAAGTCCTTTATAGTTTTCAGAAAAAAAGTATGTTTTATCATACCAAATCACTGGCAGAGAGTTAAGAATACACATTTTGTATAAATATGTATTCACTTAATTCATGAAACAGAATCTTTTCTTTTATAGCCAAAAGAGCCGTTCTCGGAGAGCATATGGGCAATCAAAATATTCTCAAAGCCTGAAAGCCATAAGTAGCTTTTGGTTTATTTACTGGGGTATGTTTTTCTAAACATTCTTTTTAAAATTAGCCCCAAAGGGCAATAAATTAGGCCTCTCTTAGGCCTGAATGAATAAGAAAGATGAGGATTAAAGGACTTTCAGCAAGGATACCATTCACATGGTGTCTCTCTCAAGGTGTAGACCCAATGAGGTAAGTTTAAACAGGAAAAAGTAAACATAGAACCATTACTCCGTTCATGCAGAGCAGTCAAAAGTTTCTCAGCAACATGCTTTTCACTAACTCAATGAGGCAGCTCAGGTGTCAAGAAAATGTATCTATGAAGGTTTTTCTTTCTTAGTTTTTTCCCAGTTCAAATCTCATTACTATCTATCAGCAGTGTCTGAGATACTGATGAGAAATCATAAACATTAAAGAAATAGATAGGTCAATTTTGATAGAAATGGAAATGTTGACATATAAGCAGGTGTTCGTTAATGAAGGGTAGGTTCAAGACTAGTGCTCCGCAGAAAGAGAACAAAGTGAAATAAACCAAGTTTGATTTTCAAATACCTGTAGAATTCGGCATTTTGTAATAAACGTTTTCTTTCCCATTGTATATGCCAAGAGACCAAAACATACAATGTTTGTTAAGTAATTAGTATCAATCAAAAGTTTAAAGTTAAAAACAAATGGACAATATCAAATGGTATCATTGGTGAAGCACCCTTTCTCAGTGTTCTAAATATTGTATTGATGGCCATTAAAAATAAATATTCAGCACTTCGGAAGACTGAGGCAGGCAGAGCACCTGAGGTCGGGAGTTCGGGACCAGCCTGACCAACATGGAGAAACCCCATCTCTACTAAAAATACAAAAATTAGCCGGGTGTGATGGCACATGTCTGTAATCCCAACTACTTGGGAGGCTGAGGCAGGAGAATCACTTGAACCCAGGAGGCAGAGGTTGTGGTGAGCCAAGATCACGCCATTGCACTCCAGCCTGGGCAACAAGAGCAAAACTCTGTCTCACATTAATTAATTAACTAATTAATTAAAAGAATGAAATAATGTCCATAGTGTCCAGATATAGGAATATTGTGTTTCAACAATCCAATATGAAGCTGCTGAGGGAATTCACCTGTGTCAGATATTTTAAGATGTAGTTAGCAAATTCTCACTTTCCTGGAATCACATAAAATATTCATAGATTCCTGTCAGTAGTTGCAAAGTTAAATTTAAAGCCCCATTCTTGGCTTCATGAGATAAAATATTTCTATAGGATCTCTATTTTCTCGACTTTATTATTCCTAGAGCAGTTGGAACGATTTTGCAATCCCATGCCACCATGGATCTAGAACACAGCATCATACTTTGTGGCATCTCTCCTTCATAACTGTCTTTGGAGCCATACATTCATTCACATACATGCAAAATGCAAGTGGGAAAGCATTTGGCTTTTCTAGAATTGCAAATTTATGGAGTCTATATAATGTCATTGATCCATTCATCCAGGTGAATAGAGCTACCTTTATTGAGCACTGACTCTGTTCCAGGTAGCTTATATATAACTTCTAATTGTTGAAACTCAGAAAAGTGGACAACATTATCACTATTTCATAGAAGAGAAAACTTGACTAATTGTGTCAAATCAACTTTTCTAAAGTTACTCAGATCGGACCTTTAAATGAGGCTGACTCCAAAGACCATATTCTTTCTATAACACCATAATATACACTCTTACTATCTTGAGAGGCTCTACCAATTTAAATAGAAAAAGCATTAATGCCATTCATGGTTCATTGTTTTTTTTTTTTTTTTTTAAAAAAAAAAGACTAAGTTCTGTTTCATTTTCCACTAAACCTCTTTAGTCCTCTTGGTAATTGAATAACCAAGCCCTGCCTTTTGTGTGCCATCAATGGGCAATATAGAAAGGTAGATAAAGGAGAAAAAATAAAAATAAAAAAGAGAGAATATTCCATCTGTCTACCTGGTAGTGGCTCATAGAGGAAGCAAAAGGAAAATTCTTATTTTCCTGCTAATTAGTTTTCTGTTTAAAGGAGGAAAGGAATGGCATGAGGTGAAGGATAAATAGAGAATATTGATGTGGTAATAATGATCAAAAAAAAGAACAAAGAAGAGTTGATTTGGGGGTTATTTCTCCATCTCTCTGGCCATTCCACTCTTCACTGAATAAGTGTATTCTGTTTGGCTTTCAAGCTAGGGTTGTCATGCGAGAAGTGTACGTTAATTTCCTATTTTCTCGTAAGTTTCTTTTGGGGATAAGCCTTTTGGTTTCTGCTGTTTATTATTTCAAAGGCATCTATATGCTAATATGTTTTATGCTTATTATTTTCATGTTTGTCCCTTAGGTTATGCTTCATATCATCCACCAGGGAGGATCATATCTCATAAAAACTTTCAAATTTGATTTTGAAAATTATTCAGAAAAATTTAAGCCATGCTCTCTCCCCACATAGGAAAGACTATGCTCCGGAGAGTCCTGTAATTTGCAGAAAATGGACTGGGATAACATTTGAGTTTCATGCTACCAAAATCCTCTTGAGAAGGACAGCTAGCTACCCAGAATATTTAACACTGTTACACTGAAATGTTCGATGAATGATTAAAATAAAGAACCTAGTCATAGGTTGTAAGAAATCGCTAAATTATTACATTTAATCCAAAGAAAAGAAAGGAAAAGCTGTTTTCATTCTCCTCAGTCTCTGAGGTGTGTTACCTGCTTCGATTGCTGTAAGTACTGCATTTTAATTGTATGTTATCCTTCCTTTGTATCATTTCTAGAAAGTTAATTTTAATGATACTAAGGACTGAAGCTGAGTTTGTGCATAGAGGAAGAATCAGATAAAATAGAAATCTCACATAATAAGCCAGCTTGATGTTTTCTTCCAGAACTTTTATTACAGAGATTTTAAATAAAGTCATAATCTATTTTGAAAGTAGGTTGTTATTTTAAAAATAAAATAAAATTAGCCAATTAACCTGACATAAAATATTTATTCAGGCATCATCTTTTAAAGAAATCAAAGCTTAAAAACGGATTCCTTGACGTGAATTCCTAGGATTCCTACTTTACCTTGGAGGGCATTTATCATTCCTCCCTTGATTGAGAATTGGATTCCTTTTGTTCCAAAGCCCTTCAGGGGTACAAATAAAGGGCATCATTTCACCCTCTACTGTATCATTCTCTGCCCCGCTCTGTTCTTAAGCAAGGAGTCAACAACACTGAGGAATTTGTACACTAGGTTTAAGTTCGTTTTGTGTACCAGCCTCCTCTTTACTCATTCCTCTACCTTTCAGTAGCTGCACCTAAATCCCTTTCTATTTTGTTGTTGCTGTTAAATGCTTTCACTTTTAGACCTCAGCAGTGACTTCATTCTGTAAGAAATGCAACTCAGCAACTGGTATTTCTTCTCTTGGTTCATTTTAGTGCCTCTTGAGCTACAAGACAGCTTTGTTAGTCGGAGAGTTTGCTCTCAGAGTTGGAAGAAAGGTCTCCTTCTGAAAGGAGTCCTGACAAGCAAACTAGGCTCTCCTCCAGACAGAAGAGGGTAAGAGTGAGCCTACAAAAGTCAGGTGAAGACCGGTAACTGGACAACATGTGCTAGACCAACCTACCAGCATTTCAACACTTATGGTCATAATCTCTCTGTAAATAAGAACTATCGCTGGGGACACATTTTGTGGATTTGTTAGAATAAATGATTGGTAAAATGTTATTTTACCGGTTGAAACATGACTGTATTTAGTACATTTTGTTAAAATAAAAGACCTATAATGGTTTGTGTGCTAAATCCTGTGACCCATCACATTTTTCTTTTTATTCTAATTATCTGCCTGTGATAACAACAAAACAGCTACACCTTTTTTTACCTTTTAAAGTTGTATTTGGAGAATAATTCATTGAACTAGCACATTTGGCTTAATGCAGCCCCAACTGAGAAGAAATGGCCTTTTCTTGCTCATCTCAGAACATAATTCAAAGATAATTCAAATAGAAAAGAAACTGTGTGCAGTTAGACTCCCAAATTTGTGGGGTGCTGTTGAGCTATGCAACCTGATTAAGCAGCCTGCTAGGAGTGTCTTACTCTCTTCATGAACTAAGTTCCATGAGGGCAGAAAAGATGTCTATCAGCAACTCTTAGCTCATAGCTCAAGAAGGTGGCTGCAGGTTGTGACTTTTAGCAAATGTGTTGTGGTCATGCCTCAGTCTAAATGAGCAGTGAACTTTGGCTTAACTCAACTTCAGAAATGCTGTGTGATCTTCAATAGTTGACACTCCTGGTCCTGTAATGCCCCTGGAGCATGATGAATAGCTTGAAGCTTTGAAATAATATAGACTCAAATCAAATAAGCCTGGGTTTGAGTCCCAGCATTAATACCTACTAGTTTTCTGACCAACTTCAATCTCTTCTAAGCCTCTCTAAGCCTCATTGCCTACATGAGTAATATTAATTAAAAAAAAAATCAAGTTTGCTTAAGTTGACTGCAAGGACTAAATGAGATGATGTATTTGCATAGTATGCACACATAGTAAATGCTCAACTAATGGTGACTTTTCTTTTCTTTTTTCTTTTTGCAGTTGCAAGATTTAATAGAGTGAAATAGAGTGAAAACAGAGCTCCCATACAAAGGGAGGGGACCCAAAGGGGGTTGCTGTTGCCGGCTTGAATGCCTGAGTTTATATCCTGATCCTTGTCCCTCCTGCTGTGCTCTCAGGCATTAGATGTTTGGCTATTTCTTTACCTCCTGTTTTTGCCTAATTAGCATTTTAGTGAACTCTCTGATTGGTCGGGTGTGAGCTAAATTGCAAGCCCTGTGTTTAAAGGTGGAAGTGGTCATCTTCCCAGCTAGGCTTAGGGATTCTTAGTTGGCCTAGGAAATCCAGCTAGTCCTGTGTCTCAGTCCCCCCTCTCAACAGGAAAACCCAAGTGCTGTTGGGAAGGTTGGCCAATGACCGTTCTAACTGCTTCCTGCTGAATTGGGGCATAGTAGGGGTGGTGCAGTTGAGATTTCCTTGGGAGGGATGCCTTCAATGTCATTAACATCAGAGCATGGGCTAGCAGGCCAGTCCAGGGGTCTGCGATAGATTTTAGTCATGGACTGCATCTGGGGTTCCATTTGAAGATGCAGTCTTACTCTGTCACCCAGGCTGGAGTGCAGTGGTGTGATCTCAGTTCACTGCAACCTCTGGCTCCTGGGTTCAGGCGATTGTCCTGCCTCAGCCTCCCGAGTAGCTGGGATTACAGGCATGTGCCACTATACCCGGCTAATTTTGTATTTTTAGTAGAGACGGGGTTTTGCCATGTTCGTCAGGCTGGTCATGAACTCCCGACCTCAGGTGATCCACCTGCCTTAGCCTCCCAACGTGCTGGGATTACAGGTGTGAGCCACCACGCTCAGCCAATGGTGATCATTTCTATTGTCATTATGACTTTTAATAGTAATAATACTTCTAGGATTGTTATTATTATCATTATTAATCATCTTAATGGTTATGCAGAAGTTTCAAAGTTTATCCCTATGGATAACTTAAGTCGTAGAAATCAAAAGATGCATACATTAGATACTTTTCTGCCAATAAAACAGGGCCTACAAAAATAAACGTGGACAATTTCAAGTTTTCAGTGTGATTCACTGAAGACCTGTGTATCATCACAAAGTTTTAGTAAACACTTTTAGTTAAAAAAAAAAGTCTTAAGATAGGACAAAAGGTAAAAATTTTAAAATTCACACAATGTTATTACTTGTATATAGCCAATATCAATTATTCAGGTGAGATAGAAATAAAAAGTCAATTAAAAGCTAGATATTTCTACCCTCACTGCCAAGAATCTAGGTGTCTAGCTAATGATTTTGTTCTTTCTCTTTTCTGGGCTACCTGATATTATGAAACATTGTTTTGTTATTGGCTGCTTTTGTTGCTGGTAGTAGATTATAGGATACAATTTAAAATTATTAAATATTGTGAGGAATGGAATTGATCAGAATGAAGGCTTTCCATAAGAAAATACACCTTGCTAGTTGAAAAGCTCCAGTGATCTTCCAGGATATCTTCATGGGGCCAGAACGTGATATGAAAGCATACAGCTGGGTCTCAGGGCCATTGAAAAGTTATGGTCTTGCTGCTAAATAAGAGAAGCTTGTATTTGCCTCTACAGCATATGGCATTACACAGAAAGAAGAGTCAGATGTTGATTAAACCTTTGAAGGACTGGAATGGATCATCCCATTCTGTACTAAAAAGTCAACTTTCACCTTTAATTGCATGTCCCCCCCAACAAAAGACCTGTAAATGTATTTGCTAAAAGGTTCTTATTGCATCCAAGACTCATTTCAAGTAAAAAGAAAAATCTTTTTTTCTTTGTATTTGGGACGGAGTCTTGCTCTGCCACCCAGGCTGGAGTGCAGTGGCCGGATCTCAGCTCACTGCAAGCTCCGCCTCCTGGGTTTACGCCATTCTCCTGCCTCAGCCTCCCGAGTAGCTGGGACTACAGGCGCCCGCCTCGTCGCCCGGCTAGTTTTTTGTATTTTAGTAGAGACAGGGTTTCACCGTATTAGCCAGGATGGTCTCGATCTCCTGACCTCGTGATCCGCCCGTCTCAGCCTCCCAAAGTGCTGGGATTACAGGCTTGAGCCACCGCGCCCGGCCTTTTCCTTTGTATTTGGAAGAGCTCTAATGACAATACAGCCTTTATTGAAATAATATCTTGACCATATATTGATATCTTTCATTTAATGTTTATCCTTTCCTGTGGATTTCCTTCTTTCATGAAACCTTCCCTCCAAGGAAATGCTGACAGTAAATTAACATCCATGCTTTGGTGTATTGTATGGTGTTTCATTTTAAATAGTCACACTTGGATTAAAATCCAACATCATCTATGTTTCACGTGTTTAGCAAATAGTAGAAGCTAAATAAATGCAGTTAAAAGAAAGTAGTCTCACTAGAATTATAGCCACAGTTTCCTAGATTTCATTTCTATTCTGTCAGCCCTCAGTGAAGCTGGTATAATTTCCCTTCAAATGGGCAAGATTTGGAATTGTTCACAGTCACAAGTGAGAGAACAAAATAAGAGAGATTTTCATTTATAAGATTGCCTTTCTCTTATCTATTGGTCTTGCCTCACAGACCGTCTGTCTGTCTCTGGAAAGCAAAGTCAATAAAAATGATTAGAGTTGACATCTCACAAATGTACACCCTTAAACCATGACGCATTAATGCTGTGCAGGAAATATTTTTCTGACCCTTTCAAATTGCATCCAACTGTCTTGGGAATTTCTCAGTGACTAGAGGTAATAAGGTTCAATCCATTTTACCGGCTGGCTTCAAATTTAGTTCCTCCGAAGTTCTAACTTATCTATTCTTTGCATCTTGGTCCCAGCATCCATTCGGCACAGAAACCCATGCATCTAATCTTTCTTCCCCCTTCTCAGGTTCTTGCTAAAGGATCACACTGTGGAATCTACAACCATGACGACTTTCCACTTATTGCTCCCTTGAAAAATAAAATATTAGCACAAGAAGATAAGTGGGCATGTTGTCTTTTGAGAAGCCCTGGTTGAATTTAATTAGCTTTTAGATTTCATCCCATCTTACATCTCAGTTTTTACCTATGTGATTTATGCCTCGGTAATCTTCATTCTGTAAAACTTTTTCAACTTACAAACCATGGGCATTCTCTCGAATATTAAAGAGGCAAAAATATGTGAATTTCTTTTATGTTAAATTAATTTTGCTTTTTCTTCTGTGAGTCCAAATGCAGTAGACATACTCCCCTAGAAAGGAAGGGAGTCAGCCAAGTGTGACATGCTAAAAGGCAGCTGGGCGGCCTCTTCACCGTGTTCCCTGAAGGAGAACAGAAAACAGAAGCTGGGGACACATTTCTTGACCTCATGAAAGTATTGGATGTCAGGAAGCCTTGACAAGAAATTAAAAAGCTTGTCTTACTTTTTATATTTAGAGCGTCTCCATGTTGACTGTGATTCTGGGGAGATATCAGTGTTTCCTCATTTGTAGGACACACCAAATTCAACAGCATTCTCTGCTGTGTTGTTCCCATCCATTGCCTCTGTACTGCCTTCTGCAGAGGAGATTAGAATCTTGGCTGGAATTTCCTGTGGTCAGTGGAGCTTGGAGCCTCTTTCTGGCTTGGAAGGCATGTTCATGGGCAAACAGCCACCAGGATGAAAAAATCTTTTTGAAGTTACCCTTTTAAGATTTTGCATTTTCTTGTATACTAATTATCAAGTTTGATCATCATAAGATACTTGACTTGATAAAAATGAGATTATTTCAGACAACCCTATTTAGAAAATAGACTTGGAAAAAGGAGATGAAGAGCAGACAATTTTAATATTTACAACACTGTATTTTTTTTCCTGAAGAAACTGTATATTCATGCCAAAGTTCATCTTCATAATATGGCTTGTCTTTTCACTTAAAACAAGGTGCTTAAAGTTTTTGGTCAAAGTTAAAATGGAATACACCAAGTTATATTTAAGAATAAGCTGCTATTTCATCATTTGAAATTTTACCTGTCTTAATAATAGAGTCACAGTCCTGATGTTCTTTTATGACTCGGGTGTCGTTAGATGGCATTTTGTTTAGGAAAGATGGAGTATTTTGGCAGTTTTGCAAATCAGATTTACTTGATATTTGCAATGCAACTTAATGTTTTTATCACTAGCAACTTAATGTTTTTATCACTAGTCAAGGAAAAGTGAAGACTTTCAGGTGCAGTAATTAAAGCTGTCTGTTTCTTGAGTGGAGCTGCAGTACACCTGAGAGGTTGTTAATTCAGCTGTGTGTATGTCTGCACGTATGTGTGCAGCCATGTGTGTGGTATGCATACTAACTTAAATTCAGGATTGGAAGGCAACAACTCTGAAAACAAATGGACTCTATTTTCTCGCTGTGGATGCCACCTCTTAATAAATTGAAAACTTAGCTATACCTATGAAACCCTTTCAGAACACAGAATGGCTTAGCTGATTGCTCTAATTATTGCACATTTACTGCCTCCTCTTTCTCATTTCTGAGATATACTGTCTTTGCTTCAGAACCTGGAGGTAAAACAAAGTCCATGTTTAGACTTCCCATTGTAAGCAAAAGTGATTTGAATCTGGTAGAAGAACGAAGTGAAGTGATGCTGGGGGTCACTTTGTACTGGGGTTGTTTTGCTTTGCTGGGTGTGCTTAGAGTTTGGAAGATGTCTGTGGAATGAATCAGGTAGAGGGGCACAAAGGGAATAGGTCACCTAATTAACAGTGCCAATAATAATAATGGCTGATTCTTACTGGATAACTACTACTTACCGGGTGTATCACAGTTAACTCATACAACTTCACTTAATCTTTACAGGAGCCCAATAAGACAGGCACAACTATCTTCGACTTACAAGGAGAAAAAGTGAGGCTTAGAGAGAGCGATTGTATGAAGAAAATCATTTTTACATGGAAAGGAATGAAACAGTCTCTTCGTTGCAATCATTGGTGCTTTGATTTTTCCTCCTTTGCCTTTTCCTTCTCATTTCTATCCTCTTCCTTCATCACCTCCTCCTCTTTCTTCTTACTTACCTTCTCCTTATCTTTATTTTTCTTTTTTTCTTTCTTTTTTTTTTTGAGATGGAGTTTCGCTCTTGTTGCCCAGGGTGGAGTGCAATGGCACAATCTCGGCTCTCCGCAACCTCTACCTCCCAGGTTCAAGCGATTCTCCTGCTTCAGCCTCCCTAGTAACTGGGATTACAGGCATGTACCACCATACCCGGCTAATTTTGTATTTTTAGTAGAGACAGAGTTTCTCCATGTTGGTCAGGCTGGTCTCGAACTCCCGACCTCAGGTGATCCGCCCTTCTCAGCCTCCCAAAGTGCTGGGATTACAGGCATGAGCCACTGGGCCTGGCCTTTATTTTTCTTTTCTCAAACACAGAATGAAATGTGGCCAGGTTGTTAAAGCACTATTCCATTGGGTCTTGGTCAACAAGGACAGGCCTTTTTCTCTCCTTCGTCATGGAGTTGCTCTTAGTAGAGCTACTTATTTAATTATTTTGGAAGTTTGATAAGGGCTAAGAGTTCTGGCCGATGGCTTACTTATCATCACATACTTTTTCATTAACTTAAAAGATGAACACAGGTACCAGAGTATGGTGATTATATGCTGTTCCTCATAAGCTCACATTCGAATCTGCCTTCTATCTTTTGTCTGTGTTAATGATTGTTCAGGGTTAAAAGGGAGAAAGAATGAATTGAGGATAGCAGATGTCCAAAGATATTTTTGTGAGTAACTCAGTAAAACCTGTTTCTATAAAAAGAATGTGTTACTGTATCAGGATATCTAGAAAATTAAATTTTTTTCAGATATACAGCTGAGATTTTTTTTTCTATTTCCCTCACACATCAATATTGCAAACATAGATTCCTGATTGCTAGAGCAGGCTTGTTTTTGTGATGTTAGCTCAATGGAGATATCGATGCCCTGGGATTCAATTTCACTCTTACAGTGATGCCTAATATACTTCAATTTGTGTCTCAGGGAAGGGGCTTGGTTATTTATTCTGGGTAAATTGGGCTTTTTGTGTTGCCACAGCATCACTTAGACTCCTGATACTGAGGCCAGCAAACTGACCGGGCCTCATTTGTTCCCAGGCGTAACAGAAGGATAGAAAATGGATTCAAATCTAAGCAGAGTGGTAGAATCTCAAAAGCTCTGTCACCAACACTTACTGCAAATATACTCTTCCTAGAGGGAGTGTTCTGAAAATTTGGTCTGCATCTCACCTTTGATAAATATCCCCTTTAAAACATTCAAAATAAAATAAAACATTCACACAGAACGACACAATAAAGGCAGCATGGTTTTAGATGCAAATATGATTTTGAGCTCTCTCTCTCTCTCTCTCTCTCTCTCTCTCTCTGATATACATTGGGTCTGGGGGTCTTTCGAATATGCATGTGATCTCAATTTAGGGTTCATGAATGACTTTGTGTTTTGTGTAAGGCCCCTTTGATTTCCACTCTCACCGTTATTGGAAATAAACTCAAAATTGTATAAACAAACAGAGTAAATTGTTCTGAAACTATGCCATGCAGAGTTCATCTTCAACACTTTGCTTTCTATTATTGCTGAAGGAAGGGAAATGACAGCATTGGCTTTAAATCTGTAAATTTAGTAGTGGGGCACCTGCCTGTGCTTCTGTGATATACTGGTAATCTCCACTTACTGTCAGGGCTGCAGCAGTATTTATTTTTCCGTAATTGGAACCCCACTGATATCCTGTGGGATTCCCTCCCCCCCTGCCCCCCGCCTTGGCAAAGCAATATATCCTTATAGACCTAGATCATAACCACCATGGTCTATTGTAATATTGTAGTCAGGAATATCAACACTAGGATCAAAATTAAACCAACCTCCAGTTTCTAGACTGCCTTTTGATATTATTAGGAACTCACAATTTTTCTCAGTGTTTATCTTTGAAGTTAAAGAAATGTCTGCAGAAGTTCAAATTGAATATGCTTTATCACAGTGTTTCCTCTTCTGTTTTAATTCTTCATTTAGTTGCTTCTAGAAGTGTGGGGATGACTGATTACATTGCAAACTGTTACCCATAATGAACAAGTAAACAACAAACACGAGTGGTTTGGGCACTCTATATAGAAATGTTATTTTAAAAATACCTTCATCCTTTCTAGGTGAACAAATATAATGAGATGCCTGGAAAGCCTTAATTTTATTAAAATTAAATTCATTAAAATTAAGTAAATCCTTTTAATCTTAACTTTTGGTGTCAAAACAGGATTTGTTACCTTGGACATCAGAGGGCCACTTTATTGTCTTTATGGTTTCAGCATTTGCTTTTTCCATGTGCTGTTTTTATTTTTGTCATTGAAGTTCATGAAGACTTAATCATTATCCCTCTAATTTTCCAGAAAAAAAAAAAGTTAATTTATTGAACTGACTGCAGAAAAAGAAGAAGAAGAAGATCAATCTGACATCGTAGGTTAATAGTAGGAAACAAAGCACATTCGTAATTAGAAGAGAAAAGGACTTTCCTTGTTCATTCCAGTTTATAATAAAAAGCCCCTCGCTAAAGTGTCTTAGAAAATAATGCATTCAGACTGAGTCGAATTACCGCCTAGCAGATTCTATTTATCTGTAGCTTAAAAGCAGCTGCGTTTTGTAAAAGCAATGAATGTGGCAGTCCTACTTAAAGGTAGAAGAAAAAGAACACCCCTTGTTTTGTAATAAGGGGATTTTCAATTTAAAAGAGAGAGCAAGCCTGTTGTGTGAAGTAGGGTTATTACATTCACTGTATTCTATCTCACCCACCAGGAGGCTAATAATGAAGGGGCCGGGAAGGAGGCCAGTGCTACCAGGGTTATCTCACAACCTCAGATGCTGGATAAGTCGAAAGAGGCAGAATCGCTTTGGGATGACATTCAGAAAGGCGGGGTGATTACTTGGAAGAGAAAAGCCTACCTATTCTTTCCAAGGTAAACAGTTCATTTCATCTGGTCAGTGGCATGTTTCAGTATACAAATATGTTTATATAAAGATATCTATAAAATTTTCCTTTTAAAAAATCATTTTAGGTTCAGGAATATTCCCCTGACCTGCTCATCCAATGGTCCAGTAATGAATTACTGGAGACCTGCCTTAGACAAAGAATGCACTCGGAGCCCCAACACACCTAAAGCTACGCTTTGAAGGATCTGCCAAGCTCACTTTTAATCATGAGAAAGAAATTACCCACACGGAGTCAGCAGAAAATGAGAAAGTAGAGCTCGTGCTGTGAATAATTCCAGCAAGTGCCAAGGGGCTAGTTGAGGAATGGCTTCATGAGGTGAATATCTTTAGCTTGTACTTAGGGTTTGGTTAGCGTATAATCATTTTCTCTTTTAGGAGCAATGACTATCATACGTGTATTTCCTAACTAAAGAGTGCTCAGAGCATTTGTCAGGATGTTGACAGATTTAATATCAGTCTTGCCCATGTTGTTATTTACTATGACTAATTTTACGTTTGTAAATATGAAAAAATCAATTTAGGCAGAAAGGCTCTCCTCCGAGCCAATGACTGCTACTAGCTGTGCATATTTGTGTGTATTGCTGTGAGTGCACGTCTAGTACTTTATGTCTCTGTGTCTGTATGTGCCCTTGTTCTTGTCTTCTCTCTGTTGTGAATGCAGGTTGGGAGAATTAGCCAACCATTGGGTTCTCAGATGTGGTCCCAGGCTTTCATTTGATTTTTGGAATGGGAAAAAAGAATGTGTCACATCATGATTAATGGTGAATCTGAATTTTCAATTCACATGAAAGTAGGAAGGGGAGGGGATATGAGTCAAGTGACAAGACTAACCTTTTCCCTTTGGGACGAGCATGATTCAAATTAAACATCACTTTCAGTGTGAAATTAGTTCGAAGGCTTTTTTTTGTGTGTGTGTGTGTGTGTGCCTGGTTTAACTCCTTGGTGGCTGCTCATTCAGAGAGGATTTCTTCCATCCCAGCTCTGTGCCTGGGTCTACTCCCAGTAACCCACAGTTCCTCTTCCTTTGTTTTATTTTTCCAAAGATCAGGTCCAGGAAACGAGTATTTTACTATTTCAAAAGCTTCACTCCTCACAAGATAAGATTCTCCCTAAAATGTGCATCCCAAACTAATGTTTTAATACATTAAATCAATCAGTCAGTTAATCAATAATAACATTCTTCTTTATTTAAAGCTAATTTTGTCAGGGAGGAGGGAGAAAGGAAGCAAGGGATCCTTTTGAAAGGCATTTTGAGTGCCCTCCACTCGGTGCCAGTTTTTGCTGGCTGAGTGAGCCACAGAGGAAGAACAGCAACAAAAACCCCCAAGTTCTCTCCTAAGTCTCTAGTTTCCCACATAACAGTCACAGGATTGCCATGCCAACCTTCAGCAATGTTGGCTTTCAGCAAGCATGTGCCTTGACACTTTAAAACTGCCCTTCAATACTGATCCAAAGGATGCAGGTCCAAACTTGTAGAAAGAACCTGCTGCCTGAGCAAATGCAAGGCTGCCTTTCCATGTATTCACATTCTTGATGCCACCATTTAAGCATCAGCGGGATTTGATATGTGATTGACTCTGTTTCTGGAGTTTGGTGGCTGGTGGGGAAAGAGAAAGTGTTGAGCTGGTTAAGAAACAGTGTTATTCTTCTAGTGTATTTTCAAAAGGAAAATGGTAGGGCTCTTGAACCCCTTCCCTAATGGAAGGAGAGATGTGGTAGAGGAGCGGTGGGTGTTGCGGGGGTAGCAAGTGGGGAGAGCTGAACCAGCTGAGGGAGGAGGTAGAGGTGGAGTCTGGGAGGTAGAAAGTGGAGGCAGACAAGCAACTGTGTTTATTTTAAAACATATCATTTAACCCTCACCTAAAAACAAATTGGAGAGGTTTGGGAGTGCATTAATCTGGACCCAATTAGCATGTCTTTCTCCTTCAAAAGTGCAACCTGAGATTAATGAATATAAACTAGAGTTTCAGATGCAGTGCTTAAATCATTTGCATGTTTTCTGCATGATAATTGAATTTATGTGTGCACTTCCTTTCATTTAACTATTTCCAGTCTCTTCCCTGTGATTCACATGAACCAAGATGTTATGGTAGTCACCTATAGATGGAAATAGCGTGCCTAGCCTTTACTCCTAAGGACAAACTCAAGTTCTTCTTTCTTGTATTTGAATTTGAATAATACATTTTTAAAAAATAAAGCAGAAGGCAGAGCTTAATAGTCTGGAATGCTGTTTTGGGAGTTGGTAGATAGGCACCTCAAGTTTATTTTTGAAAGGCCAGATAAAACCATTGGGATTTATGGTATTGAGTTTCCAGTGGTACAGAGAATTGGGTTTCAACATGGCCACTTAGAAGTGTTTTAATAATACTAAGAGCAATGTCACTTTAATGCAGCATGAAGAATGTTCTTGGTCTTTGGACCTGAGTTATTTAGATCACTGAGAGATTTCAGTGCATAGTATTGTTTCTGGCATCATTCTCTCTTTTGTCAATGGGGTGGGGGTGCCTCTCTATAAAAGGCTGTAGGTGAGCAGTTAGAACTTGTGGTCCCTTAGTATGCTATACTCTTTTTGTTTTCTTTTGTTATTTAGGTGTAGAGAAAGTTTAACGCTTACAGAGTCAAACAGGTACCAAGATCCCCACTCCCCACCTGCCCCAAAATGAAAAGTCTAAAAGCCGGCATGGATATGTAAGAAAGCTTTCTGGGGAAGAAGTTGGAGCAAGAGGCTTGAAATAATTCCTCTGGTTTCAGTTTGCATCAGTGGTTTGTCTGTCTTCTGTCTTTCCGTATGTGTTTCCAAGTTTAATGTCAAAGTGATGAGCTTTTCTCCAGGAATTCTCCTCAGTGTCCTTTATTTTTGGTGAATTCAATGGCTGAATGTCGCTGAGTGTCTCTTGGTCTTGTTTCCTGGTCCTTGTAGCTAAGAATGTTGTGGAAGGATAAAATCTTGTTAATTCGTGATGTCACAATTTAAGTGTGCTTCCTGTCACTTATGTGCAGTTTAAAATGTTCTTTAATGTAGCATGAAATGATTGGTTAGCTTTGAAATGGTTGTGAAGTCATGTGAAGAAAATAAGTTTTACATCCGACCAAGATAAATTCACTCTAGTGCTTTATGGCTTTTTATTCCTATGTGATAGTAATAAAGTCTCATGTAGGGATGGAAGCCATGAAATACATTGTGAAAAATCATCAACTAAGAAGGGACCATCAGTATAGAGAACGTTAGCCTGTGGAGCTGTGAATGTGATGGAGACCTGATTTAGTGTATAGCTCTGCTACCTGCTTGGTGTTCCTTTGAGTTTCTTTATCCTTAGATTTGACAGCTGAGGAATCTAGGTGGATTCATATTTGTAATCATTGATTAACATGCACATTTAGGTTTGCACATTTTTGTTTATCATACATTTTTCTCCGTTTTCTATTAACTAACATGCTCTAGGGGAACTATTAATAGCCCGCCAGTCGGGTAGGCAGCATTCAATCCTTCTATGCCTTCTTTCACCACCTGTTGAGGTCTTTCTTCTGAAACAAAGAAGAAATAGACAAATCAGACTTGCTCTCTCGGAAATGTGGTCCAGATTTCTCTACTCCCAAGCTCCAAAAAAAGGTATACATTGGATGGGCTAGATCAGCTCCTCCTGAGAGCCATAAATCCACCAAGAGTTGTTTTCCACGTAAGGGTGTGGTACAATGGGGAACACCTGATGTTGGAGGAAAGCAGGAGGACTTTGGAGTGGAGTTGCATTCTAATCTCTCTGCCACATCAACTATGTGACCTGGGGCAAATGATATAAACTCTATGAGCCTCCTTCCTTATCTTTAAAATGAAGAGAAGTAATACCTACCTTGTAGGGCTGTTGTGAGGATTAAATGAAGGAATGCATATGATACCTAACAAAGTATTTAGCATCATATTTTTTAAAAGCTTATGAAATATTAGTTTTTCTTCCTTCCCCTCTTTCTATTTTCTCCCCTGTTCCCTTTTCTCTCCCTCCTCTGCCCTCTCCTTCCTTCAGATGTTAGTCTAAAACAGCACCTTGGATCTAAGCACCTTTGAGAAAGAAAAGACTGCTTCAAGAATGTCTAGTTGCACCTCCTTTCCATATGTGGCCTAAATGCCTAGATTGGATCAATAGTTTAATTTTTTTTATTGAACTGTTTAATGTTAACTATGGACTTACGTTCACTTTTACTGTTTTCTGTATATTTATTTTTGCTTGAACTGTTTTAATATTGACTATTTACCTCTGCTCATTTTATTGATTTTCTGTATTTTTTCAATGAAAATTATAATAAAATTAGTTTTGTTATCTTTTGTCTCTCTATTTCCTTGTGTCTAGGCTGCCCCAGTAAGATAAATGATTCTTTTTTCTTAAAAACCACCCACTGTTACTACCAAAAGAACTATATCCCCTCTCTACTCTCTACTCCCACATTTTGTTTGCATATCAATGTGTTTGTGGACATTTATCAATTTAGTTGTAACTGTGATGCTCATTTATGTTTTAAATATATAAAAGTTAGAATTTGACTTTATCACTAAAGCCTAGGAATAATTGTCAATAAAGAAAAGGACTTTGCAAGTAACAGAAACTTTTTAAAATTACAGAATAATGTAAGTGTATTGCTATAAAAATAGAATGTTGTGAAAATCAGTGACACCACATTTGTATCCAGAGTTCTTTTATCATCATCAAATTTGTTCTTTAAAACTCACACTTACCCCTATAACCCCAGGTCCTAGAAATATCCCTGATAGTAGGGCATTAGTTATTTGTGAAAAAATGAATGGGAAAAGAGGGGAGAAAGATGATGCGGGAGGGAGAGAGAAGGGGGAGCAAGGAGGAGAATAAAGAAGCAAAAGGCCTATAGGAAAGATATGGTATATAATATTTAGGAAAGCAGGGCAGACATGTGCATGCATGGGCACACACACACACACACACACACACATACACATACATATGCACGTAAAGGCCTACTGCAAGAAAGAGGAGAGTTTAAGTTTAGAGTAGATATTACTACACCACTCAAGATAAAATGTAATATGAGTGGCATAGAAAAAATTACTATAGGGACCTCATGTAAAGAAAGTTTTCTAGAATCAAGGACTAATGTCAGGATATTGACAGTCAAATTTCCATAGGCAAGAGTCAAGGATTGAAAATTAATGTGTCAAGGAATTCATGAAAGCTTAAGTGAGTGCTTCTTGGGAATTTTTCCAACACACAAAGTATTCTACCCTGGAGAATATATTTACTTCTAAATATCTTCACAAGTACCCTTTGAAGCAGATAGTAGGTTTTAATGGACACACTTACTTAGATTAATTAATTACTGCTGAGTCTCAGTGGTCTGCAATCAGCTATTACCCATATGGGATGAGATAAGTCTAAGCTTCCAGTGTGCTGGTGATTTCAGGAATGGCCATGTATTTGCCTAGTTTCCCCTTCCCTGTACTCTTGTGTGGTTCTATCTGAATTCCAATACTTGCTACATCTCTGAGGCAACTTGTGCAAAAGTGATTGTCTCCGAGAAGGGCTCAGCAGCTCCCAATAGCTCTGGATATTGACTCTGTCACCAGATTCTGACCTTTTAAAAAGTATTGGCTGGCAATAAATCTCACAGGGTATTCCTACATAAAGTGCATATAAATATGTTGGTCAGTGGAACAGAATGCTGCAATGAAAGGTGATCTCCCTCAGCAAGTAAATGAGTAAATCTCTCAATCTTGCCACTAGTCTTGGCACAAGCAGGAGACACAAGCATCAGGAAAGAATGAGACTGTGACAATATTGCAGAGCCATCTTTCTCATGTTGCTTAACTCTATGCCCTCATCAGAAATTTCTCTTCATCAGAGGTCTCACCAACAACATTGTCTTCTTAGTCATTGCAGGACAATTTTCACGGGATCTGGGTTTGGGCAGCTTAAGAAAAAAACCGTACGTCATCCTACGTATTCAAATCCCCAAATGGTGCTATGGAGTTGGTAGGACTCCTAAGAAAGTGAAATAGAGAGTTTGGAAATCTTATCTCATTATTTGAGTGGTAACAGGCACACTGAATCCATGGTTCAAATCGCAGAGCCTGATCTTTCTCATCACAATTTGGACGTCACCAAGTAGACATGTACACTGTGTTTCTCAGGTGCAAATGAGCTCATGCTGGCACACACCCTTCCTCTTGCCCACCTTTATCAGCAAAGTCACCCACATCTGCACGTGAGACATGACTGAGGAAGAAATAAACCTGCAGCTTGGGATCAGGGTGGGGTCTACCAGGAGTGCAGAACCCAAAACCTCAGTGAGCACCAAGTAATGGGACCCTCTTGGCCATGAACCTCAGGTTTTCCGCTTCTAAACCAATTCCTGGAATCATTTCTCTGTAGGGTAGCTACTCCAGAAAGGATTTCCCCAGACCTGGGTTTTATAGATTAGACTATTCTTGGATTTGAAACATTGATGTCCAAAAGGTGGAGTGGGGTGAGGTTTGAGGAAAATCTCTCTTGATACTATTAGATGGCCCTTCTAACAACCTTCCATAAAAGAGACTCTGAAACATATGATAATTCAGAGATGGAAGTCAGTAATACCAGGCCTTTTTACCTTTCTCTTCACCTTTATTCCTTATCAAGAAGAATGCAAAATAAATCAGTTGGTTTAAGGTAATAAGGTTTGCCCTTACAGTTCATTGTTTCATTCCATTAGCTTTTTTTCTCTTTCATCTGTTTAATTGGACATTAAAAAAATCTTTTCTAAATGATAACAAATATTCTGAGATTATGTTTTAGCAGGGAGTACATAAGCAATTTATTGGTAGTTCAAAATTAGGTTACACAATGAGGGCTCAATAAATGTTGATGACTTAATTGCTTGCTTAATTAAGCTCGAAGTTCTTATAGTGACACCCAAGGCTCACATGACTTGCATTCACCCCATCTTTCCGACCTCATCTCTTGCCACTCTCCCCATTGCTGACTTTAGGGTGTTTCATAAATACACCAAGTGTACTTCTACTTCAGAGCCTTTGAAATTGTTTCCTTGACCTAGAATACCCTTCCTGGATATTTACATGTCCACTAGCTCCCTGACTCAAATCTCTGCTCCAAAATCTGTGATCAGTGAGCCTTGCCCTGACTGTGACTATAAAATCACAAGTCTCCTCCTCTTCCAGACTCCCACCACCTTGTTTTTTTCCATAGTACCTTTCATCATCTGATATACTACATATTTACCTGTTTCTTTCTTTGTTTATAGTTTTTTTTTTTTTTTTTTTTTTTATTATAACTTTAAGTTCTAGGGTACATGTGCATAACGTGGCAGGTTTGTTACCTATGTATACTTATGCCCATGTTGGTGTGGCTGCACACATCAACTCGTCAGCACCCATCAATTCATCATTTATATCATGTATAACTCCCCAATGCAATCCCTTCCCTCCTCCCCCCTCCCCCCTCCGCCAATGATTAGGCCCAGTTGGTGATGTTTCCACTTCCCCGTCCAAGTGATCCTATTGTTCATTCCCACTATGAGTGATAACATGCGGGTGTTTGGTTTTTCTCTTCTTGTGATAGTTTGCTGAGAATGATTGGTTTCCAGCTGCATCCATGTCCCACAAAGGACGCAAAACTTCATTCTCTTTTTATGGCTGCATAGTATTTCCTATGGCTGTATATGTGCCAACATTTTCTTACTTCCACTAGCTCTGGGGGGCTGGAAGAGAAATCTTCCTCTTTATTTGCTACTTTGTCCCCAGAGCCTAGAATTATGTCTGCACATAGTAGACACTCAAATATTTGTTAAAAGAAGTAAACATATATGGTACTTCCTGGCATTATTGTGTCAAGATGCCACCATTATATGTCATGACAACAAAGAAGCACATTTCTCACAGAGTTCGGCATGCTCTAACCATTATCTCCTTGTAAGATACACAGTTTTGCTTTTCTAGTTTTCTCTCTTATAAATAACGCTGAAATGGATCTTTTTTGCCCATCAACTTTTATCTCTATTTTTCCTTAGAATGAATTCTTAGTAGTGAATTTACCAAGTTAGAAATTAATAGGCATTTTTGTGACTCTTTATTATCAAATTGTTTTCCAGGAATGTTGCACCAATCTACACTCCTAGCAGAAGTAAATGTCACAAAATTCATGTTTACCTTCTTAATCAGTGTTATGCCATTTTGCACAAAGTTAACCAGATTCCCTTGCTGTCTTCGTTCCTTTTTTTTGTTCCCTCTGGGAGTGTCTGTCAAGATACGCTATTTCTATTTACTTTTCAACTTCGATCTTAAATTTCTAGAATGAAAGCAATCATTTTAGAAATGGAAAGAAACCATAAATTATATATTTCAATCCCCCATTCTACATATGAGGAAATGGAGTTCATAGATCACACTGCTGACTACTAACAAGGTCAGCAGTGAGAGACACAGGACTTCGGTGACTCACGTCAGCACCTGAAAATATTTGAAAACCATGCGTCACCAAATAGGAATCAAAGTACAGCATGCTAACTCTTAAATACCAGTGTCTACCTGTTCCTTGTTAAAATTAAGGTCAAAATGTCCACAAGAGTATCTCTTGATGTTGAGAGATTAGCTCTGTTTGTGGTGTGTATGATATAACTTTGAAGTTGCACTACCTGTTCTACTTACTGTGTTAGTTTGTTCTGGAATCTTTTGTTTATCTAAGACTCTTGCACAATCTGGCTCCTTCACATTTATCTCTTTTTTTGTGAATTTCATAAAATTATAAGGCAACCAAGAAATGAGCAGCATTTATTAAATTTCTTTGAATAAAAGTAAAACAATTAGATAGCTGGTATTCCTACTAAAGAGAAAGGTCTTGGGCTTTTCCAGAGCTATCACCAAATTGTCATTTGGAGACTTCGTGGGAATGGCGACTTACACCAGCATGTACATTTATATAAGCCTTTGGAGACATCCACATCTATCTTCACAGATAAACACATATAGTCTCTCATTTCTCTGTAGAGAAATATACATTAATGAAAAACTTAGAATTATATGTTGCCTTTCCTTTGAAATCTTCAAGACTAGTCCTATGGTTTTCTTCCACATTAAAAAAGCCTTAATAAGACTTTTTTCAGCTATGATGTTCTTACATTACTCATGAATTTAATTGTTAGAGGAATACCATAGATCAAATGGTAGTTAATATCCATATTAACTACTGTTAATAATAAACAAGAACTGTTTATTCCCAGATTTTGAAGGATGAATCAGTTGAGAATTTAAATAGGATACTGTGTTCTGATAAAAATTAGTAGTATATGAAAATACATCTTAACTGGTGACTACTCTAAATGCAGGATGTCCATAATTTCTATTTATGAAGAATACACTGTCATTTTCAAATAGGCATTAATGTCTCTAAAGAAAATATAATAGCCTAGGTAAAATAAACAGATGACTTAAGTTGACAGGAGAAATCCAAAAGGAATGATAATGAATAAATTGAATAGATGCTCACTATGGTTGTATGTGTAGATGTGTACATGTGGGGTATACCCATTTGTTTCAGGGGCACACATTTCTATTAAATTCAAGGACCAAAAGGCATGAGGCTCGAAAGAAAACCAGGCTTTAAGCAAGTGCTGCACATGCTTTTGCAAATATTATTTTCATCTAAAATATCTACCTCTTGGTTATGGTCCCCTCTTATCCAGATTATAGAAACTAATTTCAGTATTTTTCTCAGTTTCATCAAATTCAAATTTTTAAAGCCAATGAGACCCCACCATCTGTCAGCAGTTGTAGCCTCTCAAACCTAGAAAACAACTTTGTCTTAAGATGTTTATGGCTTTCCTGCCTCTCACTCCATTTCTGCACCATCTTCCTCTCTGAGACACCTTGGAACTAAGAACACAATAATCCACTAATATAGCCTTTTAGATACCCAGTCTTTTGCATAAATTTTCTTGATTAATTCTCTCAACAATCTCACTAGGAAGTTATTGCCCTAATTTTTTTTCTTCCAGATTTGGAAAGTAAGGCTTTTAGAGACTGCGATTGCCTGGGATGTTTTTCAAAATATTATCATCATAACCTTGATGTCAGTTCTCAGACCCAGGACAGGACTCATACTAGGTGTGCCAATTATCAAGATATTGTCTCTCAGCTCCAAACTTACCTTCTATGCTTTGTGTAAGGTGATATAGTCAGATCCCTTCACTCCTACTTCTCATCAGGGCTTTGAGGTCAAACAGAGTGCCCACCACCCCTCCATATACATTCCCCTCTCCTGTTGCCTCTGATGATTGAGCCTGCCCAGTCGAGGGAAAGCTTGCAAGCCCTCTCAGCCCCTGTGTTTCTCTCTGTCCATATTGCCAGCCTTTCCCCATATTCTTGGTAAAGGTCAGAGTGATGCTAGAACAGGTAGGCATGACCCTATTTTGGCAAAAGCCTCTGAGTACCCGCATAGTACATTTCTTGCCTCCTAGGAGGGAGCAAAGGGTCAAGGGTCCCTAAGTGTCTGTGGGGTGGATTTTCAGACTTTCCCCACATCCTTATGCAGACAGTGCAGCTAAGGAAGGCTTATATCCTAATTCTATTAGGGCATGTGACATCAAAACTAAAGGGAAATTGAGGAAGTAGATATTTGAAAGAGGCTCAACCATCCTGTGGCAATCTACAGAAGCTTTTGATAATGGAACAGAGAACACATCGTGTGCAATGGCAGCTGGTAAACAGGACAGTGGAATCATTAACACAATGAGAGGACCCTCCTCCGCTCCTGGCTAGATGTGTGGCCATGAAGAGGTTACTTACTCCTTTGAAGCCCAAGTCCTCATCTTGCTTTTGCAAATGTTATTTTCATTTAAAATACATACCTTTTGGTTATGGCCCCTTCTTATTCAAATTATAGAAGCTAATTTCAATAAATAGTTGTTTCAGTTTTGTCAAATCCAAATCCAAATTAACCCCTTAAGTTGGGGGTGATTTCCATCCTTCCCATTTCAGGTTGTTCTGAGGCTCTCCTCAAGAGACATAAGCAGAAATGCTTGAAAACCATAACAGCACTATGGAGACTATGAAGATATAACATCTCCAGGGTTATTAGATTAGAAACTAACATGAAAAAGACAAAAATGTCATTTCAGTTGAAATGTAATGTGTAGATTTGAAATTCATTTGCTGATTTATGTGCCAAGTCCTGTGCCTGGGGCTAAGGATGTTGCCAAGAACAAAGCAGGCATTGTCCCCAATTGGGACTAATGGCATGGTGGGGGTGATAGGGGAACAGACTGAGTGAGTGGTGAAAGTGGAATGAATGTGGTGAAAAGGGAAGCCCAGGGTTTAACGGATGTATAGGTCAATTCCTTTGGGAGAATCAGAGATGGCCTCCTGGAGAAGCAATATGAACTCTGATTTCAGAGGAAGGAGGCCACAATATCACGACTATCATAAAACTAGAAAACAGAGTTGACATTCTTCCAGTCTCCATTTCCATATCTTAAATAAGGATTCAAAGTAGTTCCTCCTATTGTTGCACAGATATAAAATTAAAATTAAAACGAATTCTTAGGTTGAGGGTGAACATTTCCACAGAACATTTTCCATTCTGATCCTCCTTGGCTAGCCAAGCAGGACCCAGTATCTCCCAAACCATGGTTGAGAGATAAAACCCCATTTCTCTGGATAGGTATAAAATAGAAGCCCACACCTCTATCTTTGAGGGAATGCAAATATCTTTCCTATTCCTACATAAACAAACCAAGGGGTTTCCCTTAAAGGGTGAGGACAAGTAAACTCTAAAGCTTTTCAGTTACTTTCCTCTATTTTCAGCTACTTTGCTAAATAGATGTCTCCTTCCCTTCAGGTACAAAACTTCTTCAGAGAATTGTCATCACGTGTGACCTTGGAGAAGTTATTTAACCTCTCTATAGAGGAATGGTAAAGCCACAGGATGTTTCTCATACGGTTTTTGTAGAGAATAAATTAGGTATGACTTAAAATAGTGCCTGGAACATAGTAATGTTATACAAGTGTAAGCTAATACTATTATGATTATAACCATCATCTTTATTTTCTTACTTCCTCCTTGCCCTCAGTTCACTCTAATTTGCCTTATAACCCATGACTCATCTCTGTAAATAGCTGTTGCTAAGGTCACCAATAATCTCCATGTAGCTAAATCTAATGAACTATTTAAATCCTCATTTACTGACTTCTCCATAGTAATCCATGCTGTTGAGCAGTGGCTTTAAATATATATATATTCTCTTTCGTGTCATTCTGGCCTCTATGACACAACAATTTTCTGTTTTTCTCTTATCTCTCTAGCCACAGCTTCATTTCTTTAGCAGGTTTTTCCATTTTTGCCCAAACATTTAATCTGAAGTTACTTAAGATTCTGGGTATTTTCCTCGGCCTAGATCTTTTCCTCTTCTCTCTCTGGGAAATCTCCTCCAGGTCCGTGGAGTCAATAACTTCTTCCCTGATCTCTTCTGAATTCCAAATCCATATATCCAAGTTCTTCTAGACATTGCCACTAGAATGGTTCAAAGGTGTATCACTTGCAGCAAGTCCAAAACTAGTTATCTTCTGTCCTAAACCTGGGCCTCCTACACGTTTTCCTATCTTAGTGGTTTATACCATTTGGGTAAAGCAGAAGTCCAGGAATAATCCTTGAAATAATTTTTTGACCATTTCTTTTTTTTTTTTTTTTTAATACTTTAAGTTCTATGGTACATGTGCATAACGTGCAGGTTNCTGTCTTCTGTGTCGCTCGCACTGGGAGTTGGAGACTGGAGCTGTTCCTATTCGGCCATCTTAACAAGTATGTTTTTTGACCCATTTCTAATCTAATTCAAAGTTATATTGATTTTTATGTCTTACATATCTATGAAATCCCTTTGTGTCTCTGTCCTCACCACCACTACCCAAGGTCAAATGCCAAAACTGCTGCAATGGCCTATAATTCCAATGTGTTTTGAATCCTCTCTGGGCCTCTAGTCTCACGGTGCGGTCAGACATAGCTCTTCAAATTCAAGTGTGACGCTTTGACTTTCTTTCCTTCCTGAATCCCTTTAATGATTTGCCACTTCTGTTAAAATAAAGGCCCAAGTCACCACCATGATCCGTAGGTGCTGTATGATTTGGGCCTTGTTTACCTTTCCAGGTTTATCCCCATTCTCTGGGGACTCTACTCACCTTAGCATCCCTTGCTTCCTCAAACATGTTTGTGCCTTCCCACCTCTGCCCACCCTCATGGCTGCCTCCACCTGGAAGCCTTTCCAAGCCCACTTCTCCACCTTTCTCTCCCTAGTTCACATCTATTCAGCCTTCAGACTCTTCTCGCATATATCACATTGCTAGTTTTTTAGTCCAGACCAGGCTTACCTGTTACTTATTCCCATCAAAGCATGTTTCTTTCTTTCAGAGCATTTGACTTGGTTTCTAATCAATTATTCATTTCCATACTTCATTCATGTTTTTCTTCTCAACTATAATTGATACTCCATGAAAGCAGGGACTATTTCTGGTTTATCCCTATTTTTCTCCGACATTTACCAGAGGGCCTGGTACAAAGAAGGAACTCAATGTTTGTTGAATGACTGGGTGAATAATTTCTCCATCCTGGGATAACTTATCAGAATATTTCATGTTTCTTTTCAAAAACCTCACATTGCCTCCCAAGCTTGATTTCACTACATAATTATTCAAATAAATAAATTTGAGGATTATAATTAAATTTGGGGATGAAATATGGCAAGAATTCCTTTCTAATAGACATAGCCTCCCTATAAAAGTGAGGTTCATTAAAGTAGAAGTTGGAAGAATTTGTGAAAACGTCCTCAAATAAAGTATATAAGATTCAAATGGGAGCACAGCTGCAATTAATTTGAAACCTAAATTGTGTTTTTGCATCAACAAAGTTATAGAAAAATGAGTCATGAAGTAATTATTATTGTGACATAGCTCCATGCTACAGTTGAAGTACTTTGCACAGCTGTAATCTCAAACTACCTTGAGGTTTGCCACATTCTTTAATTTTCTGATTGATTAAATGGTTTATTTGACATTCTGGCAGATTACAGAAATTGCTGAATAACAAAGCCTCCTTTCATTCTTCGTTATTTGCTCTCTTTGAGCTTAATGCAAATTCTTTAGAAACAAAAGTGTAATATCAGTAAAATTCAGCGTTGTATTTTTACTGATAATAGTCGCAGTTCCTACACAAAACTTCACATTATTAACTTTGATATCATTCTGCCTAATAAAATATAATTCATAATAAGATATGAAGTTCATACCATACTCAGACTTTTCTATTCTTGTCATTTGTATAGAGGGTTACATACTTTTATATTCTTGTCATTGGAACAGAAAATTAAAAAAAAAAAAATGAAACCTCACTGGTGATGGGAAATTTTTTCAATTTTGACTGTCAGGGTATTCTTTGGGAAACTAGGTATTTCCAGGTGGCTAGCTAAATGATGGTTTGGACAGTTTTACACTGACTAGACTGGCCACGGGAGAGCTTTTTGATTCCAAGCTCATTTTCTCTAGCCTGTTGAGTTAGCACTGATTGTATAATACATATTACATAGTTGGTCTTCATCCACTGGGACAACCCACAGACCTCTGTTTACCACCACCATCTGACCTCTGACTTGCAGAAGTTTCTTAGGTTAGCCTCGCTAATTAGATTATCATACCTACTCAAGGAGAGAGGGTATTTGTTATGGTGCTGACTGACTAGAAAGGCTACGCTAACACGCGTTCATTGAGTTCCTACTAAGTGATAGGGGCTTTACTAGGCATAAGAAATAGACACTGGAAAGACACCGACTTCTCTCTGATGCAAGACGTTCAGGCTCAAGTGGGGAAAATAAATGTAATGCATTGGCAAACAAGGAAAGGCTTGTTAAGGAAGTCACATCTCAGCTGAGATTTGAAAGGTAAGTCAGAGGAAGCCTAGTGAAGAAAGCTGAAGGAGGAATGTAGAGCGTTCAGGATAAAGCAGCAGCCTGTGGTAAGCTTAGAATCATCATCCACCACGACAAGATGCAAGATAGGTAATCAATTCAGTACATCAGAATCACAGGCTATAAAGAGAAGATTCAAGTAGACACCTGAAGGGTATGTCAAATAAGGAGTTATATTTTATCCTGTGTGCAATAGAGAGCCACTTAACATTCAGAGACAGAGAGGACTGTGATCAGCTTTGCTTCTCAGGAAGATCTCTCCAGCTGCAGGGTGGGAGAATAAGATGGGGCAGAGAGACACATCAGGAGACTGACGCAGTAATCCGGGAGAGAATTTATCAGGACCCAAACTACAGTGGTAGCAATGGAGATGGAGACTACAGGGGGCAGATTAGAAAGCTATTAAGGAGGACTATTAGGAAGGAGTTTGCAACCAATTGAACATAGGCAGGGAAGGAGGAAATAGAGTTGAGAGTAATGTTTAGGCTTCCTTGGGTTCCTGCATGGATGGCATTACATTCCATGAGATAACACATTTCCTATTGGCAGTGCTAATTAAAAATAGCTGGGCACATGCCTGAATCCTGGATATTTTAAGTAGAAGGCATCCATAGCCTTCTGTAGCTGGAAGCTTTCCTCCCTATGCCAGAAATTAGGGACTGTGGCCTTTTTCTTCCACGGGGAGCTTCAGCTAGGTGGCCCTTATGTTCTTATGCCCACCCTCTCCTCTAGACTTAACTCTTTGATAACACAGATCAGACGGTGCTGTAATTGTCTCTTAACTGTTTTCCCCACCAGACTGTGAGTACGTTTTGAGCAGAAACTGTGTTTTATGAATCATTACTCATTACTCAGGCATTCAAGAACTCAACAATGTGTGCAACATTCCTAATGTTTACTATGTGTCAGGCTCTGCTTTATTGTATGCTAAGGACCTATGTGCCTGGCACATAGGAGACCCTCAAAAAATGTTGGATGAATTGAATTCAGCCCAACATACGATTTAGTTGGCTACTACTCAAAGATTTTTCACTCTAATGTGAGAAAATCTCAAAATGTAAGCTTTTGCAACACATTCAAATGTACTCCCCCTTTCAGTACAAGCTAAACTTTCTTCTTTACTCAGTGCCACCACTCAACTCTTGTCATAAAGGTATAAGTTTTTCTCCTGTCTTGTTTCATCGGTCTCATGCTTTTCTGGGCAGATGGCATTTTGGTCGTACTCAGTATAGAGAACAATAATGTCTGCTATTTTTCCAGGACAATGGCAATTAGCCATTGGTGCTTTGCAGTCAATTCAATCTGTGTTCAAATCCTGACCCTGTCACTGGTTAGTGGGATGTCACATCTATTTATTTCTTTTTCAGAAAACTCATTTTCTCATCTTCATAAAATGGGAATAATAATAGTATGCACATCATCGGATGGTAAGAAATAAATAACCCAGTAATTGACAGAATTTACTAAATTTACTTACAGTGATTCCATTTATGGAAATGCTTCTCAACTGTCAGCCTTTACTTAATGATACTTACTGATTATCTGTGACATATAAAACCTACAGCATGGAGGATGCAAAGTTACATACCTTAAGTCTAATAAAGGAGACAAAATATCAAATAGATAAGTTACTCTACTAAAAGGAAACATCTACTAAGTGCCACAGCCTGACCCATTGCTATTTCTCAATGTTGCTTTTATTAAGTATTGATAATAGACCCCATCCCCAGAAATGATGATTCAATTGGCCTGGGTAGCTGGTAATTGTTTAGGTACACCCTGGGTGGTTCTCTGTGCAGCACATTTCAGAACCACACATAGAAGAAATATAATGAAGAAGAAACTACTTTTGACTGAGACTCCCGAAAAAGGCTTCCTGTAGAAAGAGTTACCTTGAGGGATAGATATGACCATTTTAAACTTAACCAGGTGTTATACTTTTATTATAAACAATTAAAATAACAATTATTTTGGGGAAAAAAAAGCAAAAGACTCATCCCCAAATCCTATCACATTTTAAAACACTGTATTTCTATATATTTTCCTTTTTTTGTTCATACACATATTTATTTGTCACAGCAAAGCAAAACTATTCAATAGAAATATAATTTAAGCCACAAATTCAAACAATATATGTACTTCTTAATTTTCCAAGACTCACATTATAAAAATTTAAAAGACACTGTTAAAAGTAATT